>NC_071505.1:25578193-25881223 GCF_027887155.1 Malaclemys terrapin pileata | reverse complement strand
TTCATAGTTTCTCGAGGGTGGGGGTGGGTAGTTCCTTCCAGGGGGTATGTTACCAGTTTACAATTTCTTCTTTAAAGATTGGCTAACATTTAAAGAACATAGCTGTTTTCAAGGTACCAGAGTGGAGAAGAGAAGTGGCTTTCCAGTCTTGTGGAGGAAATCTGACAATTTATGCCAGAGAGTTATTTCTGCTAATGGTCAACCCTCTATATATTGCTTACTGGAGGGGTTTGGTCCACTATGAAGGTAGACAGGAAGATTTCTACCGCTGTGGAACCTCAAGACCCAAGTAGGGTTTCTGCTGCTCCAGAAATTTGCTGCAACATGTTTACAAGACTGGGAGGCAATTCAACTGGATATTAGCTGTATTCTTAGCTAACATACAGTGTTTCCATGCAATGAGAGTTGTGAACTATGAAGACCACTCACTCCACCCCCCCAGCATCACCAGAAAATCCTGCCCCTGTGCCTGCCTAACAACAGTGAAATGGACAGGGAAAGAAAGAGACACTGCAACTTTTGTTCCCTAAAGTTTTAGATCAGCATCACAAGCCCCCTGCCTCTCCACTGCAAAGGGACACCACACTATGTTTATCCAACCACCGACCAGATCCTTCTCCTACCCCCATATCCCGCAGCTTGTGCAGCATGGCTCAGTGCAGGGAGAGGCGAGACACTAGGGACAAGGATGTTACATTTTTTATCTTTGAAGAGAGAAAGGACTGCTGTGACTAATATTTCCTTAGACAACCAACGGTTTCTATAACGGTGCTCTGGTCCCTTCCTCTTCCCAGGCCTTACCACCACACACCTACCCCTGTTCTGTGTAACTCATTTGTAAAGGGATGGTAAGATCCAGGGGATGGAAAAAGCACTGAAACTGTGTAACCTTCCAAGGAACAAAGACAGCTGTTACTAACTTTAGTCAACCAACTATAAGTTTCCCACAACTTTCCCAGACCCAAAAGATTTTTCCAATCTGTCCGCTCCCTTCCCCCAATCCGCGTGGCCCCAGGACCATCGCTGCCAGAAAACTGGCCAATAAATGCACAGACACAGGGGCACAATGATATTTCCTTAATAATCTGTTTTTAAGAAATAGCTTTAGCCAAATGCACAATAGTGGTTAATCAGAAATCAATTAAATCATTGATTTATAACTGTCTTGATTGGGGATCATTTTGGGGTGGTGTGGAGTAGGGGCTGGATGGAAGGGGAAGAGTTGGATGAGTGCAGTAAGGGGATGAGGTGTGACAATGCTGTGGCTTCAGCACCGCAGTTCAAACGTCCAGAGACATAACAATGCACAGCCTATCTAGGGAGGAAAAGTCAGTGCACAGTACTTCAAGTGCCCTGGATATTAAAACGAAGAATTTAGCACCAGAGCGAGAGAGGATATTGGTGGGGAGGGTGGGGGGTTAACTGTAACTTACCAACCTTGGGTTCTGGTTTCTGCTATGGCTCGGAATCCTCCTTGGGTTCGTTGGGGGATGGGCTGGCTCGGCTGGGAAGAGGTTCATAATCACATGATCCTTGTCTCCTGGGTCTTTAGGGGCATCTTCCATGGTCCTCGCTGCCTCCTCGCCCTGGCCCTCATCAGCATCTCATCAGACAATGAGGTCAGTGGGGCTGAGGAGGGGATTGTGAGCCTATTCAGGCTCTGTATTGGGAGCCCTTGACAGCACCCAGTTGAGCTCTTTATGGAAGGGGCGTGTATGACAAGCCCTCCTGGAGCAACTGTTTGAGTTTTTGACTTTCCTGTACAGGAGCTTCAAGTGGCTTGATGCATTCCTGGAACTGGGCCAACTCGAGTCCACTGGAGGCCCGCCTGCTCCAGCCTCTGTGCAATGTTCCAGTACAGGTGAATGTTCCTGCCACTCTAGGCAAAAGTGTGGAAAATGGTGTCCTCTAGCTACATATTGATCAGCACCCAGGTATGGTCAGGTGGTTGCTCTCAGAGTTGGATCCATTGCCACCTATATTGATCTGTAAACAGTGCAGTGGAAAGCTGTTCTGATGTGGTCAGGGGAAACAGGGAGACATGGACCTTAAAGAGTCGGGGAAAAAAGGGTTCAGTGTATTGTGGGAAGGGGGACAGAGTACTATTGAAACTCGAGGCCCGTACACACACTTTACCCCTGTCCACGGAACAGGGCCATGCCACAGATGAGGCATGTCCTTATACCCCTCGGGCATGCTAGCTTACTCGACCTGTACTCACCTTTAGACACGTGCTTCTGGGGTTTAGGTGTGGACAAGAGGGTTATGGCACACCACATGCATGAACACATGTACAGTCGCTAGTGTAGACAGACTTTCACCAGACATTTTACATTAGTGTAGCTCCTTTCACTTCTGAGTATTACACCAGCATCAGTGAGAGGAGACTCAAGTCCATAGCTTGTACCAGTGACTAACCCCAAAGCACTCATTTATATTTTTGTTCTTTCAGTCTCCGAAGTTTCCAGACTGAAAGAACAAAACACGTTAAATTCATCTGCAAAAAGCTTCTTCTTCTCACTTCGTCATTTACTGTGCAACCTCCTTTATATTCAAACCTTTTCATTTATTTCCTGATGTACAACTGACTTTTTCTCTGCATTTAAAACAAATCTATCCACCCATTTCTTTATGTTCATCATCTTTGACGTATCAGACAAGTCACTACCTTGTTTTTGCTTCCAGAAAAAAACAACTACCTATAAAGCCTACCACACCGTCTCCAAACACCTTTACCTCTCTCCTTCATCCACCCTTTAGGTACTCTTTTCTTTTCACTGTATGTTTTAATGTAGAACACTCCCCCCTAACAGGCTCTGGGAAAGAATGTTTTGATCACCTGTCAACAGGCAGCTAAAGCTTTATATCTGGTTGTCAAACAAGAAAATGTGATTGTACTAAATTTTCAGGCTGTGCTATGATTCTCTTACGTAAATTCAAAGAAGATATTGTTGCTGATTTGACTGTAAAGGAATTTCTCTGCATCTTGCTTGTTTTGTTTTGGACAACTAAACCATGGAATATAATTTTTATTCTCTTTCTTTTAGTATGTCTGTCTCTCACTTAGTCTTACATGTTTAGCTTTGTCCTTATTTTAATGTAAAATCAAATTCCCATCACCAATGTGAGTGTCAGAACTGAGACTACGCAATAATTTAGTTCAAATTTAAGTAAAAATTCAAATTCCTAAACAGTATGGTTTACATCCATCTGGTTGGAAACCTAGGCCTGATTATACAAACCTGCACTAATCTAGTCCTCCACTAATGCTGTCTGGTGTTGCCGCCAGGTGTTCACTATATCCACAAATGGGTGTTGTTCCTGGCTTCCCTTCAAGAAAGTAGAGAATAGCACTCTAGCTGTGGAAAACATCTATACCTTGCAATTCACATGGATCTTTATTAAAACTGGGGATGTGATTTGCTGCATGTATCTGTGTGGGCTTTTTTTTTTTTTGGAAAACCCACGTTCTGCCGTTCCAATGCTATAGAACAATGAGGACAGTACTACTCCCATTTCTGCTCAGAAATCTTTACTCTTCTGAATTTGCCAACCCTAAGGGTAAGTTTTCAGACATAAGGACCAGGATTGTCTTTCGATGCAGTGAGTTCAAGCATAGCACTGTCCAGCTTCTGCAAAGCCTCAAACAACAATAGATGCTCTTCTTGAAAAGAGAGACTTCATTCACATTGGTGATTAAGTCCACCATGAAATACATGTTCACAAATTTGACTGTCTTGATCTCCTAAAGAATGTTCCCTAACTCAAGCTATATCAGCACCGAGTCAGTTTCAGCCATATGTTCCAAATGGGTGACAACCAAATGATCATTTTTGATCAGTGATTTGGCTTGACTAGCAACCCAGTATATAGGGTAGCCACCTCTGAAACAGTTACAGCTGCCTCCAAAGGCATCAGCAAGAACTTGAAGTTGCAATAGTGTTTTGGAACATAAATATAATTTGAAAATATCAATTTCAACTTTTTATGACACGGATAATTATTTGGGGATCCAGAGTAGCACGCTGAAGGTAGTGTTTGACACAGTTCACAACATGGAGAGTATCTGATCTAAACTTGGCCTGCATACTATTTGAGCTGCCTGTGTCCACTGCTCAAACAATTTTGATTTCAGCTCTCCTGCCTTGATACCCACAACTCCTAAAAGCATTTTAACTTCTTGTTTAATATGACCAGCTGTACCAGACTCTAAGTCTACCATGTCAGCAGAGATAGCAAAGAGACTGCTTTCCCATCCTCCACAACTGTTAGTATATCAATCAGTAAGCCCAGCAATAGACGTAGCCTTCTGTAGGTATTTTTGGGACCCTGTTGTAAGCGACACTGCAATTTCCTTTATAAAGCGTTTCATTCCAGGATTATTAATACAGTTTAATTCAAAATTAAGGGGTCTTTTGGCCTGAAAATTGTAGAGTATTTCAAAAACTCTAACGCTGAAATTATATTTGACTACTGTAAATGGAGTTAAACAAAGGTGACAAATTTATGATGTCTTTATGGTGTATTTTATGGAGCAAAACAACAATATGAACTTCTTGGGACAGAGACACGATTTCTGCTTCCACGCATTTCACATGAGCAGCAGAGTCATCATGTATACGTAGTGATCAATTCTAAAGGCCTTACATTTAGTTACAAGAAAACTGTCATCAGATATACAAATTATACAAAACATCTAATCTTACAGACATGAAACCCAAGGATATTTAGTATCAGAGGGGTAGCCGTGTTAGTCTGAATCTGTAAAAAAGCAACAGAGGGTTGCATCTGAAGAAGTGAGGTTCTTACCCATGAAAGCTTATGCTCCCAGTACTTCTGCTAGTCTCAAAGGTGCCACAGGACCCTCTGTTGCTTTTTTCAAGGATATTTAGCTTTCTATGAACTCTGGGAAGGCCACTGATGTCTAAGTTTCTCATATGCCTAAGCACATTCTTCTGTGTCACATATTTTTAATGCTTACTTGGTCCAGGGCCTTTAGCATTATCCTCTGTTGGTTCAAACTAATTTTGGAAACTTTATTACCTAAAATGCTGAAGAATCTAGTTTGTTGTGTTACAGATATTTTTCACTGTTTTTAAAAAATTCAAAGAAGTGTGTTTAAGTCAAGGATCGATTTGCAAACTAAGTTAATGCAGTCTTGGCAGCAAGTTATGTTTGCAATTGTAAAAGGCTTTAGCAAAGTATAAAAGAGAGGGGGCATCTCCCTCCTAAAATCAGTTCAAATCCAATTGTGTATTGCAGTAGCAGCAAGTAATTCAATTGTAGCTTCTTGTTCTTTTTCTAGAAAACCTATTCTGACATGGTCAGCAAATTAAACTATCACTTGCCTTCACTATCCCTGGCAAAAATAAGTGTCTTTTGGTTCACCGAATATGGCCCTATAGCTTGTAAGCTTTACTCTCCTTCTTAAAATCAAATCAAACTGTCAGGCAGAAGGAGATGCTACTAAGTTTGCAAGGCTCTAGAACAGGGGTCAGCAACCTTTCAGAATTGGTGTGCCGAGTCTTCATTTATTCACTCTGATTTAAGGTTTTGCGTGCCAGTAATACATTTTAACATTTTTAGAAGGTCTCTTTCTATAAGTCTATAAAATATAACTAAACTATTGTTGTATGTAAAGTAAATAAGGTTTTTAAAATGTTTAAGAAGCTTCATTTAAAATTAAATTAAAATGGAGAGCCCCCCAGACCGGTGGCCAGGACCCGGGCAGTGTGAGTGCCACTGAAAATCAGCTCGTGTGCCGCCTTTGGCACGCGTGCCATAGGTTGCCTACCCCTGCTCTTGAAGTTGTCACATGACCTATTCTGAGCTTGGCTGGAAAATTTAAACTGTTGTTGCTTACCCTTTTGGCAAAGGTAACTATGTTTGAACTATATGACTGTAGTTGAAAACCCAGACCCAGTCTCTGCCCTTCCCAGTCTCCCCAGATCTCTGGTCAGATCCCTAACATACTATGCACTCCAACTGAAATTCACACTCAGGCATGTTAAGGAATGCATTTCTCCCTATTACCACTTCCCACCCCCCCACACCTCCCCAAGGATTATTTATCTGGCTGACATCAACTAATCTCATTTCCCTCCCCTCCCCTTGGAGTAGCAGCTCAATTCTCTTTCCTTCCCTGTCGCTCAGCCCCTCTGGCCACCCACCCCTCTGAATGGCAGCTCAGTGCAGCAGTGCCTGATGTTGCTTGGTCCATTCCCAGAACCCCTTGCTGTTCTTTCACTGCAAGCATGAACTCTGACACACTTACTTACCTAAACAGCACTACTTCTTGCCCTTGGTTTCTAGGCAATAGGATTTTTCCCCATTTTGCTCCCTTCCCAAATCCTAAATCTTTTTTTCCCCCTCACCTATACATCTGAACTTCTGTTGCTGCCTCTTTACTTCTTTCAATTTATTTGTCACCATAGCCCTTTCACCTGCCTCATTCCCAGACATTCTGTTCCAAGTACTGTTTGCTGGATTTTCTGATACTGCACTTTACTTTTAAAACCATGAATTTCACTGTCACCTCTCACTTACTTATTTTGCTGAACAGTTCTGCTTTCGTTTCCAGGTCTCCCACTCACAACCATTTACAGGTGGGAAAGATGAATCTAGAGGAGTAATAAACATCCACCACATGCACTTTCCAAACTCCCTACTGTTTGTAAAAATGTTTATTTGCCACAAGACTGGCAGCATATCAGCCAGTATAATATAGAACAAACCCACTGGTCACATCTGAACTGCTAATAAAATAAACTGATTACATGCAGGTCCTGCACACAAAGAAACTTGAATACAAGAGGAACCTTCTTAGTCAACATTAAATTGTAAAATGCATAAAATTTCTCTTATGGTAGAGAAGAGACAGACATCAGCTGTAATGAACACAAAGGAGTGTTGGGGTTTATATTCATCTTACTGTAAATAAATCCTGTCGTTCTCTTTGGCTTCTAGCTCCCTAACTAAGCACAGCCTGAGCTGCCTACCACAACTACACAGTTCTCCCTAAATCCCGGCATAGGATAAGTACTCGTGCAGTCAGCAGTCCTTTGGCACTAGTCATTTTCTCCCTTCCCTCTGTAAACAACAGAGAGAAATCCAGGTAAAAGCAATCTATGTTATTTCAGCCATCTAACTTCTCTGTAGCCTCTCTCACATCTCATCCTGGTTCTAGTAATCTTACCTACTTCAGATATAGTCTCTGGGCACAGGGTAGGAGAAAAATAAGCTTCAGGGATTGACAGTGAGTACTGGAAGCTTCATTGTTCCATTTGGAAGTCAATTATTATTTAACCTTGATGCTGATGCTAGTCTAGAAGTAGCATGATCTTCTCAGAGAAGAACAAAGCTACTAGGCTGTTGATATATGCCTTCTGCAGCGCATGTCAGCTGTACAGCAAAGAACTGGTATATGCCTAACTTCACTCTTTGTAGCTTGTTAAATTTTGCTGCTTCAACTCATTTATACAAATAAACAGAAGAAAAATAAGTAGAAGGAAGGAGAAAGACAATAACGGACATGGTACAGTGCAGAGCTTTAGCATTTATAATAAAATTATTATGCATTTCTATTATTTTATCATTTGCTTTTCTATATCCTTGTGACATTTTCTGATTAAAATATGACTATATAGATCATTGTTGCAACCACTATTATATATTTGCAACAAATCTTGTACAAAATGTGGCATGTAAGGTATCTATGAAAAGGTTATGATTTGCTGGTTATAATTATGCTATCTGTATGCATGTATCATTTTTGTATTGGAAGTAATGAATATTGGCTCTATACCTGGATTTCAAATGTTTGCTCTTGGGGTAATGCCCATGAAGTAGTTAGCCAGCACATCTTGGAGGGACTATTCAAATTGAGTGGCTCATCAAAAGGACACTTAACTTACAATGGACCATGGGAGATGCCCATCTACACTAAGTGGACTGTCCTATAAATGTCCTGTCTGGATTATAGGTAATGGCTTCCTGCAATGACTGAGCGAAATTGGGCATGAATATGTGACTTGCCCATGTGACTCCAAACACTATGTGGTCACCTGTGATTCTCCACTACCTGTGCTGAGGTTTTTGTTTGAAACAATGGGTTTCCCTCCATACTGCAGAGGATATAAATGGCCCTGGAAACCTCTCCATTTTGCCTCTGTCCTGCTCAAATCTCTGGGCTGTGGACTTATACTAATGGGAGCATTCTAACCAAGGGACTGAGGTCCTTCCAATGATTTGGAAGCAACCAGAGACTTAAGCCAACAGTTTATTCCATCACTGCTACAAGCCTGAACCAAGAACTTTGCAATTACTGTATGTATTTGATTCCTTTAACCAATTTTAACTCTCATCTTTCTTTCTTTTTATGAATAAACCTTTAGTTTTTAGATACTAAAGGATTGGCATCAGCATGATTTTTGTGTAAGATCCAAGTTATATATTGACCTGGGTGTGTGGCTGGTCCTTTGGGATCAGAAGAACCGTTTATTTGATGAGACTGGTTGTAAAGAACCACTCATCTCTGAATACAGTGTTTTTGGTGGTGATATAAGAATTGGAATGCCCAAGGAAACTGCTTTTATGACTTCTTGTTAGCCAGTGTGGTGAAACAGGAGTTTACTTTTGTTGCTGATGTGATATATCTTATGAAAGAATAACCACCATTTTTGGGTGGTGTTTGCCCTATTTCTCAGCAGTTCGTCCTGAATTTGGCATCCTCAGTTGTGACCCACTGAGGCACGGTTAACAGTTCCTCATCACCATATTATTAGCACCTCTATATAATATGCATCAGTTATCTCTGCAAGGAGCCACTCTCTTTCCCTGTCCCCTTAAAATGATTACTTACTGTCTTTACTCTTCTGATTTGTTTTACACAAGCGCTTAGAAGCCCCAACTCAGATCAGAGTCCCACTGTGTTAGATGTTGTACAAACACACAGAACGAGCAATCCCTGCCCAAGAGAGCCTGCCGTCTAAACAGACAAGACAGACAAAGATTTAGAGGGAAAACAGAGGCATGCAGAGGTGATGTTACTTGCCTCTGGTCAACAGTAGGTCAACGGCAGAGCCAGGAATAGAGTCCCACACCAGTGTCCTCTCTGCTGGATCACGCTGCCTTTCAGTAGTGATCACTTATTGGTGTTTGTTTTCAGCTACCTTGAGTGTCGGTCTACACAGGCGATTGTGGAATGCCAGCTTAAACAGGTGCATTGTGCAGCACACCCTAAAGGGGGTGGTGGCATTTACCCAGCGACTGATCTGCAAAAGAGAGTATCATAATCATGGGCCTTCCACTGATACTGTGCCTGGCTCCAACTGTCACAAATGTAAGCCTGGGCTCCATGAGCCTGCGCGTCCTTGATGATCATAGCAGATGTAGTGGGTATTGGAAGGAGAGGCAGTCACTGTGACAGCCAGGCCCAAACCCAGTCAGAGACTTAAGCATAAGGACAAGGACCTTGAAATGGACCCAGAATATGACTAGCATTCAGAGCGCTGGGATGATGAGTTCTCAGTCAGTCAGTCCCTCGCTTCATCCAGGTCCTTGCTTCATTCAAGAATCACATTTCTTGCATTTGTGGAGGATACATGGAGTTGGATACTATCTGCAAACCAATGGTATCAGATCCCATAGCATCTCATGGTCTTTACCATTAGTCGACAACAGATACTGAAGAAGAGAAGCAAGAATTGGTCTCTATAGGCTTCCAGGGGTGAAAATCCTTGGGGAAGAGGAGGAGCTTTTCAAAATTCATATCATACACTTAGTGCAGCACTTTGATTCAACTAGATGGTGGATTATTAGATCTAGACCACAAAGGGTAAGGAAGTGGACAAAAGGAAAATGCTATCCCATGATTCATTTTCACAATAGAATTATGAATGCTACTTCTAGCCTTTTCCAAGGCAAGTAAAAATTCTTGAGAGAGCTAATGTCATAAGTTATTAAAACAGCTTAAAATAGTTCAGCCACTTGGTGCCACCATCCCTGGCACATAGGACACCGTCCCTGAACTAGTCTGTAAGGTTACTATTTCCTCCTTCAAATCCCTCTAAGACTCACTTCTACTGTGATACCAGCAAGAAATTAGTCCATTAATAATGACTGAGTAAAGGAGCAGTTGGGAAAAGTAGGTACTAATATTAAAAAGAAAAGAAAAGAAAAACCATCTCTGATTCTATATTTTATCACACTCCCTCATCCTTCATTCTGTTGCTTGTCATCTTACCTTGTAAACTCTTCAGGGCAGAGACTGCGTCTTCCTATATGTTTGTACAACACATAGCACATTGTAGGCACCACCACAATACAAATAATAATCAGTCACACCATTGTTTTACATCACAAATCCAGGTCAAACCGTGCAAGGCTGGCTAAGTGCAACCCAACTGTTTGGTCAATGATAAGGCATATCTATGACTTGCACTGAATCAGAGTACCAGCTCCATTCATAAAACAGATGATGAAGTGTCATACTTACCTTTTAAATGGGCACAAGAATAGATTAAACATGTGCACATTATTATTTATAGATCAGCCAAGCATCTATATGAACATAGGCACAGGGTGGGGGAAGGAAAGGAAGGTATTCTAACTAAATTTCCAATATCCATACTCAGCAGAATAGGATGGTCTAAAATAATAATGCTTCATAGATGCCTATACATCTTCTAAAGCCTCCCAACTGATTTATTTACCAATGCACATGCACTACTAAATATGTTAATATGGGATAGAAAAGTTCCAAGAATCAAAATTTGGTTCTACTTATGCAGCACAACATTACCCCAAAAGGAGGACTGTCAGTTCTGAACTGAAACATGTATAGGCTATGTGGAACAAAACAGAGGTATTAATAACACATATCACATTTGAAAAAGCAGTTCCTCAACCCAGAAATATTGTCCAAACAATGCATCTCTCTAAGGATTGGATCAGCATAGTCCAAATTACCAAACCAAACATACTAATTAACAGAATTTAAGCTGGTATACGGACTCAACAGTCAAGAAAGGGGAAAATGAAGTTCCAACTACATGTCTCTTGAAAGCTAATGGGAGTCAGATGCCTAAATACCATTTGTGCTATTGAAAATCTCCCTAATCTGACTAAAGATTGTAACTTTCCAAACACAGGTCATACCATTAGATTGCTGGACTGTGACCCAAGAACCCCCTTAATACCAACTGGCAAGGGGATTAAAGGAAATTCCTGACTCTGCTGGTGATGCTGGCGGGCCAGGTGCCAGCTCATGCCAAGGTCCCCATGTCTCAACTGGACATTGAGAGAGAGACAGCAGGAATCTGCCTGGCTCACTTGTGGGATAATATTGATAAAATAGATATTAGAATGATAAGAAAGTATTTAGACTCTATTGAATACTTTTGAGTTGCTGAATGCACTAATCTTACTGGTAATATCTGTGTTACATACTGTAAAGTAGTATTTGAGTAGTTGTAATGAGAGCCTTTGTAACTGTATGAATTGCCATACAGGAGAGGGACATTGATTAGTGTGAAGAGCTGCTCTTCCACAGAAATTGTTAGACCCCTTCCGAAAGAGGAGACCCATCAGTGCTAGATGGGCTATGGTTAGATCTTACAACTGGAAACTCCCTACATCTGGATTGAGAAGCCATCAACAAAAGGATTAAAAGACTCTTGTTGTTCTGCTCTCCTCCACATGAAGATGAGTCATGCAAGTGGATTCTTCCCATTGCAGCTCAGAGCATGTGGCAGGAGGAGGATAAAAGCCCCAAACCAAAGGGGCTAATGATCTCTATAGTGCTTGAATTCTGGCAGGGCGGGGGAGGGCAAGGTGTTTCTAGGCATAAGCAAGAGATCCCCATCTGCTTAGCCTGGGTTATAAAATAATCTGATAAGGTTCAACAAGGACAAGTGCAGAGTCCTGCACTTAGGACGAAAGAATCCCATGCACTGCTACAGACTAGGCACCAAATGGCTAGACAGCAGTTCTGCAGAAAAGGACCTAGGGGTTACAGTGGACAAGAAGCTGGATATGAGTCGACAGTGTGCCCTTATTGCCAAGAAGGCTAATGGCATTTTGGGCTGTATAAGTAGGGGCATTGCCAGCAGATCGAGGGATGTGATCATTCCCCTCTATTCGACACTGATGAGGTCTCATCTGGAGTACTCTGTCCAATTTTGGGCCCCACATTACAAGGAGGATGTGGAAAAATTGGAAAGAGTCCAGCGGAGGGAAACAAAAATGATTAGGGGGCTGGAGCACATGACTTATGAGGAGAGGCTGAGGGAACTGGGATTGTTTAGTCTGCAGAAGAGAAGAATGAGGGGGGATTTGATAGCTGCTTTCAACTACCTGAGGATGGATCTAGAGTCTGTTTTCAGTGGTACCAGATGACAAAACAAGGAGTAATGGTCTCAAGTTGCAGTGGGGGAGGTTTAGGTTGGATATTAGGAAAATCTTTTTCACTAGGAGGGTGGTGAAGCACTGGACTGGGTTACCAAGGGAGGAGGTGGAATCTCCTTCCTTAGAGGTTTTTAAGGTCAGGCTTGACAAAGCCTTGACTGGGATGATTTATTTGGGGATTGGTCCTGCTTTGACCAGGGGGTTGGACTATATGACCTCCTGAGGTCCCTTCCAATCCTGATATTCTATGATTCTATGATCCCTAAAGGACAAATTGAGCTTGCTGATCATAGAAGCCTGTATTGCCTTCTTGAAACCTAAGACTAACCCATTCATGTGTTTATGGTTGCTTATTTTAACCTTTTAAATAACTTTCTAATTTCCTTTTCCTGTTTAATTAGTTTTCATATAGTTTACTATAGGATTCGCTACAAGCGTTCTCTTTGGTGTGAGACCTAAAACACAACTGGTCCTTTGGGATGAGACAGCAGACCAGGTTTTTAGAGGCTAAGGGGCTGGACATTACAGGGGAACACTTCAAAGGGGCTCTGTGACTAGGGAACACCTATTGTTAACATGCAATGCAAAGTAGGAACTGGCATAGCCCAGAGCAGAGAGTTTGGGTGGCTAATAAACTAGAGCGGTCAGGGAGCTGACACTTAGTTTAGCACAAGCAAGACTCTCACGGTAGAAGCAGAGGGGTAACAAGGTAACTCACAGTCCTGGGTACCCCAAGAACCATCACAGGGACCACCCAGGTTTGTATCACACAGCGCTCAGGCACATGAATTTTTATGACAGAAACTAATCAGAATACATGAATCATAAGAATTTTTTTCTACAATGAGACAGCGATGTGATTTCAGGTCAGGAAAACATGGACAACAGGCCCTCATTTATGTCACATAACAATAAGCAATACTGTACAGTACAGTATTATTGCCAAGGACATTAAACTCCTACAGACAATAGAGAGAATAGAAATCATAATTGGACAAAGTGATTGGGAACATACACACTCAAATATACACACAATAGTTTATTAATGAAGGTCAGCATTGGGTTGCTTCCTGCAAATTACAGTGAAGGTGGGGAAACAATCTGAATATTATTATCGAGGATAAAGTGGGTGAGGTAATATCTTTTATTGGATCAGCTTCTGTTGGTGAGAGAGACAGATTTTTGAACTTACACAGAGCTCTTCTTCAGATCTGGGAAAGGTACTCAGAGTGTCACAGCTAAATACAAGATGGAACAGACTGTGTAGCATAAGGGGTTAACACATATTTCAAGGGGCCATTCAAGATGAAGTAGCCCATTAACATCTCTTCAGTCATGAGGTGGAGAGGGGAGAAAGCTAGAGGGGGTGGTTAACTGGGTTATTGATTGTTGTAACAAGCCATAAATCCAGTATCTCTATTCAGACCCTGTTTTTTATCTACCTAAATTATGAATTTTAGTTCCCAGGCTCAATTTTTGAAGGTGTTGTGCAGGTGATGAGGGCTGAGAGGTAAGCTACGGAGTGGTTGTTTTGTGAAAAATGTTCACCCACAGGTGATTTGGTGTTTGTGTCTTTTATTATTTTTCTGTGAGAGTTCACTTGAGAGCATAGTGATTGTCTGGTTTCACATTGTTATTGGGGATGAGGTACACCACATGTGATAGGCATGTGTAGGACCCATGGATCTTGAAAGGTGTGTTGTGGTGAGTGTTGATCATTGTAGCAGTGGAGATATGTCTGCAGGTTTTGCATCTATTGTTCTAGCAGGGTCTGAGGCCACTTTGAGTTCGTGTGTCCTGGTCTGTGGGGAGCTTGCTTCTGATGATGAGCTTGGAGAGGCTGGGGGGGGGTTGTTTGAAGGCCAGAAGAGGGGGTTCAGGAAAAACTTCTTTCAGGATGTGGTCGTAATTGTTTGATGATATTCCATACGGGTTCCAGTGTGAGGTGGTTGGCAACAACTAGAGGTGTGTGGTTGGAGGGGGTATTTTATTATCGAGGATAACAACTGGCAGGAAATCTGTGGCCTAACATTTTGTCAATATATGTGAGTTGTAAAGTAAGGCAGTATCCTAAAATCCAGATTCTATCTCTGTCAGACTGCACAAGGAGTAAAGAATGTGAAGGAAGTCCTTCTGTCTCCTTATTGCTCATCTGAGGCTTGGCAAAAAGGATCGCGGTGCACGTGCTCCTTAAATGCAATGCAGGGGTAGTGATAGATCAGTCAGAGGCATAATATTCCAGACAAAGTGTGTGAACAGGACATAGGGGAATGTGGTCAGAACTCTGCCCTTCACCCCAGTGCACTGGCTGGACAGCACTGATGGAGCACATGCTGTACCTCCATTAATGAGATGCAAGAGCCACTTCTAAGGCCATGTCTACACTTACCAGGAATCGACATTGCTGTGATCGATGCAGCGGGGATCAATTTAGCGGGTCTACTGAAGATCCTCTCCCATGACTGTCCTGTACTGGTGCCAATTTAGGAGCCAAATACAAATCTTAGTTGCTAGACATTAAAACACTTTGAAACCACTGGCACTTGTACTCATTCTTCAGTCATTAGTCAGACTGGCCCTAGCTTTTGTGTGACAAGGAAGACCTAAGGAGTAGGGACATCAGACACCGCATTGCACATTGGAAGTGGGGAGAATCAGATAGCCAGGCAGGTCAAGCTGGCAGCACTGTAAAATGTCAGGGGGATGCAGGAGGGTTTGGACAGCTAGGGGATGGGGAGCAAGGAGGGATGAGAGCTTGGATAGGCGTGGAATCAGGGTTTGTAGTGGCCTGGTGAATTAGGAGATGTATAAATCATAAGATTCTTCCACAGCATCACTGGTGTTCATGGTGCTCTATAGACCAAGAAAAATAAAAATCCCTTTGGCCCCATTATCCCTTCCTGCTGAGAAACCCGTGGGAGGGGAAAAGCTACTCAGCGAGTTAAACCATGGGGAGCTGCTGATTCATGCTCCCCTAGGGTTTGAAAAGCTGCACAGAGCCCATAACCTCACACAGCCAGGCTGCCATTGGCTCACTCCCCCTTTCATCCCTGCAAAAGGATGAGGCAGAAGCCCCAGAAGGAGAGTTAATGCTAGGCTAGACCACTGTTATCTCCCATGGTTTTCCAGTCAGAAGCTAACTTGGTGTTGCTGCACAGACCGATAGCTCTCTGGCTCTGCTCCTCTCCTTCCCCACGTGTAGTCCCAACTAGGCAGTGTCCAATACAGAAGGCCTCCCATGATCACCTGAGGAGAGGGAGCACACTCAACAGCTCTCACTCCTTCCAGGAGCTGGAGGGTCTCTTACCCTCCTTGAATTCACCCAGTTCCATGGTGTCACACAGTGGAGGGGAGCATTTGGCCTCATGTTGGGATATCAAGATTTTGAAGCTGTTGTAGACTTTCAATCGGCAGCCAGGCAAGCATTTCACAATGCCTGGTCTCCACTCCAGCCAGTTCATTTGCTCTCCCACTTGCCATGTTGTGACACAAACATACTCAGACAAGTATATTACCCCTGTGCCCAACCAACTTCTCAATATTTCACCAAAGGGGGTCATGTGTGGCTTCTGCTGAAAACTAAGAACTAGCTGATCATCATGGTTATTGTAAGACTCAATCAGCATTCAGAACAATGGACATCTGTGGAGACAGCACTTTAAAAAAAAAACTTTCTGGATCAGGTGGAGACGTTAGCATTTACAACAACAAACGAACCCCAGGAGAACTTTCTGAAGAGGGGCCCCCTGGGCTAAGAGACAATTCCCTGTAAATGTATTAGAGCAAAAAAAAGACAAGTTGTTATCCATTACAGAGAAGAAACTCTGCCAGCAGGGCTCTCTCTTGAAAGGTGGATCCCAGCTTTCTGAACTGGACAAGCGCTGAAAAGACCGACCATTGGGTGAGAAATAAATTACTTTGCTTTCTAATATGGTAGTAAGTATAGGCTATTCATTGCACTTTGTTTTTCTTCTCTTGTCACCATATGTTTCCAATCCTTGTACTTGCTTTTATTTGAATCTCTATCTCAAGCTCTGTCAAATGAACTTCAATTTGGTTTTACTATAGACATGTCTAAGTGCCTTGTACTAAGAAGAGTGTTGAACCGAGGTGAAACCAGTGAACTGGGGTGCACTATTTCCACAGAAGCAACCGATCAGAGTACACTGAGGGCATCCAGAAGACAAGGGACTAGGCAGTCAAATGCAATGAAGTGGGGTATGTAAATTGCTAGCCTACAGCAGGAAAGAGTGGGGCTCGTGCAGGTGATAGTGATTCTCCCCAGACACCTTAGGGAACCCCAAAAAGCATCATGTTTTCTACTCTAGTGTGGAAAAAGGAGCTCAAGTAGTAGTAATGTCACACAGTTAATGGGCTGGCATCTCACACCTAGCAGCCTCATTCTGTCTTCACACGCCTACCACCCACTGATGCATTCAGTGGTGTTACTCGAGAGTGAGGGCAGAGTTTGGCTTCATGTCTAATGTTTATGACACAGCTAAACTTAATAAACATAGACTGGCAAGCTACAGAGGCAGCTTACACTTGTAACACTACTGCCTACACAGCTTCTCTCTCTTTCAGTTCCAGCTCACTTATAGGAATTCCAGATCACCACATTGTTCCTGTCTCTGAGCTCCTTCCTTACAGGATGGCTCTGGGACTCTCTGTCCCTCTTTGCCCTATCGGCTTTTTGTTGGTGCTTGATGCCATTGAGGCATCATTACTGCTTGGTGGCACTGGGGCATCAGCTCTATTCCTTCCTCCCACTTTCATTTTCCAGTGTCCCCACAGTCCTCTCCGCTGGCCTATGGAAGGTCTTTTACATGAAAGCACCCCCACCCCAATCTAACATCCGACTTAGAGATTGGGAGAAAAATAAAACCTAAGATACCATTGGTACAGTAAGAGAAGTTTTGAACTTCCAGTGCATTAGAAATGGCTGCTACGACAATGGGATACAGATTAAAATCTAAGAATAAGGAGTGTGAGGGGAAAAGAAAAGCTGACCTTTAATAAGGCCAAATTCTACTGAAATCACACAAGTCAACTAAATGGGCTGGGGACAGGAAAGCCGCTCACCCAGGCTGTGGTGCAGTAGTTGAGCCACTTCCTAGCTACTACTACAGCTTTGCAGCTGCAATGGCCCCCTGGGCTCTGCACTCTTCCTCCGTGGGAGGAATACAGCCATGGATTTAGGTAGTCACAAATCCACTGGCACCGCTCCTAATCCTCTTCTGCCTTACCTCACACTTATAATGCTTGAGGGTGAGGAGCATCTGCAGAGCTGTCCTTCACAGCATGCAAGGGATTTACACAGCTCCCAAAACCCTGCCTCTACCCTCATGAAGCAGAACCTCTCTGGCTCTACTACTTTTAGGTCCCCCGTCCTCTGCATAGGAAAGGAGGCAGGATTTGTAACTTAAAGATTTTTGAATGACACACATTGCGTTATATATTTTTATTGCAAGGTTAATGTCAGTGGCAGCAGAATATTGTGACTTTAGATAATCTTGGATTCAGTTCTATTTATAATTCATAGAAAGAAAGTGATGGAAAAGGTCATTCAGTGCTAAATAACACCTCACCAAAAGCAGTTCACTGGATACTAGGTTAATCTGTGCTATGTTTTTATACTGGAGCCATTTGTATTGCTCTAGTTAGGCTAATGTCTAGGTTTCCAGCATAAGCCTTTCTATTGAGAGATTTATAACTCTGTAGTGAAAGACAGTTAATAACAACTGAGCATTCCTAGACGAGTGATCTTGTTGTTAAGACTCAGAAGTGAGAGTTAGAGGACTTGGGTTCTATTCCTGGGTGTCCCACATCTTCCCTGTGGAACCCTGCTCAAAATTTTTAAACTTGGGTGACTAAAATTATACACCTAAATACATATTTAGCCACCCTAAATAACTGGCTTGATTTTCTGGAAACCTACAGATTTCAATGTGGACTGCGAGGTACTCCGCACCTCTGAAAATCAGGTTACTTATTAAGATTCCTAATTTAGTCCTGGGAATTTAAAAGATTGGTCTTAATTTCTCTGTGCTTCAGTCTCCTCATCCATTAACTAGGAACACTGCTGCCCTTCTTCCTGGGCATGTTTAGAAGCTTAGCTCATGAATGTTTGCGAAACATTTTGAGATTCTCAGATCAAAGGCTCTACAGACATACACAGTATTATGTCTTGATTTACAAAGCACTCTGAAAATATTAACTAATGGATCTCCACATTACTGGGAAGAGGTAATTCACAGCCATGTTTTACAGATGGGGAAACTGAGGCAGAGATGTTGGGTGACTTTTCCAAGGCCACACAAAGTCAGTGTCAAAACTGTGATTAGAATCTAGGAAATCCTGTCTCCTACACTGAGATCACACTGCCTTCCTGTTAGAGCCGAAACCCCACAAGCAAGACATTTTTCCTTCCCACTTAAATTATTTTATCTATATTTATGTCAGATGAATAGAATAAATGTGGTTAAGGACATGATTCTAAACCAAATTCTTAAAATGCTCCTTTTCACAAAAGGCATTTATTTCATAGCCATCGGTCCATACGGGCACTATTTTTTATAGTAAAACAATGAAAAAGCATGGCGTTAACATTAGAAAAGCTGCTGCTATACATGCACAGTATTCGTCATAAGAGTTTTTAGTGAGCGTCAGCGTTATTTAGTATGCACATGGTGTCATGCCCATGAACCACAGATTAACTGGTCCGAGAGCTGAACTGTACCAAGGTGCAGCAGAGACACAGACTAACACAATTCTAAATCAGGCTTTCACTCCTTCCTTAACATATGCCTAAGATTTAGAATGTAGGTCTGAGGTGTCTGAGAAAGTCATAATCATAAAACCTATACCTGTCAAGGGTACAATGATATAAATCAAGGGAGCAATGAAAAAAAACCTAAAATCAAAATTTCCTTAGGTTTTTGCTTTGTGTCACGGTCTTCATGTCATTTTTACATTGGTTTTGCTGTTCTTTTGAATCTCAAGAAATTCTTTGCGCATTGGAAACCCTACATGCTGGAGATGTGAATGCTATTGCACAGGATTTCTGAACTCAACTTGACCAATACAGATTGTAGATTGATTTTCAGTGGGAGTAGCAGAGATACAAATTTAAAGCAAGCATGACAAATTTTAAAAATAGTTATAATAGTAGTAACAATGACACTTTGCATTTTTATAGGACCTACCATCATAAGAACATAAGAACAGCCATACTGGGTCAGACCAATAGTCCATCTATCCTGTCTTCCAACAGTGGCCAATGCCAGGTGCTTCAGAGGGAATGAACAGAGCATGCAATCATCAAGTGATCCATCCCCTGTTGTCCACTCCCAGCTTCTGGCAAACAGAGGCTAGGGACACTTCAGAGCATGGTGTTGCATCCCTGCCCATCCTGGCTAATAGCCATTGACGGACCTATCCTCCAGGAATTTATCTAGTTCTTTTTTGAACCCTGTTATAGTTTGGGTCTTCACAACATCCCCTGGCAAAGAGTTCCACAGATTGACTGTGTGATATGTGAAAAAGTACTTCCTTTTGTTAATAGGCAACCCATTTATTTTAAATTTCATTGGGTGACCCCTAGTTCTTGTATTATGAGCAGTAAACAGCATTTCCTTATTCACTTTCTCCACACCAGTCTAGATTTTATAGGCCTCTATCATATCCCCCATTAGTCGTCTCTTTTCCAAGCTTAAAAGTCCCAGTCTTATTAATCTCTCCTCATAAAGATGCTGTTCCATACCCCTAATCATTTTTGTTGTTCCTCTCTCTACCTTTTCCAATTCCAATATATCTTTTTTGAGAAGGGGTGACCAGATCTGCATGCACTATTCAAGATGTGGGCATACCGTGGATTTATATAGGGGCATTATGATATTTTCTGTCTTATTATCTATCACTTTCCTAATGATTCCCAACATTCTATTAGCTTTTTTGACTGCAGTTGCTCACTGAGCAGATGTTTTCAGAGAACTATCCACAATGACTCCACTCTTCCTTGAGTGTTAACAGCTAAGTTAGACTCCCATCATTTTGTATGTATAGTTGGGATTATGTTTTCCAATGTACATTACTTTGCCTTTATCAACACTGAATTTCCTCTGCCATTTTTTTTAAAATGTCACCCAGTCACCCAGTTTTGTGAGATCCTTTGTAACTCTTTGCAGTCTACTTAGGACTTAACTATCTTGAGTAATTTTGTATCATCTGAAAATTTTGCCACCGCACTGTTTACCCCTTTTTCCAGATCATTTCTGAATATATTGAACAGCTCTGGTCCCAGTACAGATCCCTGGAGGACCCTGCTATTTGCCTCCCTCTACTCTGAAAACTGACCATTTATTTCTACCCTTTGTTTCCTGACTTTTAACCAGTTACTGATCCATGAAAGAACCTTCCCTCTTATTCTACTCCTCCCCCCCCCCCAATTCCCCCGCATATTTCCTGTGTTTCCCTGCAGAAAACAGTACAGGAAAGCAAAGGGAAGCCATGCCGGGGGGAGGGAGGGAGGGCGGGGGGCGACCATGAGTGCAGTTTTTTGAGGCGGATTGCCCCCTGCAAACAGTGACAATGGGGGAGCACATGGGGTTACATGCCACTGCCCCCCCTCATTCTGCAAGCGCAGAGCTGCCCAGCTGAAGGAGGCTGTCTCTCAGCTCTGCTGATTTTGCAGCTGAACGCCAACTCCTGGGACCTAGTGCCAGTCATGCTACCCTTCTGTGTGCTGGGAGCCTTCCTGTTTTCTGTTCTGTGCAACAGTGAGTGCCCGTGGTGGGGATGGGCAAGGGAGGGTGGGAAAAATGAGGGAAGGGGTGTGGGGGAAAGAGGCAGTGGGAAAGGATGGGGGGTGGAATAGGGCAGGGGGAGGGGAATGTGGGAGTGAGGGGAGAGGGATGGAGAAGAAAAGGGATAGGGGAATCACAGGGGGAAGCCGGAGCCCGGCATGTGGTTTCTCCTCGGCAGCAGCTGGGCCTCTCCCGCTTAGGGTGACCAGACAGCAAATGTGAAAAATCGGGATGGAGGTGGGGGGTAATAGGAGCCTATATAAGAAAAAGACCCAAAAATCGGGACTGTCCCTACAAAATCGGGACATCTGGTCATCCTACTCCCGTTAAGCAGGCCCATCAAGCCCCCACCCAGACAAGACCTATCTCCCTACACTTGGACCCCTCTGACAAGCCGCCCCACACCCAGATCCCCACCCCACTGATCCCCAACCAGCTGCACCTGGACCCCCCCCCCCAGCACCCAGGCCCCACACTGAGCCCCCCACACCCAGACACCCCCGCCGAGTCCCATCTCCCCATACCCAGTCTCCCCGAGTCTCAATCACCTTCAACTGGATCCCCTGCAGAGTCCCATTGCCCCTGCACCCGGAACATCCAAACGAGCCTCTGTGCATCCACATCCCCCACTGAGCCAACTGCACCCAGATTGCCCCACCGAGAAACCTCTCACCCCACACTGGTCTCCCCACACTGAGCCCCTCCACACTTGGATCCTGCTGGGCTGAGCCTGCCTGCCCACACCTGGTACACCTGGCACAGGGGGAAAGGGTCCCGGGGCATTTCTGGGGCAGACCCAGCCCTTGCACTGTGTCAGGGTCAGGTGCAGCCTCACTGCCGAGTCTCTGTACCGGGGGGTGTGGGGGCTTCAGGGTGATCTCCCACCTCAATGCAGCTAGTGCTCCCCACTGCCATGCTGGAGCCACATTTATTTATTGACAAATACAATTTGCAGAATTTTAAAATTCTGTGTGCATACTTTTACATTTTTTGGTGTAGCATTCCCTCAGAAGTATTACTTAGCTCACGAGCCTTTGATGAGGGACCTTGTCATTGGCTTTTTGAAAGTCTAAATACACTATATCCACTTGATCACCCTTGTCCTTCTTTGTTGACCTTCTCAAAGAATTCTAATAGATTGGTGAAGCATGATTTCCCTTTACAGAAGCCATGTTGACTCTTCCCCAACAAACGGTGTTCATCTATACGTCTGATAATTCTGTTTTCACTATAGTTTTAACCAATTTGCCTTCTACTGAAGTTAGGCTTACTGGCCCGTAATTGCCGGGATCTCCTCTGGAGCCTTTTTTTAAAAATTGGTGTTACATTAGCTATCCTCCAGTCATCTGGTACAGAAGCTGATTTAAATGATAGGTTACATACCACAGTTAGTAGTTCTGCAATTTCATATTTGAATTCCTTCAGAACTCTTGGGTGAATACCAACTGGTCCTGGTGATTTATTACTGTTTAATTTATCAATTTGTTCCAAAACCACCTCTAATGACACCTCAATATGGGACAGTTCCTCAGATTTGTCACCTGAAAAGACTGGCTCAGGTGTGGGAATCTCCCTCACATCCTTTGCAGTGCAGACTGATGTAAAGAATTCATTTAGTTTCTCCTTATCTTCCTTGAGTGCTCCTTTAGCACCTCAAGTGTCCAGTGGCCCCACTGATTGTGTGGCAGGCTTCCTGCTTCTGATGTATTTAACTTTTTTTTTTGCTGTTGCTTTTTGAGTCTTTGGCTCATTGCTCTTCACATTCTTTCTTGGTTTGCCTAATTATACTTTTACACTTGACTTGCCAGAGTTTATGTTCCTTTTAATTTTCCTCAATGGGATTTAGCTTCCAATTTTTAAAGGGTGCCTTTTTGCCTTTAACCACTTCTTTTACTTCATTGTTTAGCCATGGTGGCACTTTTTTGGTCATCTTACTATGATTTTAATTTGGGGTATAATTTGAGCCTTCATTATGGTGTTTTTAAAAACTTTCCATGCAGCTTGCAGGCATTTCACTTTTGGGATTGTACCTTTTAATTTCAGTTTAACTAGCGTCCCCATTTTTGTGTAGTTCCCCTTTCTGAAATAAAATGCTACTGTGATGGGCTTCTTTGGTGTCCTCCCCCTGCCCCCAACCAGGATGTTAAATTTAATTATATTATAGTTGCTATTACCAAGTGGTTCAGCTATATCCACCTCTTGGACAGCATTCAAGCATCTCAAAGCAGAAATTCTCAAAAGCTCAAATTTTACAGAAATGAATGAATTAATGCTCCCAATGCCCTCGTGAGGCATCATGGTTCAATGGCTAAAGTGCTGGAATGCAAGTCAAGAGAGCTAGGTTCTATTATCAACTCTGCTGTGTGACCTTGGTCAAGTCACTTCCATTAACTGTGCCACTGTTTCTTTCCCACTCTTGTCTGTCTTGTCTATTTAGACTGTAAGCTCTTCATGGCAGGAACGGTCTCTCACTGCATGTTTGTACGGTGTCCAGCACAGTGGGGCCCTGGTCTCAGTTGGGGCCTCTATGTGGTACCATAGTACAAATCATCATCATCACCACTACCACCTGTTTTGCTGATGGAAAAATATAAGTACCCAAAGTTTAACATTACTTGTCCCAGGTCACACAAGAATGACAGAGTTAGGGCTAGAAGTGAGAGCCCTTGATTCCATGTATTGTTGCCACAAGACTATTCTTCCCCTACCAGCAAGCCCTCAATGTTAACCGAGAGAAGGACGGAGGAGCTCCTCTCTCACCCCAGGAACTCTGTTCTCAGTAACTGAACAGAAGCAAAAAATTAGCAACACCTTAACACCCTGACGCCTTAACTCTAAGCTTCAAAATGTGCCCCGCTTAGAGCTGGTTCATGCCTTCCAGTTTATTTGTTTTTAAATATAAATGGCAGGAGCCTTTCCTACCTACGGCAGGAAACTCAGTTCCACCACACTCACAAATGATTGCTAGACTTAAAGAAATATAGCCATTTCATCACTTCGTCCAATGAATCACCTCCAAGATGTACCAGAATGAAGAATAAACCACAGCAAATGCTGACTGTAGCAAGGGATCTTCTGCTGCATTACTTCTAAACATCTCCAAGAAAATACTGGACAAATTGTACAAGCAAAGGGTCAGTACTGTGGTGAATATTTTATCCAGACAGCATAACAAAGTCCAACTTTGCAGAGTACAGAGTGGAAAAGGTCACTTATCAATAGGGCCCTACCAAATTCATGGCCATGAAAAACACATCACAGACCGTGAAATCTGGTCTTTTGGGTACATTTACCCTATACTAGTGACTCTCAACCAGTAGTACACCTACCACTGGGAGAACGCAGAGGTCTTCCAGGAGGTACATCAACCAGCTCTGAGGGCAGTGCCCCACAGGCAGAAGCGCAGAAGTAAGGGTGGCAATATCATACATGCCATCATTACTTCTGAGCTGCTGCTACTGGCAGCAGTGCTGCCTTCAGAGCTGGGCTCTCAGCCAGCGATTGCTGCTCTCCGGCCACCCAACTCTGAAGGCAACACCACCATCAGCAGCAGTGCAGAAGTAAGAGCGGCAATACCGTGACCCCCCCTACAATAACCTTATGCCCCCTCCCCTAGCCCCTCTTTTGGGTAAGGACCCCCTACAATTACACCACCGTGAAATTTCAGATTTAAATATCTGAAATCATGAAATTTCCAATTTTTAAAATCCTATGACCATGAAATTGACCAAAATGGACTGTGAATTTAGTAGGGCCCTACTTATCAGTTATTCTTTTTCAAGACACTACTTGTTCTTTAATAAAATACTGAAGAGATTTCTCTCAATCAGGGAAAGTTTAAAAAAAACAACCAGACATACCCGTGGAAAACAATATTTGGATACAAAAGAACTTCTTTAACTTTTTATTCCTTTTTGGAAAACACTTATGATAAGGGATTAAATCTTGTAGCTTATTTGAAGTTATACAGTTATGATTTATTTAAAAAAACCTACAAAAGTTGGCTTTAGCTTCTAATCTCAGGTAATATAGACAACCATTATGTATAGGGTTACCATATTTTAAAAATAAAAAAAAGGACACTCCACGGGGGCCTGGCCCTGTCCCTTTCCCACCCACAGCCCCGCCCCAACTCCGCCCCCTCCCCTGAGCGCCCCGCATTCCCCCTCCTCCTTCCCAGCCACGTGAAAAGGGCTGCCCAAGCGCTACCGGCTTCACGGTTTGCCGGGCAGCCCCCAGACCCTGCACCCCCGGCCGGTGCTTCCCCAGCGCAGCTGGAGCCCAGGAGGGTAAAAGCCAGGGAGGGGAAGTGCCCAGCCGGGGGGTAGGGTCTGGAGGCTGCCCGGCAAACCGTGAAGCCGGTAGCGCTCGGGCTTCGGGCAGCCCCCATGCCTCCAGACCCTGCTCCACCGGCCGGGCACGTCCCCTCCTGGGCTCCGGCGGCTGCTGTGCTCCCTGAACTCCTGGGCTCTGTAAGCACCGAGCTGCCCGAGCGCTACCGGCTTTGGACAGCCCCCATGCCTCCGGAACCTGTGCCCCCGGCTGGGCACTTCCCCTTCCAGGCTCTGGCGGCTGCTGTGCTCCCTGAACTCCTGGGCTCTGTAAGCGCCGAGCTGCCCGAGCGCTACCGGCTTCGGGCAGCCCCCGTGCCTCTGGGCCCTGCACCCCTGGAGCCTGGGAGGGGAAGTGCCCGGCCAGCGACTCAGGGTCCGGAGGCATGGGGGCTGCCCGAAGCCGGTAGCGCTCGGGCAGCTCGGCTCTTAAACAGAGCCGAAGAGTCAGGTGAGGAGCACAGCAGCCGCGGGAGGGGAAGTGCCCGGCCGGTATTTTTCCCGGACATGTTTGGCTTTTTGGCAATTCCCTCCGGGTGGGGATTTGATTACCAAAGAGCCGGACATGTCCGGGAAAAACCGGACGTATGGTAACCCTAATTATGTAGCCAAATTTCTCTCTCCAAGCAGGTTTTTTCCAGTTTGCAACAACCCCCCTTTATGCTATTGCTCAGTTTTAACATCGTTTTCTTGAAGCTATATTTATCCTTCCTTCCACACATCTGTCCTTCATGTGACTCCAATTTTTCTTAATAAGAGCCTGTTTTTTCTTGGTAAGCCATGTCATTTTCCCTAGGATTCCAATACTTCTCCCAAATCAAGTTATTTGTTTCCTACTTTTAAAAAAATGGAACTGTATCACTCTTAGAGCTCTGCCTGGCTACCTGGAGTTTCTGGAGCTGTTTGTAAATTGTCAATGGCTTGGATAAAAGTATAAGAGTGCTCTTGTTTGAGTAATAAAAATATCATAGATTTTGGCTGGGAGTCTTGAGCATTGAAGTGCAGGTTAAATTTTGCTTACTGGCCCTAACCAAAAGGGCACCGTCCTCCTTTGTGCACTGGGGAATGGCTTTTGGGTTGCCCACACTGATGCTCACTCTTGAAATTTTTATCAAGAGTCTCATGATATTTGGTAGATTTTTTTTTAAAGTTCCAGCTCCTGGAGTCCCATGATTATGTGATAATTTCAGCTGGGTTTTTTGTTTGTTTGTTTGTTTTTAAGTATGTTTCTAACCTTCATGGTTGTGGAGGAAAGTTTGACAATGTGAATCTTAAAGGCTCAAATACCAAAAAGGAAAATTAAAAAACAAATGGAATGGGTTACCTAGGGAGGTAGTGGAATCTCCATCCTTAGAGGTTTTTAAGGCCCGGCTTCACAAAACTCTGGCTGGGATGATTTAGTTGGTGTTGGTCCTGCTTTGAGCAGGGGATTGGACTAGATGACCTCCTGAGGTTTCTTCCAACCCTAATATTCTATGATTCTATGAAATGTATTAGTATTTTTAAAATCTTCTTATTTTTAAGCCAATCTTATGTTTTGGGGGATCCTTACTCATTATGTTTGAATGCTTGGGGTTATCTATACTGAGTTGGTTTTAGAATTCAAATTTGCATCCACTGTTGCATTTTAGTTCATATTTCTATCAATTCCACCTCTTTTTATATTACCTGTATATCTATTTAGTGTACTTGCATACAGCAGGCTCTACTCTTTCCTCTGGCCACTTATATTGAGAGTAACACCCCAAGCATTTTCCTAGGAGTCCATCACAGGAAGCTCAGAGAGCTACTCAGAAACGAGCATTTCCATATGGCAGCATGAGTCATTACAAACTGAACAGCTATTCCTCAACTTCCTTTGCTCAGCACCTTGTGAAATGCTCATCACTTTGCAGGACTGATCTTTGATGCTACACCAGGTTGGTTAGGCCCATTGGATAGGACAGCAGAGTGAGAGACAGGGTACCTTGGTTCTATTGCTGGCTCTGGTATCAGCACACAATGTGATAGTGGACAGTTACCACAGCATTTTGTTTCTCAGTTTCCAGACTGTAAAACCACTGAAATAATTATAACAATGACTATCCTCCTTTGTAACGCATTTTGAGATCTATGGGTGAAAAACTTTGTCTGAATGCTAAGCATTATTAAACCATTATTTACAGGGTAAAGCATCCTCTCACCTATAAAAATTATACCCACAGCACTTATGGAACCACACACAATTATTTTTCAAATCGGAGGGAACTAGGGAAAGTCTGGAGGGAACCAAACTTAGTAAAATTCCTAGGGAAAGGGAAAGAGTGATTCTGATTTTGGCAAATAGCAGCCGCATCATCTAACTGCAATGCCTTGCAAAATAATTGACCAATTATTACCATATTTGGACTCACTACAGGAGTAACTGGATGAAGTTCTATGACCCCTGTTATACAGGAGGTCAGACTAGATGATCTAATGGTCCTTCCTGGCCTTAAACTCTATGAATTAATTGATAGTGGGGGAAACTTCTCTGAACACTGGCAGGACTCAAACTGAGCCACTATAGGCTATTCTGACACGGGCCAGCATATCACACTGGAATATTGCAGGGCCTGACCACTGTTCCCACAGGAGGAAGGACGAGCCTATGTCAGCCTCTCCTTCTGGGAATAATTGGAGCTATCATCTCACATCATCGGTCTACGACCGCCTCACGTCACTGTCCCATCTGCAGGAGAGAGGAAGGGCAGAGCTCTTCCCTAGCTCCCATGCTCTGGGCCTTGCTTGCAGCACCTTTGAGACAGATTTCTGCTTCTTATAGTAAAGCGAAACTAATACTGGAAGTACTGCAAAGAGACACAGCAGCTCCAGGCCACACTTTTAGAGAATTTCCTACCCAGTAATTATTTTTTGTGACCTGGAGTGCAGAGGACAGCCAACCTTGAACTTCACCAAAAAAGCTGGGCTATTTTTCAGCAGGCAAAACAGCTGCCTCTCCTCTCTCTGCTTCTAGTGAGCTGTTCTCTTTGAGGCCCCTAGCCATAGATCTATCCCCTTTTCTCCCACACTCACAGGGAGACTACAGAGGCTGAAATTAATTCACCTTCAGATGAAACAAAGGCTGACAAGAGACTGCAAGTCATCAGAGCAAATATCTTCTGAAGACTGAAATTACCTGATTAGCATGTTGCTAAAAGGCTGGAAATCCAGACTAATTTTAATCAGGAAGAGTACTTGTACTTCTGCTGGTTATTTGGGGAATTCCAGAAAGAAAGCGCCCTTCCTTTCCTCTCATTTGTCAGTATATTAGAATACATTGCCTGATCCATCCCAGACACCAAAGTTACTCCAGTAACTCACACTAAAGGGTACACCCTCTGCTTGGAAGCCTGGATCTCCAGGTCTAAATTAAATGTAGTAACTGCACCCTGCACCAAGCTCTCAAGTATTCCCCTGCATAAAAATGCTTCTCTATCAGACATTCTGGGCCATAAATTGGAGGCATGCTCTCTGGAGAAAAATTGAGCTGGCAGCAAAATAATCAGGAAGGATCACTCCGTGCCTCCTAACTCTCCCAGACGGCCACTGAACTGATAGCAGACATCTGAGAAGGTAAGGAATTAAATCTCTTCCCATATGTTAGAACAGCAGAAGCTGTTCTTTACATAACAGATTGCTATCAGTTCCCTTAATGACATCACTCAATATGCCATAAAATTGGCTGCCAACACTCTGGATACTTTGCTTCTTGCCAGAAGGGCTCTCTAGCTCTGGCCATGGAGTAGAAGCTGTATTGACAAAATGAAGGTCAAGGAAGTCCCCTTCAAAGGCTCTCAACTCATAAAGAGCAGTCTGGATGGCTCCTCTCAGCAATTCATCAGACTATAAAACTGTCCTTCCTGGCTCAGCCTGCTGGCAAAAGAGCACCAGAGTGGATTCCTCTAGATATTTGTGGTTGAAGTCTCCACCCATAATCCCCCTATGAAGCACTGGAAATCAAAGCTCAAGAATACTAGCCAGTCCTTTCCCAGATCAGCACCCTCAGGTCATGATTTCAACAAGTCTGACAAGGGCAAAAACTCCATCGCTTCATCACTTCCTGTCTCTCATTTTCTCAGAGAGAAGGGTAGGAAATTTCCATCAGATGTGTTTCACTGTAAGGGCAAGATATTTCAGTACTGTAAAGGAGGGCTATTTCACAGGAGTTTCTTTCTGACCCCTTTAGTCGCAGTCTCATATCAACCTTTCTAGCAAAAATACAAACAAAACAAAACAAAACCCTGAGCATAGCCCTGGTTAGGATAAGGTGCTATCTGTAAATATAAAGCCCTTGAGAATTCACAGGAACTCATTCCAGGCTGCTCTCTGATCCCAGAATACCCAAGACCTGACATATAGCACTGCATCTCAAGTGAGCGCACAGTTGCTGTCAAAGGTTGAAGGTGGAATCCCTGGAGGTCCCCTCTGGCAGCCAACAGCCACAACGGTAGTAGACTTTTAAAGGATGTTTACTTTCAAATTCCCTTAGTGCTAAACTACCTGCACTTCCTCATGGGCATCTGTGTTCTCCCTTAAGTGGAGAATTAGCTCATCTGTACCTGATTGTTCTCAGAAAGAGCAAATACACATCAAAAAGTGAGGAAGATATTTGATTAACTAGGGCCAGTAGTGAACAAAGAGAAAAGCTCTTCACTCTGGCTTAGTTCATAGCATATCTGAGTGTACTGAAAATTTCAAAGATCTGGCCTGCCCAGCCAAGGAGAAACTCCATAACTGATCATAGATGGCACACTGCAGGTTCCCTCTCTCCACCTATTTGCAGGAAACCACCCTTTGCTATTCCTCTAACTCAGTCTGTAAACACTCTTACTGCCCTGGCCCAGTTATGACACATTATCATCATCACTTTCCCTGGAGGTTGACCACTGTCCCCACTGTTACCACCCATCCCCTCAGCTGGCACGGCAGAGCCATTTGGGCAGGAGGGGAAAGTAGAAGAAAATCACAAGCTGAAACTTCTTGGGCCTTCAAGCTGATGTCTGCAACTGAACAGCCCCAAAATGTGCTTGAATAGCCTCATCTACTCCCCAGGTCTCAACTGAACCTTTGCCCTCTGCAGCAATTTTCACTGACTGAAAATCTACAATGCGATGATATGAAGGGGATGATGAAAAACAATGTTTGAATAATCCCTCACCATGTAGACTTAGAGGAGGGTTACTGTGCTGATGTTCACTGCTACTGTGAGTAAATGAGGCATGTGTTATATACCTGAATAAGCTGCCATTTGGGTAGCTTATTTGTAAGAAAGACAGTCAAAAAAGGAAGTACAACATTCCTTATAGTGCCCTAGTGACCAAGAAAATGGGAGACTAAACCTCGGGTGTCTTTCAATCACTCTTCAATGTTTCGAGGCTCTCCTCTGGAGCCAGCCCCACTGACGATCAGGGCCTCTGAACTGATGCATTTCAAGTTATGTGATCTGTTTTGTGAACATTAAAGCTTAAAATGTTACCAGGTCATTCAAGTCCTATTATCAGTGGGAAAAGGGTGGCTAGACTGAATTTGTAGTATCACACACATTGTACTCTGTGTACAGAGCAAGAGGTTGAAATAATGCCCATGAATTTTGTTCTCAAATTTGTAACTGCAATGTCATGACTGCAATGTGACAGATGTCAAAACAGAACCGAGTCCCTCATTAATTCAGAGATAAACATACAGAATATATTCTCTTGAATAGCAATCCAATATGTTGGTATATGTATGCCATTTCTTGTCATGCTACAGCTGGTTGCACATAATGCTCTACCATCATAAATATGTTTGATTTTGTTTGTCTTCTGTAACCCTTCTGCCAGATAGAGCTGGCAGAAACACAGGCAAGATTCAATGTCTAGGGGTTTCTCTTAACATCACAAAATAGAATTAGCTCGAGCCTCCAACTCAGTAATCTGGAAAAACTAAACACCACCCTTGGGCACCTCAAAGAGGCAATACTTCTTTGTGTTTACAACAAAATAAAACTTAATAGAAGATAAAAAAGGGACCCAACATTAATTTGGAAAAACACCACAACCACAATTCTATGACAGATACAGAGGCAGCAGTGGTAGTGACTCAAGCAGTGGAAGACACAATGAAGATGACTGGATGTGGAAGCTGCGATATGTACATGATCCTGGAGGGGGTACCTGAAAAGAGTTTTGTCTGCATGAAGTGTTGCCTGATGGACCTGATGGAAGAAAAGATCCGAGGATTGGAGATGCAGGTGGAAACTCTGGTTGAGTTCAGAAGGGGGTTTGAGCAGATGATGGAGCAAAGACATGAGGAGGCTGAAGGGAAAAGCTCAGACTTGCAGATGGAAGCAGGACCAAAGAACTCTGAGGGGAGACTGCTGGGTGAGGAAAGTGGACAAAGAAAGAAGAAGTGGGACCGCTAAACATTGAGGATGGGGTGCAGGTTAAGGATAATCTAGGCATGGCCCAATATCTAAACAAATACTTTGCCTCAGTCTTTAATCAGGCTAATGAGGAGCTTAGGGATAATGGCAGGATGACAAATGGAATGAAGATATGGAGGTAGATATTACCACATCTAAGGTAGAAGCCAAACTCGAACAGTTTAATGGGACTAAATCGGGGGGGCCCAGATAATCTTCATCCATGAATATTAAAGGACCTGGCACATGAAATTGCAAGCCCATTAGCAAGAATTTTTAATGAATCTGTAAACTCAGGGGTTGTACCGTATGACTGGAGAATTGCTAACACAGTTCCTATTTTTAAGAAAGGGGGGAAAAAACGTGATCCGGGTAACTACAGGCCTGTTAGTTTGACATCTGTAATATGCAAGGTCTTGGGACAAAATTTTGAAGGAGAAAGTAGTTAAGGACATTGAGGTCAATGGTAATTGGGACAAAATACAACATGGTTTTACAAAAGGTAGATCATGCCAAACCAACCTGATCTCCTTCTTTGAGAAGGTAACAGATTTTTTAGACAAAGGAAATACAGTGGATTTAATTTTCCTCGATTTCAGTAAGGCATTTGATACGATTCCACATGGGGAATTATTAGCTAAATTGGAAAAGATGGGGATCAGTATGAAAACTGAAAGGTGGATAAGGAACTGGTTAAATGGGAGACTACAATGGGTCATACTGAAAGGTGAACTGTCAGGCTGGAGGGAGGTTACTAGTGGAGTTCCTCAGGGATCGGTTTTGGGACCAATCTTATTTAATCTTTTTATTACTGACCTTGGCACAAAAAGTGGGAGTGTGCTAATAAAGTTTGCGGATGACACAAAGCTGGGAGGTATTGCCAATACAGAGAAGGACCGGGATATCATACAGGACGATCTGGATGACCTTGTTAACTGAAGTAATAATAATAGGATGAAATTTAATAGTGAAAAGTGCAAGGTCATGCATTTAGCGATTAATAACAAGAATTTTTGTTATAAACTGGGGACACATCAGTTGGAAGTAACAGAGGAGGAGAAGGACCTCGGAGTATTGGTTGATCATAGGACGACTATGAGCTGCCAATGTGATATGGCCATGAAAAAAGCTAATACGGTCTTGGGATACATCAGGCGAGGTATTTCCAGTAGAGATAGGAGGTGTTAGTACCCTTATACAAGGCACTGGTAAGACCTCATCTGGAATACTGTGTGCAGTTCTGGTCTCCTATGTTTAAGAAGGATGAATTCAAACTGGAACAGGTACAGAGAAGGGCTACTAGGCTGATCCGAGGAACGGAAAACCTGTCTTATGAAAGGAGACTCAAAGAGCTTGGCTTGTTTAGCCTAACCAAAAGAAGGCTGAGGGGAGATATGATTGCTCTCTATAAATATATCAGAGGGATAAATACTAGTGAGGGAGAGGAACTATTTAAACTCAGTACCAACGTGGACACAAGAACAAATGGATATAAACTGGCCATCAGGAAGTTCAAACTTGAAATTAGACGAAGGTTCCTAACCATAAGAGGAGTGAAGTTCTGGAATAGCCTTCCAAGGGGAGCAGTGGGGGCAAAAGACATAGCTGGCTTCAAGACTAAGCTTGATAAGTTTATGGAGGGGATGGTATGATGGGATAGCCTAATTTTGGCAATTAATTGATCTTTGACTATTAGCAGTAAATATGCCCAATGGCCTGTGATGGGATGTTAGCTGGGGTGGGATCTGAGTTACTACAGAGAATTCTTTCCTGGGTGTCTGGCTGGTGAGTCTTGCCCACATGCTCAGGGTTTAACTGATCGCCATATTTGGGGTTGGGAAGGAATTTTCCTCCAGGGCAGATTGGCAGAGGCTCTGGGGTTTTTTCGCCTTCCCCTGCAGCGTGGGGCACGGGTCACTTGCTGGAGGAGTCTCTGCACCTTGAAGTCTTTAAAACATGATTTGAGGATTTCAATAGCTCAGACATAGGTTAGGGGTTTATTACAGGAGTGGGTGGGTGAGATTCTGTGGCCTGCGTTGTGCAGAAGGTCAGACTAGACGATCATAATGGTCCCTTCTGACCTTAAAGTCTATGACTCTATCCTACCTGGCTGGTACACCAGAATCAGTTGTCTCCTTGTAGACATAGGGGGATTGGTGAATGGCCTTCCTGAAAGCAGTTCCCCTGAATGCTTCCAGGAGTCTCTCCTGGGGGCTGCAGAGCCACTGTCTGCTCTCTCCCAGAGCAGCTCAATTGTCCCGGAACTTCCTGCTTTTAAGCTTTTATTCCATCTCTGACATGACTGACAGGCCAGAGGGGCAGGGCCAGCCTTGCCCACAGCAGCTCTTTAACCCCTTCATCACTGGTGAGGGGTTTATACATCCAATCACATATGCTCACAAGTCATACAGTAGGCCTACTATTGCACACACAGTTACTGCCATTGTTGATCAGTTACTGTGTATGCAAAGGACCATTCAGACACCACTAACATAAAAATAGCTTACTATTATTACTATAATTTGTATTGCAGCAGAGACTGGAGGTCACAATCAGGATCAAGGACCCACTGTGCTGGGCTCTGTACAAACATACGATAAATGATGGTTCCTGCCCCAAAGAGCTTAGAGTCTAGATAGGGAGAGCATTCAACCAGGGGGTGGGGGAGTGGGGAGAACAGAATGGAAGGGGATGGAAAGGCAGAAGACAAGGGTGCCAGTAATGGGAATGCTAGGATTCATGTAGTCTCACACAAGTGCAGTTTGGAGGCTTAAACAAGTTGGGGCTTTTTAATAAGATAAGTGGACAAGGGATTAGTAAAGCACTAATAGGCCATTTGCTTAGTCACTATAATTAGGCAGTTTATCAGGGCATCACAGTAGATTTGCACATACCACACTTTCCTTTCTCTGGAATTTAATCACTCAGACTATGCCTACACTACAAGCAAGGGTATGAGTCTCTTGCTCACATACGCAGGCTCACGTTACCTCTCATGGAGCTACCGCAAGTAAAACTAGAAGTGTAGCACTTGTAGCATCAGCAGAGGCCTGGCTGAGTCACGCCAAGTACAAACCTGGCTGAAAACAGTGTGGGTGTGTACAAGGCACGGGTCAGCCATGCCTCTGCTGCTGCTATCCATGCTACCACAGCAACATTGCTATTTACACTCGCACTACCTCAGTGAGAGTACGTCTACATGAGCAGGGGAATCACACCCTACTTTGTAGTGTAGACAGAGCCACAGACAGGGGACAAGTGGCTCCTGATATACATTTTTCTGGGAACTGACTCACACTGTACTATTCTAGTTACAGACTTGTATTACACTGTACTGTCTAAAGGGTGATATTGTACTCAATTTTACAGTCTGGGCTCCCTCTGTAATTTGCTGCAGAGTGCAGTTCCTGCCATAGATCTTGTTATACAATACCTGGCTATGCATTTTACAGCATGTAACAATCTGGCGTACTGGCTACAGACTAATCAAATCATTTTACTGACACTATACTTTTATTGTAATCTACAGTGCTATGGCATCTATTAACTCCCACCATATTGTATGTCATTATATCCTAATTTGGCTACACACTGGCAACGTCTTATATACCAAATTAACTTACATCCTTCTTTAAAGAGAGTGCACTGTGTATAAAATTGACTGTGCAATGATAGCTTTACGTTTGCATCATAAAGATGAATTTTCTCTCATCATACTGTATTAACCATAGAGTGATGCTTTAATTCCTTTGGTTATACAGTAGGTTAGTACATTTGAATTGTGTAGTGAGATGTGGATAGAATGACATACAATATGGGAATTAATAGTGGCTACGATATTGTATGGTACAGACACCAATGCTTGTTTATAAATTTTCAGAGACATGACTTTATAAGGCTGTGTCTTTATTTTAATCCCAGACAAAAACTATGTTAAGAGGGAGCTAAACTTGGAAGTACATATTAGTAATTAAGAATAAAATACATTACAGGGATGGTGTAATTACCCCCAAATTAAGCATTATAAATCCAGGAAATTGAGAAGTTTAAATGTAAATTAGGCCACAACCCTTAACTCTGCCGTTATAGACTCTTCAAACTTCCCATATAGTTAAAATCATAGAAGATTAGGGTTGGAAGAGACCTCAGGAGGTCATCTAATCCAACCCCCTGCTCAAAGCAGGACCAATCCCCCACTAAAAATCATCCCAGCCAGGGCTTTGTCAAGCCGGGCCTTAAAAACTTCTAAGGATGAAGATTCCACCACCTCCCTAGGTAACCCATTCCAGTGCCTTACCACCCTCCTAGTGAAATAGTGTTTTCTAATATCCAACCTAGACCTCCTGCACTGCAACTTGAGACCATTGCTCCTTGTTCTGTCATCTGCCACCACTGAGAACAGCCTAACTCCATCCTCTTTGGAACCCCCCTTCAGGTAGTTGAAGGTTGCTATCAAATCCCCCCTCACTCTTCTCTTCTGCAGACTAAACAAGCTCAGTTCTCTCAGCCTCTCCTCATAAGTCATGTGCCCCAGCCCCCTGATCATTTTCGTTGCCCTCCGCTGGACTCTCTCCAATTTCTCCACATCCTTTCTGTAGAGGGGGGCCCAAAACTGGATGCAATACTCCAGATGTGGCCTCATCAGTGCCGAATAGAGGGGAATACTCACTTCCCTCAATCTGCTGGCAATGCTACTATTAATGCAGCCGAATATGCGCTTAGCCTTCTTGGCAACAAGGGCACACTGTTGACTCATATCCAGCTTCTCATCCACTGTAATCCCAGGTCCTTTTCTGTAGAACTGCTGCTTAGCCAGTCGGTCCCCATCCTGTAGCGGTGCATGGGCTTCTTCCGTCCTAAGTGCAGGACTCTGCACTTGTCCTTGTTGAGCCTCATCAGATTTCTTTTGGCCCAATCCTCCAATTTGTCTAGGTCATTTTGGACTCTATCCCTGCCCTCCAGCATATCTACCTCTCCCCCCAGCTTAGTGTCATCTGCAAACTTGCTGAGGGTGCAATCCATCCCATCATCCAGATCATTAATAAAGATGTTGAACAAAACCGGCCCCAGGACCGACCCTTGGGGCACTCCACTTGATACCGGCTGTCAACTAAACATCGAGCCATTGATCACTACCCGTTGAACCCAGCAATCTAGCCAGCTTTCTATCCACCGTATAGTTCATTCATCCAATCCATATTTTTTTTAATTTGCTGGCAAGAATACTGTGGGAGACCGTATCAAAAGCTTTGCTAAAGTCAAGGTATATCACACGTCCACTGCTTTCCCTATATCCACAGAACCAATTATCTCATCATAGAAAACAATCAGGTTGGTCAGGCATGACTGGCCCTTGGTGAATCCATGTGGATTGTTCCTGATCACCTTCCTTTCCTCCAAGTGCTTCAAAATGGTTTACTTGAGGACCTGCTGAGTGGTTTTTCTAGGGACTGAGGTGAGGCTGACCTGTCTGTAGTTCCCCAGGTTCTCCTCCTTCCCCTTTTTAAAGATGGGCACTATATTTGTCTTTTTCCAGTCATCCGGGACCTCCCCCGATCGCCACAAGTTTTCAAAGATAATGGCCAGTGACTCTGCAATCACATCAGCCAATTCCTTGTTATATGGTTGAATTTGACTATTTTATATACCAGGGGTGACATCCTAGACCCACTGAAATCAATGGGAGTATTGGCATTTACTTCAATGGGGCCAAGAATTCCCCCAGATACCTAGATCACCAGAGCTACCTCTCAGGGTTTTAAATATTCATTGTCCAGGTTCATGTATGTTCATCATATGCACTAGATTGTAAAGACTTTTTAGGAGTCTAGAATGTACTTAATTTTGTGATTCAGTAAGTGCTTTTTTTCATGCTAACACATATTATACATGGTTCTTTGATCCATTAAATTCCCTTTCTGCCCTTGCTGACAAAAGATCCCTCTTCTCTCTCATAAACATCCAGGGAATAAGATATCTCAGAGATAAGGAGGGGGAAAGAAATAATAAAAAATATAGACATAGAACTTGATGCTGCAGTCCTTCCTCATGCACGCCTTCTATTTTGCCTGAGTGAGGAGTGCAGGGTCAGGCGCACGCCTTCTGCATTAGATATGTGCAATACAAACCTACTTACACACAAAATAGAGTCCAGTGGTAAATTGAATGTCAACAAGTTAGAAGGATTTTAGTTGCATCTTTACTCTGATCTTTCGTAAAATAGTTTCCATAGCAGCCTGACATCACAAAATAATTACGCTATGCCAATGACAAGGGGCACCTTCCCAAAGTAACATGCTTAGCAATACTATACCAAATATTCTGTAGAATTTGCAGTTTGTAAACAGAATCTTTTTTGAAGCCCTGATTTTTTTAAAACAGGTTTAGAGATCAATGTTATAATTCCCTTTAGTCCTATACAATCAAACAGTAGATTTCTCTCTTATAAAGACTAATCTCTCTTATAAACATCCCAGTTTACATGCATATTGTGGGTGCAAAAAACTGCTATAGTGGATTTTAATTTAGCAGTTGTCTCCTGTGATCCCATTAGATTGTCTCTCAGGGGAAGAGTAATGTCTATTTTTTGGTCAGAATGCAAGACAGAATGGAAATTAAGGGTGGGGGGGATGGACAGAAAGAAAGCCCACTTTCCTGACAGACAGCTGTTGGTCACTTTGTTTATTTTTAACTGGAGAAAGTAAGCATAGTATGATGATGAGCACAGTAAATGAAACAGAATAGAGAAGAGCATTCATCTAGACCTGCAATTCCTCACAAATGGATTCTGAAATTAAAGCTGATGCAACCACCAGGCCATCTGCCTGACAACTGGTGATGTGCCAGCTGTATATTTGTGTTCTGCTGCGAGGTATTGGCGACAGTTTGGACCACAAACTTCTTTGAGATTGGGTGTGAATGTACCCTTCAATTAACATAGCTGTCAGGTTGAGTTAACAAAAAACCTCCCACCCACCAAGACAAACGACAGTTGTGAACCTGCCCAGGAGACTGCACTAAGAGGGTTTCAGTATTGGGTTGGGGACATGGGGGAAGCACATGTGTATGCACCAAGCAGCAACCTGTAAGTACAGTGTGATCCTGGAGAAAGAACTTTTGGGTGTGTTGGCTAAAGAGGCTTGGGGGTGTAAACTAAAAAATGCTCCTTTTGTTCCTGGTTCCTCCTGTGTTCCTTGTAAATAAACAAAACTGCATAAAAGAAAATGCCAGACTCCATCACTTTCTACTTCCAACTGGAACATCCCCAGAGTCCCAAATTCTGACTAGCCACTCAGGTCAAAAAGGAGCGCCATTTCCTTCAAAAAGATTCAAACCATCTCACCCATCTTAAATTCAAATGTGCATGGCTGGCAAGCCAACAGAGCTTTGAATTTGATAAGAGGAAGAGGAATTCAAGAAGGCAAGACATGACATTTTGAAGCAAAGATAGTCACTAATGGCTATTTTGTAAAGAGTTCAGTTCCCATTTAGACACCTAAATTGGGAGCTGAGCTTGTGAAAATCTGGTCCTGTGTGAAGGATGCTCTCTACCGTAGCACTGCTGTGCTGATGGATGCCACTTCCTAGAAAAGTAATAAAAGATGGCTTTAGCCAGAAAGAAGTCTGTTTGCCAAAGATGCAATCTGCTGACTAATCAGGTTGTTCACAAGACTACAGGCATCCAATCCTTCTTTAAAGTTGCCCAAGTTACAGATTCCCTAGCCACAGTTTATTCAAAACTAGCAAGGAATTGCCAAGCAAGCCCATCCAACATTAATCAACAGATTATCAATGAAGAGACTTGTTTAGGTTTCTCTTCCAATTTGAACCCTCCACCCCTGTACAGGGAAAGAAATACCTGCAGCAAACCTTAGAGATCTAATTTGAGAAATGATATTATTGTGGTATAATGCTTATACTTGCAGTTAAGTGTCATTCTTTTACTAATTCGGTGATATAATTTTACAGAGTAATCTGAAAGAGAAATATTAAGAAGCAGCAGCCAAGTAGTAATTAACTTTCTTTAGAGGAGAAAAAGCAATAAGAATGATAAATTCTTATTTTGCTGAAAGACAGAGACCATAATTTCTCTCTCAGGGAATTAATCTAAGAACCTTGAATTAACTCTTTGGGAAGCTACACTTTAAGCTTTCCTAGTGAAGATCCATTGCCATGTTTGGGGACATAATACTCTAAGATTTAGTAGCTGAGTTTAAGTAGATGAATTCCTGGGGGAAATCTTATCCTGAAACACACTGTCCTAATCAGTTAGTAAGATTCATCTCTATTTTTGACAACCATGGGCCATATTTTTTTATCTCTGTATGCTAAAAAGCGTAACAACTTTCTGCAAAATTGGTGGATACATTTTGCACACAGACCCAAACTTCCTAGCACATGTCTCAAGTGTGCCTCGTTTTTAGGGACATTGCTCATTGTAGTCCCAAAACTATCTACATTCCACAAAAGTTTGGCCTCCCCTTACTTATATAATTGAAAATCACATCACAAAGTGACTCATATTGAGATTATAGAGTCATTTAAACTAAGGCAATGAATACCATGTCATTTTAAGTATCCTACACAGTTAATTTTTTGTGCCCCTCATTTTGGGTCTTTGCCACACACTGTGTCCCAGCTCTGGTCCTTGGCAGGCTGAGAAGTGTTCCTCTTTCTCAGTACGTGCACAGTCACTGAATGGGCAGGGAATACTGCCCTGGAACTTACTGATCTCCAGGAATCATGGTCACGCATGCAGAGACCTTGTACCATCACACTATTATCCGAGCCCTTCCAATATAACTGCTGCCAAGGCTTCTCTTGCCCACTCACTCTCAGGAGGTAGAGAATCAGGAGATGTTCCATGATGCAGAGGAATATTAGGATGCAATAACTTTTTGCATATTCCCTACAGAAATGTTGTTGTTGGGAGGAAGAAGAATAATATGCAACTGCTGGCACATCCCCTCCCCATCCCATATCCCTGACCCTGAGGGATCTGTTCCTATTTTGGTTATATTTTTTGAAACATTAATATCTCCTCATGTCAAGAAAGTATTATTGAAATGAAATGAAGATTACTTCCACATGCAGATTGAGGACACCCCCTCTGAGCCAAATTCTGCTCACGTTGCTTACATGAGGCTACTTGTCTCATTCAATAGGCTATTCCTGCAAATAAGGCAAATAGATTTTGGCCCTATGCCAACAAAAAACAAGGTTTCACAAGTGGTATTTTCTAAACATCATAACTCAGTACATTTTAATTTGACCTTGTAAGGTCTGTGTCTATCTTACTCTCCCACATATTTATAGCATCTAAAACATAACCAGAAAAAGGAGGAGGATGAAATATGACATCTCATCAACTATTTATCATAAACCATATATTCTTCAGCCTTTTCTTTCTGATATAGTCTCAGTTATTGGATTGAATTATCTTTTCTGAAATAGCACATGATATGCTTGTGTCAAAGAGACTCTCGATGGAGGCTATCGGATACTTTTTATAATAAATGAAATTCAGATATTTGCATCTGGCTTCTCATGGAGAAAATAAAGCAGCCTTTTCCCACGTTATATATGACCTTCTCATTCTAAGGGCAACTTACTTCAAGTCTTCCGCATCTCTCAATCTGCCAGCAATGAAGATGGATAATATCTTTTTTAGAATAGATAGATCTTAGAGTATATTATATTCCCCTTCTTAAGGATTCTAGCTGTAATTTTCTCTTTCCTAGTAATTGGGATTTGCACACTGTTCCACACGATGCATATTCTAGCTATCCGCTCTGTCATGCTGCCACTGCATTTTTTTAACAATGCTGCTTGTAACTGATGTTATCAAATTCTGCAGACTTTTCCATCTTTAGTTTTCTTCATGTCTTTCTTTTTCCATTTCACCATTTCTGAACGAACACATGTTTTTAATTTTATTTCTTTGTGACGTTTCACTACTGTGATCTTGTCGTTCTTCAAAGCCGGATCTTGTTGGTTTTCAAATACTGAGTCCAGACTGTCTGTCTGATCATGCTACAGATTTTTGGTCCTGATATGTCTAGTGTTTTTATCTTTGTAGGATCAAAGTAGGCTGTTTATACCACAGTACATTACACTTCTGAAAAGGTATAGATGTTTCCATGTTTGAAATTCAACTGACCTTGTTTCATAAAATATATTCTACTATATCTAGTCGTACCATGCTGCTCCACATCTTTGTTTCATTTTCTTATACAGAAACTTTCTTCATTAAATCTTCTGTGTGGGATTTTCAAAAATACTCAGCAATGGCCTAACTCTGCTCCCAGTGAAGTCAATAGTACACCTCCTGCAGATTCGGGAGATAGGCCAATGCTGAGTGCTTTTGAAACCCTGCCATTCATGAACAAGTACCTGGTCGGCCAATGTTCCATGCTTGATGCTACCTTTTTTTCATGCCCTCTCTCGGGTTTCTGTTTGCCTCTCATATAATGATTTTTTTTTTCAGGTAAATGGAAATCTTCCTCATGTTGATTGGACACTTCATGCATATTTTGCCACACTGATCCACTATCTCAATGATTCCCCAACTGATGGGTAACAACCCCCACTGGGATCACGAAAGGCAATCAGGGGCACGGCGGAGGAGGGGGTTCCAGCATATGGAAAATTTTATTACAATCTAAAGCAAAGAAAATCTTGCTCCACCACTCCCTGTACACTCTTACCCTTCAGGGTCAAGTATCCTCTGTCAACCTCTTGAAACACACACAAATAAATTATATAGGTTTATCACTGTTAGCATTGATACAATTTTTTTAGTCTTACTTTTATAGTAAATTATAGGGGTTGATGTCAAATAAGGGGTTGCCAACTTGTAAAGACAAGAAACACTACATGCTCTCAACAGTAACTTCTCCTTGACCTTCCTAAATAATAACCTATAGCGATGTATTTTTTTAATCTATATGCTGCACCTATCACATCCCTTTAGGTCATGTACTATTAATAATTTACAAACAAATACACCAATAACCATCCCAATTAACATAATATCAATAAAATGACACTAAGTGTGTCGGAGCCTTACCCCAGTCCACACCCAGTATACATGGGCTGTGTACTGATGATCTCCACTGAGCTTGGAGGAAAAGAATCTCCCCTCAGGCAACAAAGTAATAGTGAGGTCATATGATGGCCACTAAAGCAGCCTCAAGTTTCCAGTAGTTTCCCTTCAGTTCTTGCACTGTCCCCCCACTGAAGATAATCAGAGGCTGTAGCAGCCCCACCCTCACTTCTCTTATGGGCCAGCTCCTAATTTTCCCTCTATGCAGGGAGCCCACACAATGCACAGCCTTACTCTTCTTTGTGCAGGGATTTGGTCAGGGAGGGCTCTAGCTTTTTTGCCGCCCCAAGCACGGCTGGCAGGTTGCCTTCAGCGGCATGCCTGGGGGAGGTCCCCGGTCCTGCGGATTCGGCAGCATGCCTGCGGGAAGTCCGCCAGTCCCGCAGCTTCGGCATACCTGCCGCCAAATTGCCGCCGAATCCACAGGACTGGCGGACCTCCCGCAGGCATGCCGCCCAAGGCTGCCTGACTGCCGCCCTCGCAGGGACCGGCAGGGTGCCCCCCGCGGCTTGCCGCCCCAGACACGCACTTGGAGCGCCGGTTCCTGGAGCCGCTGCTGGATTTGGTATCCTGCCCTCACAATACACTGAGTCTGCACTGGTTTGGCTGCAGTCAGGACCCTCTGTGCCTTTTGTCAGAACTGCATCTGAAGAAGTGAGGTTTTTTTACCCACGAAAGCTTATGCCCAAATAAATCTGTTAGTCTTTAAAGTGCCACCGGACTTGTGGTTGTTTTTGTGGCTACAGACTAACACGGCTACCCCGATACTTTTGTCAGAATTGTTTCCTAATAGAGCCACAGCCCACTTTTCCCAACAGGAACTAAAAAGCTCAGTCAGCTCAATCTGGTGAGGAAGTATTTAATTTAACTAGAGTTGGTATCACTGTTGAAACTATGTAAACCCATATGGATGTTCTGGGCCTGACTTTCTACTGTCTTAGGTCTTGTGTACTCACTGCATTTATACAGAGGGAGTGCAAAGTGAGTGCAAAATACTACCAAAGGTGTGAGTGAAGAATTCTCCTTTGTACCATTATACAGCCATTCAGTTATAGATTTTAAGACCAAAAGGAATCATTATGATCATCTGGTCTGGCCTCCTGCATAGCAAAGGCCATAGAATTTCACCAAGTGTTTCCTGCATCAACCCCATAACCTCTGGATAAGCTACAGCATATGTTTTAGAAAGAGACATCCAATCTTGTTTTAAAAAGACTCCAAACCACAGAGAATCCACCAACCTCCTAGGCAAGGTGCACTAATGGTTTATTACCCTCACTATTAAAAATGTGCACTTTATTTCTAGTCCACATTTTTCTAGCTTCAGCTTCTATCCACGGGTTCTTGTTATGTATTTGCTAGATTAAAACGCCCTCTACTACCAGAAATCTCTTCCCCGTGTCAATACTTGTAGACTGCAATCAAGTCACCTCTTAACCTTCTCTTGGAAACACTAAATAGATTCAGCTTCTTAGGCTCTCATTGGAAGTCTATTCCAGACCTCAGATCATTCTTGTAGCCCTTTTATGAACCATTTCTAATTTATCAATATTCTTTTCAAAGCATAGATACTAGAACTGGACACATTATGTCAGCAACGGTCTCATTTATGCTATACAGAGTGGTAATACCACCTCCTTACTTTTACTTGATACTCGCTGGCTTTCCATAATACAATCTCCCATCTATAAATCCCATCTTTCATTCTTGGTTCCTAGAGGTAGGAACTTGCATTTGACTGTATTAAAACACATGTTGTTCAAGTATGTCCAGCTTACCATATGATTTAGTTCACTCTGTAAAACTGACCTTTCCTTACTGTATTTACCATTCACCAATTTTTTGTGTAATCTGCAAACATTACCAGCAATGATTTTATATTTTTATTTATTTTTTTCCCAGATCACTGATAAAGATATTGAATAGTAGTGGGATGCGAACAGATCCCTGTGGGACACCATTAGAAACATCTCCATTGAATGATTATGCCCCATTTACAATTATTTTTTGAGATCTATCAGCAAGTTTTTAATCCATTTGATATGGGTTGCATTTATTTTGTATAGTGCTATTTTTTTAAATCAGAATACCATGGGAGACTTAGAGAAGTCCATGCATTTTACAGTATGTCAATGCAGCCATATTTATCAACCAAATTTGTGATCTCATCAACTATATCACTTTTGTTTGACAAGACCTATTTTCCATAAAACCATGTTGATTGGTATTAGTTATATTTCCATCATTAAATCTTTACTGACTGCATCCTAGATCACCCTTTCTGTAATCTTGCCAAGAATCAATGTCAAGATAACTCGCCTATAATTACCTGGGTCATCCAGTCTACCCTTTTAAAATATTGGCAGAACTTTGGCTTCTTTCCAATCTTCTGGCATTTACCTAGTATTATAAGATTTGTTAAATATCCCTGTCAATAACTTAGAGACCTCCATAGCCAGCTCTTTTAGTTTTCATGCAAGAATTTTATCTGGTCCTACAGACTTAACCCAAGTGTAAATGACAACACGAGATGCAAGATAGTGGAGAATCAGTCCCTTTAATTTTGATGCAACCCCACTTGCCATCTTAATCAGTGCACAGAACTAAGATTCTATTTAAAAGCTTGTATATTGCAATGCATTCCACACCAGCATGGTTTAATAGATGTTTCTACACTTCCCTTGTGTTTTGTCTACTTTTTCCTTAGCTGGAACTTACAATCTTACAGTGAACCAAGAAAACCAAAACAAACACCAAAAGCAACCACAAATGCCTTCCAGTGGAAAAATGCCTTAGAGTGAGAGACTTAATGAGCTCAGTTTCTTTAGTTTCTGAAAAAGAAGATTGAAACATGACTTGATCTTTGAGGTACCTAGAACACTTTGGATGCTTGATAAATAATAAAGAGCAAAATACCCAGTTTCTACATGTGATGGGGAAAAGTTGTACATGCACATACCCGTGCCTGCTCCTGGTCTTGGTCTACACAGATTCTAACACAGAAAATTGGTGTAGAGTCCAACATTTGTGTGCATGCAGGTGTTTAAATTTTTCGAAGTGCATGTATAAATATTTGAATGTACAGTTTTGCAGGTGCAAGAGTGGAGGTCATTGACTGAAAATTGGGCCCTTATAGTTGGCTATCAGTATATGAAATTGCTTATTGATATCATTACACGTGTGACAACAAAAAAAGTGTGAACACTGAAAAAAATCATTACAGAATTTAATATATGCTTTCTATAGCTACACAATTGAGAGACTGAAGTGTAATTTTTCTCACATTCTTCTAGTTAATCAAGCATTACAAACCCAGAAAGAGAGATTAAAGTGTATGTGTTTCAGATATCACTTACCTTTTATTCAAATAAAAATTCTTTTTCCAAATAAGGGCAATATCATCCTGTTAGTCTCTCCTACATGAGTTATTATAAACTATGTCCTGAAGGATTTTTAAAACCAAAATCCTAGCCCATTCCTGCCACCCTAACTCAAGTAAAATCCCCTAGGCTGAATGAGAACTGAATGTGATATCATCAAAAGATGTCAACCTCTGTGTTTGATCCTTCATATGTAAATGCAGCCCCTCTACTATTGCCAGATTTAATAAAAGCACTACATTGTGTTCTTCTGTTATAGGATGTATCAAAATAAAGCCCAAAATAAAATATGCACCCACACTTTAGTAGAAATATGCATATTTTACTACAGGGGTTCGCAACCTTTCAGAAGTGGTGTGCCGAGTCTTCATTTATTCACTCTGATTTAAGGTTTCGTGTCCCAGTAATACATATTAATGTTTTTAGAAGGTCTCTTTCTATAAGTCTATAATGCAAAGTAAATTAGATTTTTAAAATGTTTAAAAAGCTTCATTTAAAATTAAATTAAAATGCAGAGCCCCCCGAACCGGTGGCCAGGACCCAGGGAGTGTGAGTGCCACTGAAAATCAGCTCGTGTGCCGCCTTCGGCACATGTGCCATAGGTTGCCTACCTCTGTTTTACTACTTCAAAGGTGTTTGGTTCTTGTTAGCTAAATATACCTTTATGTATATTTAGCTAACATTATTTATTATTATAACATTTATTTATGAGAACAACATTGCATGATTATGCTGAATGACCTACACTCTTAAAACAATGAAATGACAACAAAAACAGAACGTGATAGAACTTGTAGGAAAATTGCCAGTGCTCGTCGAAACTGAGTAATGCTGATTTTCTTTTCTAGTTATACCTCTATTCCACAGCAATTACATGCCTTCTTCTGTTATAAAATCTTAAAAGCATGCAACCTGCAAGGATCTACAATTGCAGATTTTCAGTCATATTTCTTTATCTTTGAGGCAGATTTTTGAAACCTGGTTTTAAATTGAATGATCAGATAATAGCTAAATTAAGATAAATTAAGGTATAATATTTAAGCAAGCAGCAGTGTCCGACCCTTTTAGTATCCTGTATCTTTCTAGTCCTTGTTCTCCCAAGGCTTTCACAAAGAGCTGACAATGAAAGACAACCAACCAGCGTTATACTTATAAGTTCATTTCCATGGGATTTTCATTTTGGAACGAAAAAAATTAGATATGATTTTCAATAGAACTCAGTACTGGCTAAATTATGTTCCCATTGACGATGATGGTTAAACTCCCATTGTTGACTTCAATGGGAGTGGTTATGCCACCTTTGGAGCTTTTGAAAAAAATCACACTTCAGATTTGCTTGAAAAATGGGAACACAAGTCATCAGTGCCACCCTTATGTGTCTGCAGCTTGATACGAATCCAACCAACTCTTTTTTCAAACAGCTAAATTCGTGCTGTGATTTCTAAACATTTTTTCTCAACTGCACAGGAATAAAGTCACAAAGCCAAAATTCATTCCCGGCTTACACTGGCTTCTATTTGTGTAAAGCGGGGCCCCAGATCTCTGGTGTTGGAAAGTATACCAGTGATCTAGAAAGTTAACTGCACTGGCCGTGTAAGGTGCATGACCAAAGCAGGTTGGAGAGGCATTGGTTCAGTGCATAGTCACAGCGCTATCTACCAGCTAGGTTTCTGTGGAGCCCTAGCCACAGGTCAAAGCTCCACCTGTCTTTGGTAGACAGCAAATCCCCAGTAGAGCCCCGGGACCTTACTGATGCAAAGAGATGCAGCTTGCACCTCCCTGCATCAATGATGATCCATAAAATTAACAGCATATTTGAAGATATTTTATAGAAGAGAAAAAGAAGTGGCTAATATCACACAGGATTCCTAAAGCAAATATAATGGGCCAATTCCTATTCTCACTGAAGTCAGTGGCAAAGCTATCATCATTGACTTCAACTGACTTCAGGATCAGGCCCAAAGTGATAAAGGAAGCCATTGTTCTGTGCAGAAACTTAAACACTATAAACAAAACAACCAGCAAGTATACCTAGAATACATAAACAAACAATACATAAGAAATGTGAAGAACTTGAAAACCCATTCTGAACAGACAAGAAATTCCTACAGCAACCCAGTAACTGTAAATGGCAAATTAAATAATAGTGAACAAACAACTTGGAAGAATCAGAGCTGTGAAAATTAAATTAATTTAGCTGTATTAAGGAGCCTGGATAAGTAACTGTAATACCCATTTTGGAGACATTTTCCCGTGCTTCCAAACAGCTTATTTCTGCAAAGCAAAAACCTCAACTTTGGTGGTTTCTGCAGGAGGGCAGGTGAGATTTGTGCTTAGATGTCATACTCAGGTCCTCCCCAGATTGTTACAGAATTTTTTTTTCTTGTTAAAATTTCTTTTATTACCATCTTAACTCTGGATCTCATTCCTCTCTCCTCTACTTCCTGCTGCCAAAACCTAACATTTTCCACAGGCTCTTCAAAGCTTTGTTATACCCTTCCCCATCCTGCTCCTCTCTCCTAACCCAAACTATAGCTTGTTTGGAAACCTAGGGAGGGAATACTAGGGGAGCCCAGGATTTCTCTCTCTCTGTATCTCTTTCTTCCCCATGCACTTTCCTAAGGAAGGCACTATATGCTTGTGATGGGGAATTTCAGATGAAGTCTGCATACCTCTACACTGAAAATAATAACTACAATGGGATTTCTATCTTTCTGCCATGGCAGAGGCGGGGGGGGGGAGAATAAATCTTGTTAAAAACACACACACAAAATCCAACGACCTCAGCTGCTCTCCAGCCTGGCAAGAATAACAAGACTTCATCCTGTGATGTTACTGAAAGGAGGAAGGTTTCCTGGTAACTACATGGAAATTCGCACTAAGGACTAACCTTCAACAGGTTACAATACTACTGCAAATAACCCCCAGCAGTTAATCTTTCTTGTTCTATGTGGCCACTTTATAGCATTCCCAGGTTTCCCCTACCATTTTGTTATGACCTTTGATCTACTAGAGGACAGATTTTTGCTGGTGGTTTCACTATATTTCTTAATATGCCAGCCCTGTCCAAATGGATGTTCTGGGTTGGATGTACATGGTTTAGTTTCTAGATTCCTCTCTGTTTTATTTAACAATTTCTGCTCACTGGGGCTGCTTTCTAAGACACACATCTGTTTTTATGAGGATGCAAGGGGAAGAGACAGCGGTCATATGTTACTCTAGCATATGCTTCAATACATTACAGGCAGTCACAGTGTACACAAGGTCTGATATAGACAGGTCATCTCAGTTGTTAATGCAGTTAAGCTTTTTCATGTATTAGCATGATCTCCCAACTTCTCTCCTTCCACGGGGTGACTTTAACTCCGGGCACAGTTACTGCATGGAAGTTTTGACTTGACACCCCTACACATACAAACACCCCAGCCCCATCTCTGCGGGGAGGATATTACCCCTTGATAGTCAGTGTTAATCTGCGTTTCTCTATGAGCCCCCTAGCCCCTTCACTGCATGCGGGATATTAACCCAGTCTAAACGACTACCAGTGCATGTAAGTTTCTCCAGCCCCCCTCTCCCTGCATAGAGACTGACAGTTGAGTAACCCTTGGCGGCAGGTGCTGGTGAATGGGAGATGCATGACAACCCCCCCCCCCCCACACACACACACACACACACGCACTCCTATCAACCCGTGAGACTCGGGTGCCCGCAGCAGGCGTAAGTTTATTCCCCGCGCCCGCAGTGCTGACTGCACCCCTGACTCACCCGAGGTCAGCTGCATCCAGGCGCAGATCTTGTAGACGGTGGCCGTGTTACAGAAGAAGAAGAGGGTGAAGCAGACGATGCAGGCGATGATGAGCGTCATGGAGAGCCCGATGAAGAAGGAGGCGGCTTTGAAGGCTCCCGCGGGCAGGCTGGAGAAGTCCGTGAAGCTGCCCCGGCAGGTGAGTTCCCGGGAGAAGCCGTTGCCGATGCAGTAGTGGAAGAGCCCGAAGTAGCCCGCCTGAGGGGTGTCCACGCCGTCGCCGATCCAGTAGGGCTGGATGAAGCACACCACGTTGACGATGGCAAAGCAGATGGTGAAGATGGCCCAGAGCACCCCGATGGCCCGCGAGTTCCGCACGTAGTTGGTGTGGTAGAGCTTGGCCGCCTCCTGAGCCGGCAGCATCCCCGCCGCTGCCGAGGCTGCCGCCGCCGCCCCCGCCGCCGCTCCGGGCATCCTCCCCGAGAGAGCCCCGCGCGGTGCACTGCCCGCCCCGGCGCTGCGACAGCCAGACCCTCCGCCCAGCGTCACACGCTTCGCGGCATCCCCCGCCGCCGCCTAGGGGGCGAGCATCCCCAGCCGGCAGGCGCTGGCCCGGGCGAGAGCCCGCCCTGCTGCCGTCGCCGGCGCTGCGGCGGCGAGTGCAAAGCCCCCCGCGCAGCTGCCCCGCCGGCTGCTGCTGCGCAACCGCGTCCCGGCGCGGCGGAGCCGGAGGGGAGGCGCGCGCTCAAGTGGGCAGCTGCCCGGGGCGTGGGGGCAGCGGGCAGCCGCGCTCTGCCCCCACGCAAAGGGGAGGGGCCGGGAGCGGGAGGCCAGGGGTGGGGGACGGGGAGCAGCCTCCGACCAGGCTGCAGAGAGGCCCTGCACAGAACGGCGGTGTGCCAGGGGCTCCAGAAGTTGGAGCCGGAGTATCTGCAGGCAGGGCCACCCGGCACGGGGGAGAACTAAAGAGGGCCTGCAAAACCTCCAGTCTCCCCTAACTCAGCCCCAATGTGGGCTTCCTGGGTTTTCAAATTAGGTTTCTACTCCTTCTCCTTGTGCACCTGGCCTTGGAAACACAAGGGCTCCCAACAGAGCACCAGGCTTAGAAACTAGACGCCCAGTGTTGTACAGTAAAGAGCACTGGCCTCTCGCAGCCATCTCTGGGGACTGGAACAGCCTGGGGCACCTGCCTAACTTCCCTCACTCTTGCTGGCACATGGACTCTCTCACCCACAGAAGTTGGGCTAATGAAAGATATCACCTCACCCACCTTGTCACTTTCAAATCCTGGGACCAATAGGGCTACAACACTGCAAACAGCACTGACTGTCCTTTGTCCCCCACAATCCAGTACCTGTCTACTGCACAGGGGAGGTGATCAGAAGGCTTGGACACCAGTCCCTAGGCAGGGTCAGTAGCTGTCTGCATAAGATTGAGCTACCTGCCACTTGCAGCAGTGGTGGCCAGACTCCAAGAGGATCTGACTTTAGGTGGGATTCTCCATTGCTATGGAATATTTAGGGTAAAAATGGTAACAGCTTCCATGTGCATCAAGCCACCTGAACTCACAAATTCTGGAGTCAAGCATGAGATAGGCACAAACAGGATTTTTTCATTGTGGGGTGGTTATGCACACATGCAGCAAGTGGATGCTCGAGGATGGGTGCACACAAAAGGGCTTGGTTATGGAAGTGGTCTCAGGAATACGTGTGTGCAACAGTTTAGGGCAACTGCACCTGTATCTTCCCTAAATGGTCCAGCTCCCTACCATTGCCTGTCTTGGGGTGGAAACCCGTGTCTCAGTCCCTTCCGACTGGCGTATTTCCAGGCTGCACAGTTCCCCACCTACATTGTATTATTCCCAGCGGAGATAGGTTGCCCAAGCAAAACTGCTTGCTTTTTCTTCAGAGACTGATAACAGAGTGATTGTCAACAGTTATAAGTTACCAGACAGTTCTATTTTATTCTTAAGGTAAAAGCACTGTAGAGAAAACATTAAAAAACAATAGAAGAATATATGTGCACACTCAGAGTTTGGGAGATATCTGATAAGCCTAATATGGGCTCTGGCAGGAGCAGTCCACCAGCCCACCCAGGGATTTCCTTTGTGGTCACAAGTTCATCACAGCTTCAGCTCAGAACAAGCACATTCATACCACGTTTAGTCCACCCTTTATACAGTTCTGGGGCCTTAGAGCTGAAGTTTCCAGGAGCATGTAATTAGTAAACAATGTGTTTTCCTGTCCAGGGTGTAGCTTCAAAAGGGTGAATTTCAAATGGGCTATTTGCATTCCCCTTACCTGTGAAGTGAATTTCCTAGGAAGTACTGGGGGTATTGTTCCAAAAGCCCCTTTGAAGTTCCTAATACCTTGCAAGAGAGTGCATTAGTCACTCTCTTAGAGAAGGGACATGCCGACAATACCACATACACAACTGCATTTTTAATAGAATGGATCCTAAAGGTTTAACTTAATTCATAAGGATTAACTTAATTCAATAAAGTTCATACAGGATATTGTCAGTCTGTCACAGCGCAGTCTATATTCAGAATTGGACAGGCCCACATAGCTGAGTAAGTTAGTCATGGTTCATGCAGGTGCATGCCAAAATGTAAAGTTGGAGGTGGTCCCCATTAGTCCTCCATTGGCTGCTGAGCCTGCTATTCTTGTGCAAAAGAGGCAGCACAGGGCTGGCCTTACCATGAGGCAAACTGAGGCGGCCGCCTCAGGTGCCAGACTGTGGGGGAGTGCTACTAGGACCCAGAGTGTGGAAAATTATGTCTGCTGCTGGTGCATATGTATTCTCTCTGCTCTAGATGCACAGAGATGGTAGAATACTGTGCTGGAGGAAGGAGGGCACAAGAGACATAACAGGCAGGCAGGAGAAAAGGTGAGAGGGAATAACAGAAAGCAACAGGAGCTGCAGGGAGAGAGAGGAGAAGGAGCCTCCTATGTAACTCTCTAGCACCCTCAGGAGCCTGGACTGATTAACACCCGCTTCTCAGGAAGCTTCCTGTTTCCTGTTGCTTCCCTCAACGCACCTGAGGAGAACAAGCAGTCAACTGAAGTAGTAGGAGCCAGTTAGGCCCGTAAGACGCTGATACCTTCCCACACTCAGGCCCTGCTACCAGCCTGTTTATTTGTCCCCTTCAATTGAGTGTTGAGAGCCACTATAGCTGGCACAGAACAGCAGTCATGAGTGAAAGAAGAAAATGCCCCTCTGGGGCAGCATTCAGAAAAAGAAAAAGCAAAGGAAGCTTTTCTATCTAAGCAGGAAGGAGCTCTCCTGAGATACATAGACACAAATGTTCAGGGTGAGCCTTCCGGCTCCAGTGAGGATGTGAGTGATGAGGAGATGCCTGATCTTCCAGTCAGTCAGAGTGCAGGTGACCTGGCAGCTATTGCAGCATCCATATCTCCATCTCAAATGGATGTAACCATGCACATTCCTGAAGAAAAGTGTAGATCAGAGAAGAGTGTGGTGGAGGTGCAAGAAACAGCTGCTGCTGAGTTTAGTTCCTTAAGTCTAGATGATCCAGGACTGTGGACCACTTGAGCAGTAGCCTGAGGGACTTCTTTGTACTGCATGGGCCACAGCAAGTGAAAAACTTCATGTTCTCCAAAGATAATGAAAATAGAAGTTTCCATCCAACACATTACTGATGTGAAATCCCCAATGGTGACAAAGTGGAGAGGCCATGGCTTATGTACTCAAAAACCCAGAATGTTGCATACTGTTTTTGTTGCAAACTCTTCCAGTCTAATGCTTCAGACACATTGGGTTCTACAGGAACAAAGGACTGGAAAAATCTGGCTAGAAATATGTCATGCTATGAGAAGGCAGCAATTCACCAGAGAGCAGTTCATAGGTGGAAAGAGCTTGAGATGAGACTAAGGTTAAAGACCACCATAGATGATCAGCATCAAGAGAATCATAGAATCATAGAATATCAGAGTTGGAAGGGACCTCAAGAGGTCATCTAGTCCAACCCCCTGCTCAAAGCAGGACCAATTCCCAGCTAAATCATCCCAGCCAGGGCTTTGTCAAGCCGGGCCTTAAAAACCTCCAAGGAAGGAGACTCCACCACCTCCCTAGGTAACGCATTCCAGTGTTTCACCACCCTCCTAGTGAAATAGTTTTTCCTGATATCCAACCTGGACCTCCCCCACTGCAACTTGAGACCATTGCTCCTTGTTCTGTCGTCTGCCACCACTGAGAACAGCCGAACTCCATCCTCTTTGGAACCCCCCTTCAGGTAGTTGAAGGCTGCTATCAAATCCCCCCTCATTCTTCTCTTCTGGAGACTAAACAATCCCAGTTCCCTCAGCCTCTCCTCATAAGTCATGTGCTCCAGACCCCTAATAATTTTTGTTGCCCTCCGCTGGACTCTTTCCAATTTTTCTACATCCTTCTTGTAGTGTGGGGCCCAAAACTGGACACAGTATTCCAGATGAGGCCTCACCAATGTCGAATAAAGGGGAACGATCACGTCCCTCGATCTGCTGGCAATGCCCCTACTTATACAGCCCAAAATGCCGTTAGCCTTCTTGGCAACAAGAGCACACTGTTGACTCATATCCAGCTTCTCGTCCACTGTGACCCCTAGGTCCTTTTCTGCAGAACTGCTACCTAGCCATTCGGTCCCTAGTCTGTAGCAGTGCATGGGATTCTTCCGTCCTAAGTGCAGGTCTCTGCACTTGTCCTTGTTGAACCTCATCAGGTTTTTTTCGGCCCAATCCTCTAATTTGTCTAGGTCCCTCTGTATCCGATCCCTACCCTCTAGTGTATCTACCACGCCTCCTAGTTTAGTGTCATCTGCAAACTTGCTGAGAGTGCAGTCCACACCATCCTCCAGATCATTAATAAAGATATTAAACAAAAGTCTCTTTACTGGCAAAATGTTCTGAAAAGGCTCATTCCCATTGTGAGAATGCTTGCTACCCAAAACTTAGCACTGCGTGGCACTTCAGATCAGCTGTATGTGCCAAACAATGGAAACTTCCTTAAAATTGTGGAGCTGATGGCTGAGTTTGATGCTGTACTCCAGGAGCAACTAAGAAGAGTCACCAACCAAGAAATGTACACACACCACCATCTTGGAAAAACAATTCAAAATGAGATCAGACAGTTACTGGCAACAAAAGTCAAACAGAAGATTGTGGCAGATCTGAAGTCAGCAAGATATTACTCTGTTTTTCTGGACTGCACACCTGACATCAGCCATACGGAACAAATGACTTTAATGGTGCGTTTGTAACAACAACAGAACCTAGTGAAAATGTCCCTGCAATGGTGACTGTCAGAGAGCATTTTCTATAATTTATTGACATTGATGATACTACAGGAGCTGGTATGATAAATGTGCTTCTTAAAAAGCTGGAAGATACGGACATTGCGATAGCTGACATGAGAGGTCAGGGCTACGATAATGGTGCCAACATGAGAGGAAAGAACAGAGGAGTGCAGACACGGATCCGAGAGTTAAACCCTTGAGTTTTTTTTGTCCCATGCAGTTCTAATTCATTGAACTTGGTGGTCAGTGATGCAGCATCAGCTTCTAGTGAGGCTGCTGAATTTTATAATGTAATTCAAAACATCTATGTATTTTTCTCTGCATCAACTCAATGGCAAATTTTGAAGCAACATCTGGGAACATCCTCTCTGACATTAATGGGCTTAACCTCCATGAATTTATCCAGTACTCTTTTAAACACTGTTATAGTCCTAAGCCCTACTTGCTAGCTTCAGACATCTCATGGCTTTCTCTAAGAGTCAGATGTATCAAATGGGTCATATAAAATGTTATTTTTGATTAACTTCTGTTTTGTTTTTATTTTTCAAACAAAGTACTAAATTATCATAAATTGGAGAATGTCCAAATGCAATTCTAGTGCTGGCAGGCAGGACAATATGATAAGGGATCAGTGTGGAGGAATACAAACTTCACTTTGGACCAGATGAGAGTTAAAAAACATGGCTGTTTAATGTTAAAGTTTAATAATGTTTCTTGCCTCCAGTAGGCATATTTGAGGCTGACAAGCAGGAGTGACTTTGCGGTACTAAGATTTCTTACTACTGCTTTTCTCCTTAATGGGGATGGAGAACAAGAGAGAGTATAATGGACAATAAGAGAACAAATCTTTTTTCCTGAATTTCCAGAATTTCTCCAATTTCTTGTACTTTTAAGCTTAAGTGTTTTACTTCTAATTTCTGTTGTTTATTTTCTAAATCCTCCCCTTTCCCCCCGCCCCCCCGCATACTGGATGTTAGTCAGATCTTACTGAGGTGTATTAAAGAGGTTATCTTGTGTCCAGGGGTGGCTCTATGTATTTTGCCACCCCAAGCACGGCAGTCAGGCAGCCTTCTGTGGCACGCCTGTGGGAGGTCCGCCACTCCCGCGGCTTTGGTGTACCTGCTGCCAAATTGCCACTGAAGCCACGGGACCGGCGGACCTCCCGCAGGCATGCCGCCAAAGGGAACCTGACTGCTGCCCTCACATCGGCCGGCAGGCTGCCCCCAGCGGCTTGCTGCCCCAGGTACGCACTTGGTTCATTGGTGCCTGGAGCCGCCCCTGCTTGTGTCAATTATGTTGAAAGACTAACATAGTTCATAATGTGCTGGATGCTTAAAGTTACACTCTGACAGTTATATATGAAGCGGGAACTTGCACAACTGCCTGTTATGTTGCTGGAGGAGGGAAAGAAACCTGAGGTACAGCTGAGCAACCAGAGGATTTTAGGAAAAGAAGATTTATTGTTTTAGGGTCTGTTAGTGATAGGGTAAGACAAAGTAAATAAAAAGCTCCACTGCCAAAGTTCCAGCAGTCATGTCAGCATCCTGATGTCAGAAAGCACATAGAAACAGAGGTAGGAACTAAGTTATTAAACAATAGCCTATAGCCTTAATATTCAGTACATTCTGTCCATTGTAACTGGAGAAACACTGTACCTCAAAACCAAAGACAACAGCTTGGAAATATGCTTAAGATCTGGAACTACTTAGCTGAAAGCTTTTAATGTCACATCTCCATTATCAGTAAGTTTAGTTTTCAAAGTGTAGCATATCTGTTTCACTCAAGCTCTCAACATCTTAGTAGGTCTTATACTTAGTAGCCTAGTTAGTGGTTGTTTCTGAACTCTGAAGAGATTAATTTAAAGGTCAGATTCCCACCTCCTGGTTGAAGGGTTGCTCTGCCAATGATATGTGAGGTCCCTGAAGTCATGAAGGAACTCCATTCAGGGAATCATCATGAAGTCATGAGAGTGTCACCTGAGGTACATCCTACATGGTTTTCAGCAATGGTGCAGCTGTGCCAGTGCTAACAATGGTGTGCAGGCCACACACAAGTACTTTTACACCATGTTACCTAACCTTGCAGTGAAGGAACTGGAGCATCATGAAGATGTATGCAGGGATGTGTGTGTATGTATATCCATTAACTAATTCTGTTGGTTACTTTCAGGAATCAAGAGTATTGGAGGTAGACATCTGTGGCAATCCTCAGGAAAGTGAGTACATGGTGTGAGAGAGGAAAGGCCCCTGTGTTTGCTAACCATTAATTTGGTACTCTTGGTTTTTTTTAAGCATTCTTGGGGTGGGGGTAGGGGTGGGGAGAGGGAAGAGAGAAAAGTTCTTTTGTTAAAAAAATGGATTTTATTGAAGTTGTGTTTTAGTAATACTTTAAAGTCCTTTGTTGTTGATTGGTGGGGTGGAAGGAAGAATTTAATCAGAAAAATGTAAATGATCATTGGGAATTGTTTAAGAATAGTTTATGGTTTTTGGGTCATCCAATAATCAAGGAGGAAGGCAACCTGGTTTAGAGGGGAAGTGAAGGCAGCTACAAAAATATATAAATATATTAAACAAATGGAAGAAAGGGGAAGGTGATAATAATTAATATAAATCAGAAACTAGGAATTGTAGAAAATCAATAAGGAATGGAAATGGTGGAATTATCAATACAGAAAAGAAAGAAGTGTTAAATAAATATTTCTGTTCCATATTTGTGAAAAAAAACAGATGATGTAGTCATATCATATGATAACACTCTTCATTCTACTAGTATCTCGGGAGGATGTTAAACAAAAGCTACTAAAGTCAGAAATTTTTAAGTCATCTGGGAAAAGTTTTAAAACAGCTGGCTGAAAACTTGCTGGACTGTTAATGTTGATTTTCAATAAATCTTGGAACACTGGGGAAGTTCCAGAAGACGGGAGGAAAGCTAATATTGTGCCAATATTTTAAAAGTGTAAATGGGATGACACCAGTCTTGGGCTAAATAATGGAGTGGCTGATACGGTACTTGATTAATAAAGTTTTAAAGGAGGGTAATTTATTTAAAGCCAATCAACATGGGTTTATGGAAAATAGAACCTGTCAAACTAGCTTGATATTTTTTTTTATGAGATTACAAGTTTGGTTGATAAAGGTAGTAGTGTTGGTGCAATAGACTTTGACTTCAGTGAGGTATTTGACTAGGCACTGCATGACATTTTGATTAAAAAAACTAGAAAGATATAAAATTAACATGGCACACATTAAATGGATTAAAAGATGGCTAACTGGTAGGTCTCAAAATGTAATTGTAAACAGGTAATCATCAAATGGGTGTGATTCTAATGCAATCCTGCAGGGATTGGTTCTTGGCTTTATGCTATTTAATTAATTTTTATTTGTGACCTAGTAGAAAATAAAATAACTGATAAAGTTTGCAGGCGACACAAAACTTAGGGGTGGTAAATAATGAAGGGGACAGGTCACTGATACAGAGCAATTTGGATCACTTCATTAGCTGGGATCAAGCAAATAATGTGTTTTAACATGGCTAAATGTAAATGTTTATATCTAGGAACAAAGAATGTAGGTCCAACTTACAGGATGGGGAAATCATAAGAACATAAAAATGGCCATACTGGGTCAGACCAAAGGTCCATCAAGCCAAGTATCCTGTCCTCTGACAGTGGCCAATGGCAGGTGCCCCAAAGGGAATGAACACAGGTTATCATCAAGTGATCCAGGCCCTGTCACCCAATCCCAGCTTCTGGCAAACAGAGGCTAGGGACACCATTCCTGCCCATCCTGGCTAATAGCCATTGATGGACCTATCTTCCATGAATCTATCTAGTTCCCTTTTGAACCCCATTATAGTATTGGCCTTCACAACACCCTCTGGCAAGGAATTCCAGAGGTTGGCAGTGCGTTGCTTGAAAAAATACTTTCTTGTGTTTGTTTTAAACTTGCTACCTATTAATTTCATTTGATGGCCCCTTGTTCTTGTATTATGAGGATTAAATAACACTGCCTTATTTACTTTCTCTATGCCACTCATGATTTTATAGACCTCTATCATATCCCCCCTTAATCGCCTCTTTTCCAAGCTGAGAAGTCCCAGTCTTATTAATCTCTCCTCTTACGGAAGCCGTTCTATACCCCAATCATATTTGTTGCCCTTTTCTGAACTTTTTCCAAATTCCAATATATCTTTTTTGAGATAGGGCGACCACATCTGCATGCCGCATTCAAGGTGTGGGCATACCATGGATTTATATAGAGGCAATATGATATTTTCAGTCTTATTATCTATCCCTTTCTTGATGATTCCCAACATTCTGTTCGCAACATTTGATTCCTAACATTTCTATCCTGGGAAGCAGTGACTCTGAAAAAGATCAGGGGGTCCTGGTGGTTAATCAGCTGAACATGAGCTCCCCAGCTGACTCTGGGCACATCTACATAGGGATAAAAGACCTGCAGCACAGCCGCAGCTGGCCCAGGTCAGCTGGCTTCACCCTCTGAGGGTCCCAGAGCTCAAGACAGTGATTTTTCAGTCCTGGAATCCAAGCTCCATGACCCTGAGTCAGCTGACTTGTGCCAGGGTTTATTATCCCTGTGTAGACATAGCCTTTATGGCGTAAGGGCTACTGCAGTCCTGGGATAAATAAACAGGGGTATTTCAAGTAGGAGTAGAGATGTTATTTTACCTTTATAGTTGGCACTGGTGTGACCACTGCTGGAATGCTGTGTCCATTTCCAGTGCCAACAATTCAAGAAGGATGTTGATAAACCCCGTGGGTTCAGAGAAGAGCCACGAGAATAATTAAAGGATTAGAAAACACCTTATAGGGATAGAGTCAAGGAGCTCAATCTATTTCTCTGACCACATTCTGGGCTTGGCAACAGCTCAGTGGGGCACCAACATTGCTGGAATTTTAATACTCTTACAAGTCCAAATTAGAATTTTTTTCTAACCCCAAATTGTAATTTGTGTTATTAGAGCTAAGGTGTAAATATTATAATAGGCTGTTTACACAAAATGAGCAGAGTGTTTCCCTTTAAACCCCAGAACCAACAAACTATTGCAGAGAATAATAAGAGTGAGAAAGACAGCAGCCCCAGTGTGCACTATTACTGTTGCCATGGCAACCCAGGGGCTCTTCACTGATGAGTTATTGCTGTCGATCAAAAAGCATTAATTTTTACATTCTGCTTTTTTATTATAATTTCTGCAGAATTTTTAGCCAACTTGCCCCCATGGCAGGGCTGTACTGGTGAGATTTCCATTCTGGGGAATGGGAAACAGCATCTTGCTCTGTTTCTGTAACATAACCTAAGAGAGGACTAGAATCAGTATCTTCAATGCCTGTGTAAAGTGCTGTTGGCATTACGGTTTAGTGTCAGTAATATCCCAATATGGGTCTGTAACCAGGCCAACTGCCTCTGGTGTGCTCCCTTATGGCCTAGGGCCACACTACAGGCAGCTTGCCTCAGTTTCTCTCCTTGGACAGTTCAAATAAACATCACCAAGCTTTTTCTTGATGGAAAAAATACCCCTCCTTGTAAAGTGGCTTTATTAATACAAAACAAACAGTAATTAGAACTCAGAATCCCCCACACAACCCAAGGTTTCTCTGCCTCCTCCCAGGCTTTCCTGCCTGGGGCCTGTAACAGGGTTCACTCACCACTGGCATCTCCTGCTGGCTGTCTTGGGAATTAGCTCAGCATGTTAGTGCACCCTTTTCAGGTGGTGCCTCACCACCATCACTCCTGCTTTAGGACCCACATCTCTCCAAAGACCACAGCATCCTCTTCAGCAACACAGCCCTCCGGCCCTGCCACACACTGTACTCCCCCCTTCCCGGGACCTGCAGTCCACTGTTCAGCTATTTCCCTTAGTGGCTACTACAGCAAATTTCTGGCCACTTTCTTGTGGTCCCAGCAACCTCTTTGTCCTTGCCTCAGAGTCTCAGCCTGCAAATCCCAGCAGCCAGCCAGGAGCTGTCTTTCACTCCCGCAGTCCCTGCTAGCACACTGCTCTGTCCAGGGTGTTCTCAGTTCTCACAGCCCTCCAGAGACACAATCCTTCCTCCCTGAGCTCCCAGAAGAGAACTGCACTCCTCTGTCCTGTGGCTCCCTTTTTATGTAGGCCTGCCTGGCCCTGATTGGCTGTTCCCTTCAGCCCTTCTTTGATTGGTTGCCTCCTGCACAGCCTCTAGGACTCTATTAATCCCTTAGAGTCTAGTGTAGGGCAGGCACCCCATCACAGGGCATTTGCAGTCTCTCCTCAGCTTGGACAGGTTCTTTTCCAGGCCTCCCTGCCCAGAGCCAAGTTTTCCTCACTTCCGGCAGACTCTACCACAGTTTCCTGGGGGGAAGAGAGGGGTGAATAGGGAGCATGCTGAAGAATACCGCGGGGGGAGTGGGGGGAGATTTTGATGGGAGGTGAAAGGTAAATGGTCTTTGAGATGGGAAAATATGTGAACGATATAAATCATTTAAAAACATTTAAACTGAGGGAAAACAGGAACTGGAAAAGACACACCATGAGGTTTTCAGAGTGGAGTAAAAACGGAAAAAAATTAAAAGTGGAGTGAAGGGAAGGAAAATGTTATAAAGAAGAACAAAGAACAAACCCAGTCTTCAATAGTAATCTTTTGAAAATTTGCTACAAAATAGGTACCATAAAAAGCTAATCATTTATACTTTATTTGTAAAAAAGATGAAGTCTGTGGAAAAGGATGAAGAGGAAGGCAGGGAATGCCTACTAAACCAGTGTGGGGTGGTTAGTGTCCCGAAAGCTGAGGTGTGAGGGCTTTTCCCAAAGAAATGGTAGTAGCAATTACACAAGTGGTACATGAGACAGTGGATATGCGTATATGAAGTAGACCAGGTACCCAGTATCATTCATGCTGCACTCAGCCTGGGACCAAGGGTGGGTGGGCAGAAGAGAAAAGGTGGCTCTAAAACACATTTATGTTCCCTTGATCCAGTGGCCCACCAGGTAGACAATCTAGCCCCGAATATAACATAAAGCAGCCTAAGAGCTGCTTTAAATTACACCAGATAGACTACTTCTCTAAGGACCACTTTGCAGTCTGAGACCATCCCCTCCAGACCCTGGCCAGCCCAGGAATGCCCCCATGCCTACTGCAGTGAGTACCATAGGGCCAGTAATGTTGGCTTTAAAACATTCAGAGATTCTTCCTACACCACGGGAATCTCTCTGTCCCCTTTGCACTGCTCCAGTGGTGCAAAAGGAATGGAGCCAGGACATTAGGATCTGGTCCAGTGACTTCAATACCAAGGTGAATATGGGAAATATTCCATATGTTGTTCTTGTGTATTTGTGCTACCTCTTCAGGTATATGTGCATACATAGGTTGATACCTAGATATGTATTTGGTGCAGTGAAAGTGTGGAATGCGCTCTTAGTTTAGGTCAGGTTTTGTCTCCTAGGCTGGATTTTAACATGTGGAAAGGGGCTCAGGTTTCTCTGACTGTGTCGAGTTTAAGGTTGATATGTGAATTCTTTCAGAGGCTGACACTCATTTTAACTCTTCTGCATATGAAGGTGCATTCTCATCTTTCCAGAGCCTGTGAGTTATGTGTTAGTCTGCAATCATACTACCTTCAACCATTTGTCTACAGCTGTGGTGGGCAACCTGTGGCCCGTGGGAGACAGTTTGTTTACATTGACGGTCCTCAGGCAATGGCGAACCACGGCCACTGGGAGCTGCGGGTGGCCATGGCTGCGGGTGGCCATGGCTGCAGACAGTCGATGTAAACAAACTGTCTCGCAGTCCGCCAGTGAATTACTCTGATGAGCCACGTGCGGCCCATGGGCCACAGGTTGCCCACCACTGGTCTACAGGCTGTGTGAGACTGAAGAGCTCAGAGAGTTGTTACAGAGGCACTGATAAATTATATGGCTCAGTTCTAAAGTAAAAAGCAACAGAGGGTCCTGTGGCACCTTTGAGACTAACAGAAGTACTGGGAGCATAAGCTTTCGTGGGTCAGAACCTCACTTCTTCAGATGCAAGAAACATGGCTACCCCTCTGATACTTGAGTTCTAAAGTACTTACTCAGTTCTTAGTGAAGCAATGCTCTTCTTGAAGTCAGGATTTAATACATGATTATTTTTGGTTTCTGGTGGTTGTGTTTTAGATACTGGAAGTGACTAAATACAGACTTTAATCAAAAGTGGAACCAAATGCCTTTTTTAACAATATTTTGGTCTATTTCAAGATTATCCTATGTATATTCCAAATGTTCACTTTTCCTGGTTATAAAAGAAGAGACTACCTGGTATGTAACAACAGAAGGACATTTTTATTTCCATCTTTTAAAAACCAATAGGTTGCATGATGCTAACAAGGTGGCTAGTTGCTGACAGAAGTAGAACTTTACCCTAGTGACAGCCCAATTAAGATGCTGCATAGTGTTTCCAGTAGGCTTCTGCTTGTTTCTAATTTTAGAACAGTGTAAGAGTGAGGCAAAAGTAAGTGAAATGAATTGTTCAGTAGTGAGGCTGGGGTTGATTTGCTAGGATCTCAGTTATCATGCAACTTAATATCTTTTACACAGATAGAAAGAAAATTACAACTGTTCTAATACAGATATTGGCACAGTACAAACCTCACTAACATTCAGGCCTGGTCAATATGCAGATAGGGGAATTTGTAAAGAAAACCCAGGTGCTGCAGAAGTGGTTTTAATGATTCAGAAAGTGTCTGAGTGTTGCCTCTAAGTGAGTATTCATTCAGTGTTCCAGCATGGCACCAATGCTTAGTATGATATTATTATTAATAATAATTATTTGTAGGCATCATTATTATTAATTATTTGTATTAGATAGCATTATGCTGCTGAGGATACCGTGACTCAAATAAGATACAGGGTAAAAAAAAAAATTTAAGTGCTTGAGTGACTTAGAAGCCTAACACACTTGCACTTTTGAAAATTTTGCCTGTAAATCAACTTCCTGACCATGGGCAAGCTCATGGGAGGAGGTTAAAGGAAAAGAAAGTTCAGAGAGGGTGTGCTTCTGGGATTTCTCCCTGATTGATCCATTAGGGTCAGGGCTTGACTCCACTCCCACAAATGAGTTGTGGGGCCTATCCCCAAACCCTATGAGTCCCTGGGTTCCGAATGGACCGTGGGGGATTCTCAGGAGACCAGGGCATTCATGAAAAAACCCTGTGCCCTCCCTCAGTTGCTGTTAGGGTGGATACAAATCACAACTGGTTTTTGGTTTTAGTTTGTAAAAAATCATTTTATTTAACTCATGGAAATTGATTTTTGAAATTTAAATCATATTTTTTTTATTTGCATGTTGTTAGTTCTTCCCATTTTATAGCCTTAAATTGTTAAGTGGATGTTGGTATTTGTTTCTCTAATTAGTTTCCTAATTGTTGAATTTCAGATTATATAGAGAGATTTTTTTCTATCAAGAACTTTGTCACTTAATGTATATCTACACTGCAGCTGAGAATGATTCTCCCAGCATGGGTAGATAGACTCACTCTAGTGGGGCTCAGGCTGGTATGCTAAAATAGCAGTGTGGATGTGGTAGCTTGGGCTGCAGCTTGGGCTCTTAAGCCTAGAGGGTTGGGTGGGTAGGCTAGATGTTTGGACTAAGCACCTAGAAGATAATACTATTATAAAGAATAGCCAGCATGGATTTGTCTAGAACAAATCATGCCTGATCAACCTAATTTCCTTCTTCGATATGGTTACTAGCCTAGTGAAGAGGATGGGGGGCGGGGAAGCAGTAAACATGAGATATCTTGGGGGGACGGAGAGTTCAGTGGTTTGAGCATTGGCCTGCTAAACCCAGGGTTGTGAGTTCAGTCCTTGAGGGGGCCACTTAGGGATGGATCTGGGGCAAAATCAGTACTTGGTCCTGCTAGTGAAGCCAGGGGGCTGGACTCGATTACCTTTCAAGGTCCCTTCTAGTTCTAGGAGATAGGATATCTCCATATATTATTATAGTAGGGCTTTTGACAAAGTCCAACATGACATTCTCATAAGCAAAGTAGGGAAATGTGGTCTAGATGAAACTACTATAAGGTGGATGCAAAATTGGTTGGAAGATCATACTCAAAGTGTAGTCATCAATGATTTGCCATCAGAGTAGGGGGGTGTATCTTGTGCGGTCCCACAGGGGTCTGTCCTGGGCCTGGTACTATTCAATAGTTTCATTAATGAGTTGGATAATGGAGCGGAGAGTATGCTTATAAAATTTGCGGACGACAGCAAGCTGGGAGGAGTTGCTAGCAATTTGGAGGACAGATCAGAATTTAAAATACCCTTGACAAACTGGAGAATTGGTCTGAAATCAACAAGATGAAATTCAATAAAGGCAAGTACAAAGTACTACACTTAGGAAGAAAAAATCAAATGTACAACTATAAAATGGGGAATAACTGGCTAAACAGTACTACAGGAAAGGATCTAGGGGGTTATAGTGGATTACAAATTGAATATGAGTTAAAAATGTGATGCAGTTGCGAAAAAGGCTAATATCATTCTGGGGTATATTAACAAGCGTTTCGTATTTAAGACACGAGAGGTAATTGTCCTGGTCTACTCAGCACTGGTGAGGCCTCAACTGGGATATTGTGTCTAGTTCTGGGAGCCGCACTTTAAGAAAGATGTGGACAAATTGGAGAGCGTCCACAGGAGCGCAACAAAAAATAACAAAAGGTTTACAAAACCTGACCTATGAGCAGGGCCGGCTTTAGGCCGATTCAGCCAATTCGGCTGAATTGGGCCCCGCGCCAAGAGGGCCCCGCCAGCTCACTTCCCCGGCCCCTCCTCCCCTCCCCTGAACGCCCCGCCCCCTCCCCTGAAAAGAAGCAGGGGCGGGCCAGCAGCACAAGGTAAGTGGGGGTGGGGGCGCGAGAAGGGCTCCGGGGAGGCGCGGCCGGTTCCCGCAGGCCCCAGTGGCTCTGGCCCGGCCCGGTCCCCGCGGCGCGGCTCGGGTCCCCCCCGTCCCCCCCCGCGGCGCGGGTCCCGTCCCGGGTCTCCCCCCGTCCCGCTGTGCGGCGCGGCTCCCCCCGTCCCTTCCCCCCCGCGGCTCGGGTCTCCCCCCCGCGGCGCAGCTTGGGTCCCCCCCCCGTCCCTCCCCGTCGCGGCGCGGCTCCCCCCCGCCTGTCCCCCCCACGGCGCGGCTCGATTCCTGGGGGCGGGGCTTGAAGCAAGCCCCGCCCCCAGGAATCGGGCCCCGCTCTTGCTAAAGCCGGCCCTGCCTATGAGGAAAGATTAAAAAACCTGGGCATGTTTAGTCTTGAGAAATGAAGACTGTGAGGGGACCTGATAACACTCGTAAATATGTTAAGGGCTGCTATAACGGATGAAGGTAGGACAAGAAGTAATGGGTTGAATCTTCAGCAAGGGAGATTAGGTCAGATGTTAGGAAAACCTTTTTAACTAAAAGGATAGTTAAGTGCTAGAATAGGTTTCCTGGGAGGTTGTGGAATTCCTGTCACTGGAGATTTTTAAGAAAAGATTAGACAAACACCTGTCAGGGATGGTCTGTGTATACTTGGTCCTGCTTCAGTATGCCGGGATGGACTAGATAACCTCACATGCTTTCTTCCAGCCCTCCATTTCTATGATTGTCTGTTGATGTTGATTATTTTCATATAATATTACAAAGCCTCATTTATATATATTTTTAAAAATTCAGTTGATTTAAGTCACTCCACTTTGGTGGCTTCCCATTCCTTCCCCTAGCTTCCTGTCAGCATAGCTCCAATTACCACCATTATCCCTGGGCCCCACTTAGAGGGGAGTTCTTCACCATGTAGTGGGCACTGGGGGAAAGATAGTACCCCATCAGGTTGTACCCGTCTTTCTTGGGGAATCTCTTGGGAACTGCGTGTGTCCTCCAGCTCTGACTCTACCCAACACAGAACTAGGGTTGCCACCTTTGAGGTACACAAAAAAGGGACATCCTGGATGATCCTGAGCCCATAAAACTGGGCAGCTGGCAGTGTGTATTGAGCACTCTTACAGATTTCCCAGGACAGCTACTTCAAAAAGGGACAATCTTGGGAGAACCTGGACAGGTGGCAACCCTCACAGAGCCACTCATTCTCTGTTCCCAGCTCATCCATTCCCTGCCCTCTCCCTCCAACCTTACAGAGAGTCCTCTTCAGGATCCTGTGGGAGGAGGGGAACTGTGTCTCAGTCGTGACTGATCCCTCTTTCCATGCAAAAGGAGGAGAAACCACATGTGGAGGGTTCCCTCGGTGTGCAGATCTGGCCTGATGTGTGGCCATTAACTTTAACTGTAGCTGAAATTGATTGGTTCTGTATTCAGGATGATATTTAATGACCTGTGACTCAAAAACAGCTTGACAAATTTTCTTCGTGCTTTGCAGAAATAAATGAGTTGGCTGGAATTCTTTAAGGACCCTGTTGCTACAAACAAATACTAGAATTACTAGATAAGTCAGACAGACCTGCCAAGGTACAGCAAAAACCCTGTCCATTAGCCCCCAAAACACAGACCTATAGTTCTTGAGTTGAGGAGAAACTTCTCTTGCAGTATATATAAGGACTCAGTTTCTCTCTGTGCTACTGTAATCTGTTGGTCAATGTAGGTTGTGCCCCCCTCTCTGTGCTTGTGCCATAGAGAATATGAGTCTATTACAGCTTTCATTTTGAGAGCTTGGCTCAAGTTGTAGCGAGACCCATACTTTTAACTCTGGAGGTCCCTGGTTCAATCCTTGGTGTCAGCCAAATTGTCGGCTGTCATATAAAGCATTTTCTCATTTTCTGACTGCCCAACTTGAGACCCTGGGATCTGATTTGCAGAAGTGCTGAGCTCTCACCACTGCAACTGAAAGCCAACAGGAACTTTACTTGAATATATATAGTGCTATAATGTTAAGTACTCTGAAAAATCAAGTGCTAGGTGTCTCATATCAGGCACCCAAGATTAGTGGGCACTTTTGACCCTAATCTTTCCAGGCTTTAGTTCTCCATCTGTAAAATGGGGATAATACTACCACCCACACACCTCAGGGGAGGGTTGTGCAAATAAATTAATGTTTGTGAAGCACTCAGCTGCTATAATTGAGCTTGGAAGAATTCAATTTTTATTTTTTTATAATTTGACAGATAATATCAATCAATGTTTGTTTTTAAGCATTTTCTAAATTTTAGCCATTTAAATTTTCACAGTTATGGGAAATTATCTGGGGGACTTAGACAATCAGGGGGTTAGACAATAATTATTTAATGACAGTAGATTTGTGATTCAAAAAGTTAAAGCTTTATAACCATTAAAACACAAATTGCCAATGTCATATGTCAAAATATACGAAGTAAATATCCTTAAATCTAACTTTAATAAGTTCTCAAATAGCACTTTTCTTACTCTGCCTATCAGTACATTTTGATTATTATCAATGGAAATATTTTTTCATCATTTTATGTATGTATGGTGAAATTGACATTTACCAACACTTGCCAATAAAAATCTAATCTTTCCAAGCCTAATTATAATGATGAGCCCATAGAAAAGCTCATGAGGAAATTAATAACTCTGCATGCAGAGCAGAGTTTGAATGATATGTAGTACATAAGTATAGGACCACTTTATCAATGACATGAAAACAGAATATTGAACAGTTGCTCATTAACTCAGCACCTTCCATCCTATGCACTGAATGAGGTAGTGGCCATGTGGAAAAAAAATTGTAAGTGATTATGTAACTGAAGACTTTATCATAAAAGTATACAAACAAGAATTTCTTAACTCTTGAGTGCTTGACTTTGCAATCTTAATGGTCTTTTAATGTAATTATTTGTGTGTAATATATATAATATATAAAATTTAAAAACTAGTGTTAATGAAAGATTAAGGATGATAAACGGAATTAGTCTGAAGTCAGAACATTTTAAAAGTTAAGATTGTTCCTGAACTATTAAAATAGCTTCAATTTTAATGGTGCTGCCAAAGTCAAGCCCTGACTCAACATAGGCATATGCCTAACTTTAAGCAGGCCAATAGTCCTATTGAAGTCAATGAAGCTTCTTGTGTGCTTAAAGTTAGGGATGTCCTTAAGTAACTTGCTGAACTGGGGCCTAAGCTTTTATCTTAAGAACTCTGCTATACTTGTAGTTTAAAGCTGTCACTAAGATCAGTTTTAGCTTTAGGATGCCACTAGAATAAATGTATACCTTTAGTGTGCTGCTCAAATAATCCTCAACTCAAGGGTGAGTCTAAACTATATTTTTAATTTAATGGTGCTGCTGAGGTCCGAGTAGAACCAACATTCTAATAGCTCTGAGCAAAAAAGTAACAAAAATGTCATTGTGGGAAATTGGCAACATTAATCACACTTTAAATAAATTAATTAATTTGGGGGTGGGAGCTCAAAATGCTAAGGAGAGAAAAACTTGGGAAGGAGTAATGTTAGAAGTGCGCTAGTCACTGATCCTGAATGGTAAATTAGACATGAGTTTGCAATGCAATATGGTGGCAAAAAGACGTTGCAATTTTGGTCTTAGGACAGAGTGTACTGCGTTCTTTAAGGACTGCTTACACCTTGGCACAACCCTGTTCAAGTTGCAAGGCATTCTGGGTCTTGTATTTCTCAGAGGAACACTGGGAATTATAGGCTATAGCAAGGTGTGCTGGAAAAGAGGTTAGAGTTCTAAATAATCTCTCTTCCAGCAGCAGCAGCTTTACTTCTCCAGTAACTGGGTCTGGGTAAGACCTGTGCTGGGGCATCCAGCTGCAAGGGTGCTGTAGAAAGAACCTGGGTGGAGGTCTAAGAGTTAGGCAGGAGAGTAAGGATCCTGAGGGAGGGGTATGTTGTTTGGAAAAGGACTGCTTGTGAGCCCCTGTGTAACCCACACCAACTCAGTGTGGCATTCTGTTACCCTCTGATGGTGTCTGGGCCATATATAGATGTTGATGAGCCTGCCACAACCATGGCTAACTGAGCTTGGGGTCTTTCAGCCCATACAATAGAGGCTCATATTTTAAGATCCAGAGGTGCCAGGTTCAAGTCCCACAGCTGATGATCCACCCAAGGTGATGTCACACCTGCACCAGTACATGAAAGTTTACCTTGGAGGAAGAGGCCTTGAGCAAGGAGGTAGAAAGGGGTCTTGGAGAATGGGACCAGGCACTTTCTTTTCTTGGGGCCCAGGGCTGGAGATTTGGACAGAAGGTGGGAGGAAGCTCCCCCTCATTCTCTTTGACTGTGGGGTCAGAAAGTTATGGACCCTTGGGAGAGAGCTACTGAGAGAGACTGTCTGCCATCAGAGCCATTAACTTTTAATGCCTCTCTACACAAAAGCCAGCGGATTGGAGAGTGGGAGTATGGACCTCCCCCCAGCTTGCAGCACACAGGAAGACAGGGGACAGAATCAGTTTTCATGGAGTGCTTCTCCAATCAAGGGAAGCCATTCCACTGCCAGAAGCAAGATGGCCAGGCCAAGAAGGCTAGAGGGGCTACTTGACTTAAGGACTTGGACCAGAACCAGGATTCACAGATGGGGTGTGATCAAACTGAGGGGGGAATAGTGTTCAGGAGTTTGTTGTTTTCCTGTAACCCTACTGCTGGTAAAGAATAAAAGTATTTGTGGTGAAGAAAATCCTGTGTTAAGGCCATGTCTACACTATGGGACTTATAGTGGCCCTAAGCCAGCATAACCCAATAGTGTAGACAGCCTGCATCAACAGAAGTGTTTTTTTCCATCAATGTAGGAACACCACTTCCCTGAGCAATGGTAGCTAAATCAATGGAATCATTCTTCTATTGGCCTAGCTTCATCTACACTGGCGGTTATGTTGGCATAGCTGTGCCAAAGATGTGGCTTTTTCACACCCCTGAGTGCCAAACTATGTCAACCTAAACTTTAAGTGTAGACTAGGGCTAAGTCTATGTTCCTTGCTTTGCTGCCATGTTTTCCATGAAGGACACAATAAGGAAACCAGAGCTCCCACAGCCAGTTGGACTTTGGAGGGAAATATCTCTAAGCACTGGGGGCTCGGCAGGACTGTGGCACTGGTTCTGGGATCAAGGTGGCCAAACGGTGCGTCCCAGTGTAGAAGAAGGGTATCAGATAGGAGTCTGTACCTGTGAGAGTGCATGAGAAACCCGAAGTTTGGAACAGTGGCCAGTCCCTGCCCAGGCCCAGGCAAACTTAGAAACACATGGACCCGGGAAATGGATCTGTTTACAGCAGCCTGGTGCCTGTCCAGAATGGGGGTCAGGGCAAAGGTTGTGACATCATCTAATCTTGATTTAAAGACTTCTGGTGATGAAGACAATTCCAATGATTAATTACCCTCACTGTTAATTTTTTGCCTTATTCTCAGTTTGAATTTGTCTAGTTTCAGCTTCCAGATATTGGATCTTGTCATGCTGTTTTCTGCTCAATTAAAGAACTGTGAAGTATCAAATATCTTCCCACATAGGTATTTATAGACTGTGATCAAGTCACCTCTTCACATTTTCTTCAATAAGCTAAATAGATTGCACTCCCTAAGTCTCTCATTATATGGTTTGTTTTGCAGACCTCCAATCAGTAAAAAATGATCTGCAAAAAGGGGTAAACAGTGAACTGACAAAGTTTGCAGATGATACAAAATTACTCAAGATAGTTAAGTCCATAGCAGACTGTTACAAAGAGATCTCACAAAACTGGGTGACTGGGTGACATTTAAAAAAAATGGCAGATGAAATTCAATGTTGATAAATGCAAAGTAATGCATATTGGAAAACATAATCCCAACTATACATGCAAAATAATGGGGTCTAAATTTGCTGTTACCACTCAAGAAAGAGATCTTGGAGCCATTGTGGATAGTTCCCTGAAAACATCTGCTCAATGTGCAACAGTAGTCAAAAAAGCGAACAGAATGTTAGGAACCATTAGGAAAGGGATAGATAATATGACAGAAAATATTATAATACCACTGTATAAATCCATGGTACGCCCGCACCTTAAACACTATATGCAGTTCTGGCTGCCCCATCTCAAAAGAGAGACATAAGAAATGGAAAAGGTACAGAGGGGGCAACAAAAATAATTAAGGGTCTGGAACAGCTTCCATGGGAGGAGAGTTGGAAAAGAGACAACCCAGGGGGTGTAATGAAGCAGAGTCGCCTCATTCCGATGTACAGGGATTAATTCACCTTGTTGGACGCAATTAGCCCCACCCCTTCCCTCTCACAAGAAGTGCGGGGTTGGGGCAGGAAGTATAAGGGCTGGGTCCTGCAGCTCAGTTCAGGTTAGACCAGGGAAGACTCTTCATGATGCAATGCCTCAGTAATACATACATGCTTCCTGCCGCCCCACCCCCCGCTGCCCCGTATGTTATGTTGCATCTGCCTATTTTAAAATAAATCAAGTGAAATCCTGGCTCCATTGAAGTCTATGGGAGTTTTGCCATTGACTTCAATGGAGCTAGGATTTCACCTATGGAGTTTGTGCTCAGATTACGAACAAGTCCAGATTACTCTGTATATAGAGCCTTTCCTCACTATTCACCGTTCCAGCAATCTTTAGATTATCTGCAAACTTTATCAGTAATGATTTTGTATTTTCTTTCAGATCATTGTTAAAAATTTTGAATAGAATTGGGCCATGAATTGAGGGTTGCAAGATCTGACTAGAAACACCCCTACTCATTGATCAGTCTCTGAGAACTACATATGAAGTATAGAAAGATTTTAATTCATATACTATTTCAATATTGATTTGCACAGTGCTAACTTTTTAATCAGAATATCATGCAATAAGTCAAATGCTTCACAGAAATCTAAGTATTATATCACAATTCCCTTTGTCAAACTTGTGATCTCAGAGAACAACACTGAATTTGTTTGAGACTTGTGTCCATAAAACTATGCTGATTGCCATTAATTATATTTACATACTTTATTCTTTTATTGACTAAGTCCTGTATTAGCCATTCTGTTATTTTATCTGCGATCAATGTTAGGCTATTTGGCTATAATTACCCATTTACTCTCTTCAAGTAGTGACAGTTTTCTTCCAGTTTTCTGGAAGATCTCCAATTTTCCAAGATTTACTAAAAATTGAAATTAGTGATTTGAAGAACTCAGTACTTTGAATATGTCTCAGTATTCTGAATAGTGTTTGTACAAGTTTGGGAAAAAGTTATAATCAAATCCAGTTCCTTCTGCATAGCCTGTGTAAACCTGGAGTTAAGGGAGAGAATTTTTCCCTCCTTCCCAGCCCATTGATCACTTGCAGAGGTGCTGCAGTAACATTGTGCTCCCCACCAGCGTAGCACCCAAAATTCCAAGGATTTTTGGCATGGAGCCATTGCAGAGTATAGCTGCATGACAAGCAGGGTTGTGAAATCCTACTGTATGGCCCTTGTGTGACTGGATCACCTGTATAATGGAAGCGCACCGTTTCTGCCACCATTCTTTGGGATGTCGGATTTGGCTTATACCTAGGAGCTGGCTGAGAAAACAGAATTCCTATCCCTCAGGAAATTCTTACTCTTCAAAATTTGTTTTTTGTCTTAAACTGGAATGAAAAGTTGAAGTATTGAAATATTTGCGAATGGAAATTCCAAAATATTTTGATTTGGAAACCTCTAAATGACTTTATGAAACAGTTTTGATAAAGTTGAAATATTATAAAATATTAAATGTAAAACAAATAAATATAAATTATATTTATATAAAAGTTGAAATAACAAAATGTGAAACTCAGAACTAAATACTCCATTTCAGTTTTGAAAGTTTTCTCTGAAATTTTTTTGAGATCAACTCATTCCCACAGAACATTTTGATTTCAGTGCAACTGCATTTGCTGATGGAAAACTGTTTCACTGAAATTTTGTTGACCCTTTTGCTATAAATTCTGTATAATTATAAATGTTATGTTACCATTAACAGCAAATAAATAGCCATGGCAGTATACCTATCTCTATCTTCTTTCCATGGGTCTAGATCAGTGATACTCAGACCTCAGTGGTTAAGGAGCCAAATTAATGAGCAGCATTTCTGAAAAGAGCCACAGTAGTGTGAATTCATTATTTCATTTACTATAGTACCATATATTCAGTCACACAGATTTTTAATATGTGCTGTAAAGAGCCGCAGGAGACAGGTTAAAGAGCCACTTGTGGCTCGAGAGCCTCAGTCTGAGTATCACTGATCTAGACCTAACTCATTTTGCTGCTCTTCTGTATGGCTATGAAAGATTGTTTAGTTGTTTTAGGGCAGGGGTCGGCAACCTTTCAGAAGTGGTGTGCCGAGTCTTCATTTATTCACTGTAATTTAAGGTTTCGCGTGCCAGTAATACATTTTAACGTTTTTTAGAAGGTCTCTCTCTATAAGTCTATATATAATATAACTAAACTACTGTTTTATGTAAAGTAAACAAGGTTTTCAAAATGTTTAAGAAGCTTCATTTAAAATTAAATTAAAATGCTGATCTTAAGCCGCTGGCCTGCTCAGCCCTCTGTCAGCCTGGGGTTCTGTTCACCTAGGCCGGCAGTGGGCTGAGCAGGGCCTGCGGCCAGAACCCCAGGTTGGCAGGGGCTGAGCGGGGCCGGCAGCTGGGACCACAGCTGGCAAGGGGCCAGCAGCCAGAACCCCAGGCCGGCAGCCAGAACCCCAGACCGGCGGCAGGCTGAGCAGGGCTGGCACCCCAGACCAGCAGCGGGCCGAGCGGCTCAGCCCGCTGCCGGTCTGGGGTTCCATCCACTGGCTCCTGCCAGCCAGGGTCCCTGCTGCCAGCCCCGCACAGCCCACTGCTGGTCTGGGGTTCTGGCTGCTGGCCCCTTGCCATCTGGGGTCCTAGCCGCTGGCCCCGCTCGACCTGCTGCCAACCTGGTGCTCAGGGTGGGGGGGTGGGGATGGAGGGGATGCAAGAGTCAGGGCATGGGGTGTGGGGGGGGCTGGGTATGTGTGGGGAGTGCAGGAGTCAGGGATGGGGTCGTGGGGGGGATGCAGGGAGCTGGGGTGCAAGGGGGTGTAGGGGTCAGGGCAGAGGGCTGAGGGCGTGTGAGGGGGTGCAGGAGTCAGGGCATGGGGTGTGGGGAGGCTGGGTATGTGTGGAGGGTGCAGGAGTCAGGGCAGGGGGCATGTGAGGGGGTGCAGGAGTCAGGGCATGAGGTGTGAGGGGGCTGGGTATGTGTGGAGGGGGCAGGAATCAGGGATGGGGTAGTGCGGGGGATGCAGGGGGCTGAGGTGCAAGGGGGGTGCAGGGGTCAGGGCAGAGGACTGGGGGGTGGGCTGGGATCAGGGGGATGCTCGGTGAACCTGAGCGGTTCATGGCAGGGGGCTGGAGGGATACGTCCCTCTCCTACCCCACTTCCCCCTGCCTCTTCTCCACCTCCTTACCGGTCTGAGCAGCGAGGGCTGCTCTTCTCCCCTCCCTTGCAAGGGCCATCGGCGGCAGGGAGGGAGAGGAGGCAGGGCTCGACTCAGCACGCTGGGGGGAAGAGGCGGGGGAGGGGGAAGCTTGGCTGCCCTGCAGCAGCGGCCGGCAGGACCAAGCTTGCTTCTGCCCCCTTCCCCCGCCAGAGAGAGCAGTAGGCAGAGGGCGGAGAAGAGCGGGCTGAGTCGGGCAGGATTTTTAATGGCAGCGGGCTGAGCGGGACCCTGGCAGGCAGCAGCGTGCCATTAAAAATCGGCTTGCGTGCCGTCTTTGGCACGTGTGCCATAGGTTGCGACCCGTTTTAGAGTCTCATCACAAACACATACAAATCCTATGCAAGTTGTACTGCATGTAGCTATCAGAGATATATTCTAATGAATAAACAGGTTATGCACCTTCTTCCCTTATGAAATGTTGTAAAGAAATTTTGTTTGATTGTATTAAAGATGTTTCTGTAATATACATTGGTGCCTCTGGATTGTCTTGAGTGGTAGAAATGCTGATTCTCTTACAATGTCTCTGCAGTGTTCTAGGCCTTTCCTTATATATTGGACTAATGAGTTTCACTGGCAATAGCAGATTGCCCTCCAGAATTGATAACCTGAATTGGCTACTGCCTTAGGAAAACTGTCAAATGTCTGCACCTATCAATGTGCAGTCATCCACAAACAGTTACTGAATGACTTGTTGCTCTAGGCAACTGCTGGTTCTGTCTGTTTGGCAATGTTGACCTGGCGGACACCTTTCACTTCATCCTGCACTTCTGTCCTCTCTTCCCTATTTCTGTATTGCTCATCATAGGTTTAGCCCGAGTCTGTTCTGGTATACATAAGGAAAGTAATAAAGGTAAGCTAGGGAACAGGTGCTTTCATTACATTTCTAACTACAGCCAGTGTACTCTTCCTCTTCCCTACTAATATCTTGTAATATTTTCCAGTCCTTCCTGTCTCTGAAAGCTCCATACTCTCCCCTTCCTGCCCCAAATCTTTTCCTGTTTCAAAGCACCCTCCTACTCCTCTCCCTGCTCACCAAAATGATTTCCCCAAATAGACAGTCTCCTCACCACTGCCCAGACTGCCTCTCACCAGGTGCCCAGCTCTACCCTTGATGACGTCCCTGCTCCCATCTCCCTAGCTCTGCTGCACAAAACTCCCTGAAGTGCATGCTGTTCTGTCTCTATGGTAACCAATAACTAAAGGAGCATCCAGAAAAGGTGGGGAGACCAGACTGTTGTAGGATCTAGTGTTAAGCAGCAGCTTGAACTATCCCATAGGAACCTACTCATTTACTTATTGCTACCTGCGCTATCTCATGCGTCAGTTAGTGTGGGGAGTGCTTTTGTGAGGATCCTGACACTAGTTCTGCTGGAGAACAGGCAGAGTGAGGGGCACTTTAATAAAACTGGAACCACATACAGGGCCTCAAAGGACTTGTTTAGACTAGGAAAGCGGTCGAGATTAAGTTGAGACTAGGTACCATAAAAAAGAAATAGCTTGCTTCTTGGGTCTGATTCGGATCTCACTTATATAGGTGGGAAATAGTGGTAACTCAGGTTAAACCATGCTAATGCAAAACTAGTGTGAGATCAGAACCAGGCCTCTTTTATCTTCCAGAAGTTACCACACCCTATTAGCTTTATCTAACCATGTGCATCCATTCCTGTAATGACACGGACAGCTAGTGATTCTACTTCCTCAAGGGTTTCACTTGATCTGTGATTTGTTTCTCTGCAAATTGTTTTACCTTAGGGATTTGTGTTGGTGGCCTCTTGCCTCATAATAATTATTCATTTGTAGGGCTGTCAATTAATCACAGTTAACTCATGCAATTAACTAAAAAAAAAAAAATCTCAGTTAAAAAAATTAATCTCGATTAATTGCAGTTTTAATCACACAGTTAAACAATAGAATACCAATTGAAATGTATTAAATATTTTTGGATGTTTTTCTACATTTTCAAATATATTAATTTTAATTACAACATAGTATACAAAGTAGAGAGTGCTCACTTTATACTATTTTTTATTACAAATATTTGCACTGTAAAAATGGCAAACAGGAAATAGCATTTTTCAATTCACCTCATACAAGTACTGTAGTGCAATCTATTTATGGTGAAAGTGCAATTTACAAATGGATATATTTTTTGGTTACATAACTGCACTCTAAAACAAAACAATGTAAAACTTTAGAGCCTACAAGTCCACTCAGTCCTACGTCTTTTCAGCCAGTCACTAAGACAAACAAGTTTGTTTACATTTACAGGAGATAATGCTACCCGCTTCTTATTTACAATGTCACCTGAAAGTGAGAACAGGCATTCACATGGCATTTTTGTAGCAGGCATTGCAAGGTATTTACATACCAGATATGCTAAACCTTAGTATGTCCCTTCATACTTCAGCCACCATTCCACAGGACATGCTTCCATGCTGCTAATGCTTGTAAAAAAAAAGAATGCATTAATTACATTTGTGACAGAACTCCTTGGGAGAGAATTGTATGTCTCCTTCTCTGTTTTACCCACGTTCTGCCATATATTTCATGTTATAGCAGTCTTGGATGATGACCAAGCACATTGTTTGTTTTAAGAACACTTTCACTGCAGATTTGACAAAACTCAAAGAAGGTACCAATGTGAGATTTCTAAAGATAGCTACAGCACTTGTCCTAAGGTTTAAGAATCTGAAATGCCTTCCAAAATCTGAGAGGGATGAGGTGTAGAGCATGCTTTCAGAAGTTTTAAAAGAGCAACACTCTGATGCGGAAACTACAGAACTCAAACCACCAAAAAAGAAAATCAACCTTCTACTGGTGGCATCTGACTCAGATGTTGAAAATGAACATGCATCAGTCCACACTGCTTTGGATGGTTATTGAGCAGAACCTGTTATCAGCATGGACACATGTCCTCTGGAATGATGGTTGAAGCATGAAGGGACATATGAATCTTTAGTGCATCTGGCACATAAATATCTTGCAATGCCAACTACAAAAATGCCATGCATACCCCTGTTCTCACTTTCAGGTAATATTATAAACAAGAAGCGAGCAGCATTATCTCCTGCAAATGTAAACAAACTTGTTCGTCTGATCGATTGGCTGAACAAGAAGTAAGACCGAGTGGACTTGTAGGCTCTAAAGTTTTACATTATTTTATTTTTGAATGCAGTTATTTTTTTGGACATAATTCTGCATTTGTAAGTTCAACTTTCATGATAGCGATTGCACTACAGTACTTGTATTAGGTGAATAGAAAAATACTATTACTTTTTATAGTGCAGATATTTGTAATAAAAATAAATATAAATTGAGCACTGTACACTTTGTATTCTCCCTTATAATTAAAATTAATATATTTGAAAATGTAGAAAATATCCAAAATTATTTAAATATATGGTATTCTATTATGGTTTAACAGTGCGATTAATCACGATTAATATTTTTAATTGCGCGATTAATCATAATTAATTTTTTTAATCGCTTGACAGCTCTAGTCATTTCTTAATTATTTATCTACTGTTTGTATTGCAATAGCACCTAGAGGCCCCGGCCAAGATCAGGGCCCCACAGTTCTGTGTAATTATGGGGGACTTTAACTTCCCGGATATAGATTGGGGAACAAACGCTAGTAGCAATAATAGGGCTCAGATGTTCCTAGATGTGCTTGCTGATCAATTCCTTCATCAAGTGGTAGCTGAACCGACTAGGGGGGAGGCCATTTTAGATTTGATTCTGGTAAGTAGTGAGGACCTCGTTGAGGAAGTGGTAGTGGGGGACAACTTGGGCTCCAGTGATCATGAGCTAATTCGGTTTAAACTAAATGGAAGGAGTAACAGAATTAAGTCAAAGACTAGGGTTTATAATTTTAAAAAGGCCAATTTTAACAAATTAAGGGGACTGGTAAGGTAAGTGGATTGGGCAAACGTATTAAGGGATCTAAAGGCAGAAGAAGCCTGGGATTACTTTAAGTTAAAGATGCATGAGCTGTCAGAGGCCTGTATCCCCAAAAAGGGAAAAAGATTACTAAGCAAGAGATTTAGACCAAGCTGGATGAGCGACCGACTCAAAGGGGCGATTAGGAAAAAACAGAAAGCATACAAAGAGTGGAAGAAGGGAGGGATCAGTAAGGAAACTTACCTTAGTGAAGTCAGAGAATGTAGAGATAGAGTGACAAAGGCCAAAGGCCGTGTAGAATTGGACCTAGCGAGGGGAATTAAAAGCAATAGTAAAAGGTTTTACAGCCATATAAATAGGAAGAAAGCAAAGAAAGAAGAAGTGGGACCGCTGAAGACTATAGCTGGAGAGGAGATTAAAGATAATCTAGGCATGGTGCAATATCTCAATGAATATTTTGCATCGGTGTTTAATGGGGCCAATGAAGGTATTAGGGATACTAGCACCATTACAGAGGGGCATACAGGATGGGGGATTACCGCATCCGAGGTAGAAACAAAACTTGAACGCCTTAATGGGGCTAAGTTGGGAGGACCGGACGATCTTCATCCGAGAATATTGAAGGAATTGGCACGGGAAATAGCAGGCCCATTAGCGATAATATTTAATGAATCTGTAAACTCGGGGGTGGTCCCGTTAGACTGGAGAATAGCCAACGTGGTTCCTATTTTCAAGAAAGGGAAAAAAAGTGATCCGGGTAACTACAGGCCTGTTAGTTTAACATCTGTAGTGTGCCAGGTGCTGGAGAAGATTTTGAAAGAGAAACTAGTTGAGGACCTTAAGGTTAATGGCAATTGCGATAAATTACAACATGGTTTTACGAAGGGCAGATCGTGCCAAACGAATCTGATCTCCTTCTTTGAGAAAGTAACTGACTTATTAGATAAGGGAAATGCGGTGGACCTAATATACCTGGATTTCAGTAAAGCATTTGATACTGTACCCCATGAGGAATTATTGGTTAAACTGAAAAACATGGGGATCGATATGAAAATCCAGAGGTGGATAAGGAATTGGTTAATGGGGAGAATGCAGCGGGTCGTATTAAAGGGTGAACTGTCGGGTTGGAGGGAGGTTACTAGTGGAGTGCCTCAAGGTTCGGTTTTGGGACCCATTTTATTTAATCTATTTATAACTGACCTCGGAACCGATTGCAAGAGTGGGCTGATAAAGTTTGCGGATGATACGAAGGTGGGAGGAGTTGCAAATTCGGAGGAGGATAGGGATATTCTGCAGGGAGACTTGAATGAGCTTGTGAATTGGAGTATCAGAAATAGGATGAAATTTAATAGTGAAAAGTGTAAGGTGATGCACTTGGGGATGACTAATAACAATTTTAGTTACAAGATGGGGACGCATTGGTTATAAGTAACGGAAGAGGAGAAGGACCTAGGGGTCCTTGTAGACCGCAGGATGACTATGAGTCGACAATGTGACGTGGCGGTGAAAAAAGCCAATGCGGTCTTGGGGTGTATTAGGCGAGGTATATCTAGTAGGGATAAGGAGGTCCTGCTTCCGTTGTATAAGGCGCTGGTGAGACCTCATTTGGAGTACTGTGTGCAGTTCTGGTCTCCCATGTTTAAAAAAGATGAACTCAAACTAGAACGGGTGCAGAGAAGGGCGACTAGGATGATCAGAGGAATGGAAAACCTGTCGTATGAAAAGAGATTAGAGGAGCTTGGGTTATTTAGTCTGACAAAGCGAAGGCTGAGGGGGGATATGATTGCTATCGTTAAATATATCAGAGGGATAAATACAAGGGAGGGAGAGGAATTATTCCATCTTAGTACTAATGTGGACACGAGAACGAATGGATATAAACTGGACGTGGGGAAGTTCAGGCTTGAAATTAGACGAAGGTTTTTGACCGTCAGAGGGGTGAAATATTGGAACGGCCTTCCGAGGGAAACGGTGGGGGCGACGGACCTGTCTGGTTTTAAGATTAAGTTAGATAAGTTTATGGAGGGAATGGTTTAATGGTAAAACATAGTAGCCAAGGAAAACCAAGCAATGGTATGTAAATAGCATAATGGCCAACAAGGGTCAGGCTAGAGACTCTTGCCTACATGCTCGGGGTATTACTGATCGCCATATTTGGGGTCGGGAAGGAATTTTCCTCCAGGGTAGATTGGCTGAGCCTCTGGAGGTTTTTCGCCTTCCTCCGCAGCATGGGGCAGGGATCACTAGCAGGAGGGTCTCTGCCGATTGAAGTCACTAAAACACAGGATTGGGGACTTCAACGGCAGAGTCCAGGGAAGGGTCTTGTGGCCTGCAGCATGCAGGGGGTCAGACCAGATGATCATAATGGTCCCTTCTGACCTTAAAGTCTATGAGTCTATGAGTTCTGTGTGCTGCACATACACATAGTAAGAGAGTGTCACTACCCAGAAGAACTTACATTCTAGGCCCTGTTCTGCCATTAATAGCCTGCAGACAGACTGCTGCACTCAGGCAAAGCTCAATAATATTGACTTCTATGGAGCAGCAATCTGCCCTGGTGATGTCAGTTGCAGGACTGGGGCTTAAATAGACAAGACAGAAAAAGGAAGGGTCAGACAAAGGATAAGTTGTTTACTAGGCTTATTGGCACCCACACCGAATTTGTGCTTTAAGAGTGCATAGCTCTGCTGAGCTGGTTTGTAGTAGGCAATTCGGTGCATCCCAAGAAGAATTTAGCTGAGCGAAAGTTCTTTGTTGGGTTCATGTGAAAAGGTCTCTAGAGCGATATTACCTTTAACTCTAAATCTTTTGTTAACTGCCTGTTCCTTGTTCTTTTATGGGCAGAGTGTGATATTATTTGGCCCTCTAGCACAGGTTTAAATGCCTTCCAGAGGAATGAAGGGGATATATCTTCTCCTTTGTGGAGTTCAATGTATGTCTTTGTTTCCTGAATGACATACTTAAATTTTTCATCTTGTAGGTTATTGAACCTCCATCTATTAAATTGCTGTAAGTCTTTTTATAACACCCTTGTCCACCCCCAAATAAAAGCTTATTTGCAAGATTGCATAGGAGGGAAAAGTATCTGCCGTAGCTGGGTAAACAGGAAAAAAGCACTGCATTTTTAAAATATCTGAGACTGTCCTTAATTCCCTCTTTAAAATATGTGAGACTGTCCTTAATTCCCTCAGATCCTAAAGAATTGGAATATCCTATTATGAGTCAGAGTGAGAGGGAAAGCCAACAAACATAGGTTGAAAGTACCATTATATTCCAATTCCCTGTTTTCACTCCTTCATAGTTGTCTTTTAAAATGACCTTTTGAAGTTATAATTTCTCATGTATCTCATTCTCTCTCTCTCGTGTATGTGTGTATTAAATTAAGAGTTTGTTTCTGATTTGGAAAAAAAAAGGTTACATTTTAAACATTATACTAAACATTCAGATCTCTCTCATACCAATACGAATCCAGAAACATTTAACTGAAGTCAGTGGAGCCTCCATAGACTTACACCAGTGTAAAGAAACCACACTCTGGCCCTTCATCTTCAACTAGATTACAGGCTTTAGACAGGTTTGATTGAATTTGGTTTGAAAATTAAAAACAAAAGGGATAGTAAAAGAATGTAGTACCCAGGCATCACAATATTTCCATTTTGTTACTGTTCTTTAACATGTACCAATGTTTAGATCTTATCCCCTCCTCCACAGTGAGAGATAAGGAAGAACTTGGTGTGGTTCTGCTGCTCAGAGAGCAGGGTGTTTAAGCAAGAGCACCCTCTGCATACCTGTACAGCACAGTTTGGTTGTCAGGGCACAGATGGGTAGTGAGAGGTGTGTTAGTAGGAATGATGAATCCACCACTATGCAGATATACTGGTCACTTTGCCCTGGTGCAGGAGAGATAAGCACTGTATTACTACCACTCCAGCGCCTGTGGGAGAAGATTCCTTTCAGCCTTCATGGAATAGTCCATCATCAAGCCCAGTTACATGGGTCTGCTGCCAGGGGTAGGATCTGAGCTCAGGTGCAGCTCTCCAGAGGGATGCTATGCAAATGCATGGTTCTGAGGATCTGCACAAGCTGTAGGCCTAGTATGATCAACTATCCAGATGGGAAGAATGCAGAATTTAACTACAGATCTATTATTATAAATAGCAAAAATCAACTTGCTACTACAAGCCCACTATTAAAGATAGTAGAAGGTTATGATTTTACCATTTCTTTCTATACCTCTGTGCTTGCACCATAGTAAAAATGGTCTCTTCACAGAGAAATAAGGTACAGACATAGCTGAAGTGTGCGGAAGACTAAAAGCTCTTCCTAAAAGTTTGATACCACCCCTCCATCTATTTTTCACAATCTTCCGCTGCTCATAAAAGAGCTGAGAATTTTTCTACACTCTTATACTGTCATGATAATATATCACTGAGCAGGATCAATGATTCTTGCAAGCTTCTTTTAAATACAATTGATACTATGTCTAGCAGAAGCACTTTAGGAGGTCCAAAGCATTTTAAAACAGCCTCTAGGCATCTCTTGTCTCTGACTGTTGCTACTGTACCAATCTTGGTTGGGGTTGAGGCATATGGATCACTGTGGTCTAGTTGATATTATCATATATTTTATGTAAACACATGGATTAATTGGGCAGGGGTGGGGAAGAAGGTATTAAATGTCCTATTTATTGAGGTGCACCATGCCTTCAATTAGAATTGTCATGAAAGATGCCATTTTTACAGGCAGTACTTTGAGGAATGTTTGTGATTGTCCAACCTGTTTGGTTAGAATTGTTGAGTAAAGATGTCAACTACTTGTGAACCTTACAAAAACTCTCAGAGGTACCAATTTCAACAAACATACTTATCCCATTTCTTTAGACACCTTTAATGGGACCTGATTTTCAGAAAGGGCTGAGCATGGGAAGCAAGCAAACTGAAAGTCAGACCATCTTCTGGTGTCATATATTGGGCAGCCAAAATCTGATATAGTCAAAGTTCATTTTGAAAATTTAGGTCCATAGTTCCAGAGGGGACTATTTCATACATTTGGGTGTCTGTTGTCATTTGGCTTTTGAGCTTATTTTTCCTTGTGCGTCCAAAATGCACAAAAACCATCCCTAGAATACACCTCTACCCTGATATAACACGAATTCGGATATAACGCGGTAAAGCAGTGCTCCGGGGGGCGGGGCTGCGCACTCTGGTGGATCAAAGCAAGTTCGATATAACGCGGTTTCACCTATAACGTGGTAAGATTTTTTGACTTCCGAGAACAGCGTTATATCGAGGTAGAGGTGTAGTTTATTGAAAACATATCATTTCATGCTCTAACAGTAGCTATCATTCATAAGAGACTGGCTGACAACACATTAATATAATAGTTTCCAAAGTTTTCAATAACTAGTTCTGGTTAAAAATATAGCAATATACTATGCATTTCCATTGCCCCTTTGTTTCATTATTTCAGACATTTAATAAAAACAGTGTATTAAGATAGGTTTTAAGCATTTATTTCTACTGTTTATTTCTCCACATGCACTCCTGGTCCAAGAGGTCTTTAGGAAACCAATGAATATGGATGAGATTGGCCCACAGTCCTATATTTTCATATCATGTCCATAACAACCAGTTTTCTCTTCCAGACTAGTTACTGCCCTTGAAAGGGGATTAATTGGATGACCTCAGTGGTCATTTCAACTGTAGCTGTAAATGACAATACCACTGATTTAGACTGTGGCATATTGCCCATGAGACTGGAGTATCTAACCCATCAGGTATTGTAAGGTGGCCGCGGATACATGAATGCCAAAATAGTATGGTCTTGAATTGATATTGGCTGAATGAGGTGGAGAAAAAGGTCTTTTCTTGTGAGTGGGGGTGTCAAAGGAATCTGCCAATACCACTCTTGACCTGACAAAGTGGTGGACCCTAATCTGTCCAGCAACTCATCCAGTTTAGACATAGCATATATGTTTAATTCCAATAGCGCATTTATTTTCTGGAAATTGATGGAAAAATGAGTTGATCTATTAAGCTTTGGCACAAGTACAATGGGAATCCTTCACACACTGGGATACAGGCTGTGAGGGTTTGCACCCCTGGTTACCGGGCAATATGGCCTAGTAGCTAGAGTCCATAGAACCGCACCTGGGTGTAGGGCAAGGTGGCCTAGTAACCAGAGTCCATAGACTCGCCCCTGGTCACAGGGCAATGCGGCCTAGTGGCCAGAGTCCATATAACTGCCCCTGATTGCAGGGCAATGCGGCCTAGTGGCCAGAGTCTTTAGGGTCGCCCCGGGTTGTGGGGCAATGTGGCCTGGCGACCAGAGACTCTCCCACTCCACCGGGTCCCAGCCTCCAGCCCCAACCGCAGCGTAGGACCTTGCCCCTGGCTCAGTGGGGGGGGGTCCTACCGAAACACGCTGAAGCTTGCCGGGGGCGAGGTACCAGTCTGTCCCCCGGCCCCCCCCCGGGTCACTTCCTACCGGCTTGAGCATGGAGGTCTCCCACCGGTCCCTAGGTTCCCTGTGGGCCTCCATGTCAGTCCCCTTCCTGGGTTCCTCCTGCAGTAGGGCTTCGGGCCAGCCTGAAGAGGCTTCAGTCCCCAGTGCTTCCGCAGGCGGCGGCTGGTCCTCCGCAAGAGCTTCCTGGTCAGGTCCTTCCCCTGCGGCCGCCAGCCCAGACTGAGCGGGGCTCCCTCCTTTTATACTCCCAGAGCACTTGGAGCATGCCCAGTATGGATGGGGTGGGACTTCTGCCATCAGTGCTTCCAGCCTGACACTGCTGGGGCTGGTGCGGGGCGGTGCTGCCCCGTCACACACCCTCCCCCTTAAGAAGGATTCTCCGGGTTGGTCCGCCTCCTCCTCCCCCTCACTCTGTCTAGAGAAACGATGAAACACGTGGAAATCATAGGGTTGGAGGGAGAGGTACCATCGCATAATCTGGGGGCTTGTGTCCTTCATACTATGCATCCACCATAGGGGGGCATGGTCTGTGATCAACCTTATTCCCCAGCAGGTAATAACTAGGGCATCGATGGCCCACCTCACCGCCAGGGCCTCTTTCTCTATTGTGGAATAATGTTGTTTCCAGGGGAACAGTTTACGACTTAGATACAGTATCAGGTGTTCTTCCCCATATAATTCCTGGGAGGGTATGGCCCCCCAAGCCTACCTCCGAGGCATCTGTTTGAAGTATAAATTCCTTGAGAAGTCTGGGTGTTGCAGGACTGGTTCTTCCATGAGTCATTCTTTCAGGGTTTCGAAGGCTTCCTTGCACTGTTCCAACCACTGCACTTGTCGAGGCTGCGAGTTCTTTATCAGGTCTGATAGGGGGTCGGCTATGGATGCAAAATCTGGCACAAAGTGGCGATAATATCCGACTAGGCCCCAAAACTGGTGCACCTGCTTCTTCATCTTGGGGATGGGTAAGTCTATGAGGGCTTGCAACTTTCTGATTAGGGACGTCAGTTCCTCCCCCGCATATATCCAAGATAGGTTACCTCTTCTTGCCCGAGGTGGCACTTTGCCAGGTTAGCTGTGAGGCCGGCTGTTCTGAGGGCCTGCAGCACCCCAGCCAGATGGCGTAGGTGGTCCTCCCAGTTGTTGCTATAGACTACGATGTCATCTATATACGCCGCTGCATACTGGTTGTGGGATTGTAAGACCTTATTCATCAGCCATTGGAACATAGCAGCGGCTCCGTGTAGCCCGAATGGCATGGTTATAAATTGGAAGAGGCCGAAAGGCATTGGGAAGGCTGTCTTCTCCTGGGAGTTTGGTGTGAGGGGGATCTGCCAATATCCCTTTGTTAGGTCTATGATTGACAAGTACTTCGCTCGTTGAGCCATTCCAGCAGTTCGTCCACCCATGGCATCGGGTATGCGTCGAAACAGGAGATGGCATTCACCTTTCGGAAGTAGATACAAAAACGGGTAGTCCCATCGGGCTTTGGGACTAGGATGATGGGGCTGCGCCACTCACATGTCGATTCCTACACGACCCCCATCTCCAGCATTGTCTCCAGCTCCCGTTGGACCATGTCCCACTTTTTCCGGGGCAACGGTCGGTGGTGGTCTCTTACCTTCTGACTAGGGGTGGTTGCGATATGATGACTCATCAGGGCGGTTCGTCCTGGGCGGGCGAATAATACGTCGGGGAACTCCTCTTGCAGTTGTTGTAGTTGCTCTCGCTGTACTGGGGTGAGGCCCGCCCCTAATGTCACCGGCCTTGGGTCCAGGGAATCCCCTACTAGGGGCCCGAGTTCCGATTCCGGGATGGACGGGCCGATGAGCAGGGCTTCCCTGGTCTTCCAGGCCTTCAGAAGATTCACGTGGTAGACGCGTGTCTCCCTCCATCGCCCCGGTAGTCGGACTTCGTAGTCTACTGGTCCAACTCACTGGACAACCTTGTAGGGTCCCTGCCATTTGGCCAGAAGTTGCGATTCGGCCGAGGGCAACAAAAGCAACACCTGATCCCCTGGGGCAAAACTCCACCCCCTAGTTCATCGGTTATAGAGGCGTTCTTGGTTTGCTTGGGCCTGCATCAGGTTTTCCTGGGCGAAGGCCCCTAGTGTTCAGACCCGTTCTCAGAGTTGTAACATGTACTGGGTGGTCCTGAGAACTCGTGTCTCCTGGGCTTCCCACTCCTCCTTCAGGAGGTCCAAGATTCCCCTGGGCTGCCTGCTGTACAAGAGTTCAAAGGGTGCGAACCCCGTCGAGGCCTGGGGTACCTCCCTTATGGCGAACAACAGGGCTGGCAACAGAGTATCCAATGCGTAGGGTTCTCCTCCACGAACTTCTGTAGCATGGACTTTAGGGTGCCATTGAAACATTCCACTAGGCCGTCTGTCTGGGGATGGTAAACTGACGTCCGGAGCGTTCGTATGTGGAGGAGGCGACACAGTTCAGCTATCAGTTTACAGGACACGTTGTGCCCTGGTCCATCAGGATTTCCGCAGGTATCCCGACCCTGGCGAAAATCTTCACTAGTTCGGTAGCGATCACTTGCGCAGTAGCTGCCCGCAGGGACACGGCTTCAGGGTAACGCGTTGCGTAATCCACGCCCACTAGGATGAAGCAGTTCCCCGTCTTGTTTCTTTCAAGGGAGCCGACTAGATCCATTCCAATTTGTTCAAAGGGTACGCCAACAACTGGCATAGGAATCAGGTTTGCCCGGGATACACCTTTCGGTCCCGCCAGCTGGCATTCTGGGCAGGACGCACAGTAGTCCAGGATTTCCAGGATCTTGCTGCAGCTGCTGGTTGTCTGTGGATTTGGGCAAGTTACATGGTTTTTCAGAGGCTGCCCTCCTCATCTGGCCCATAGATCTGCAGGAAGCAGTCCCCTGAGTTGGGAGGCTTCAGGTCTCAGAGATTCAGCAGCTGCCTTATATTTCTCCACCAGGTTCAACACATCAGCCAATATCTTGGGTCTAGGTCGCAACAACCACTCCTGTCCTGCAATCAGAAGGATCTGTGTGAACTGCACTAGTACAATCTTTTCAGGCATCTGCTACCCAAATCACCTTTCAGGTTGGAGTCAGAGCCATCAAGATTGCTAACGGGTCTGGGCCAGTAGCGTAGCTAGCGGGGTGCAGGGGAAACAGCCGCTTCCCCTCACCCCTTTTCCCAAAAGCAGCGCCTTTCCAAAGGCGGCCGCCGGACGGAGGAGCGAGGGGGGGCACAGGCTGGCCACCCACAGCACGGCCGGCAGCCATGGGGGGTGGCGGGCGCACAGCCGGAGGAGCGGGGGGGCGCAGCATGCGGCCCAGCCCCACAGCCGCAGGAGCGAGGGGGGGCGCAGGCTGGCCGCCCACAGCGCGGCCGGCAGCCATGGGGGGGCGGCGGGCGCGCACGGCTGGAGGAGCGTGGGGGCGCAGCATGGTGGCCGGAGGAGCGGGGGGAAGGGACGGTCAGCGGTGCAGCCGGAGGAGCCAAGGGGGGGGGACGCCTTTTTTAGGTTTGCTCACCCTCCTCTTAAAAGCTGGCTACGCCACTGGTCTGGGCCACTGCGCAAGATCAGGCCTTCAGTGGGTCTTTCTCCAAGCAAAAGCACTCTTGGGTTTTCGCTATGATGTTCAAGTTGTCTAAGATGGCCACCTTGACCCATGCATAGTCATGACCATGGCATCAAGGCCACAATATGGGGCTTTTGCCAGCTCCTTCAGACAGGGTGCCAACAAACAGTGCCATAACTAGGCATTTTAGCACCCGGCACGAGAAAGCATATTGGCGTCCTCTACTAGAGCCTTGCATGGGGCTATTTTTTTAATCCCACCATCCTGCCCCATGGGCTGGGAATGGGATTAAAAGAATAGTCCTCCCGCACCTCAAACAACAAGATGGCTCTCTGGCCATCTAGCTCTGAAGAAAGCACCACCGCCACCAGCAGCGCAGAAGTAAGGTTGGGCCATGCAACCCTTACTAGTGCGCTGCCTTCAGAGCTGGATGGCTGGAGAGTGGTGACCAATGGATTGCTGATCAGTTGGGAAGGCAGAACTGCCACCAGCAGCAGCAGCAAGGAAGTAAGGGTGGCATGGTATGGTATTGCTGCCCTTACTTCTGCGCTGCTGTTGGTGGCGGCCCTGCTTCAGAACTGGGTGGCCGGAGAGTGGAGGTCGCCGGCCAGGTGTCCAGCTCTGAAGGCAATGCCACCCCAAGTACCAGCACAGAAAGTTGGCGTGGTATGGTATTGCCACCCTTACTTTTGTGCTGCTGCTGGCGGTGGCACTATCTTTAGAGCTGGGTGGCCAGAGAACGGCAGCTGCTGGCTCGGATTTTTTTTTAATCCTGTTCCCATCCTGCCCCACAATACCCAGTCCCACCCGCTCCCACATTGTTTGGGGAATTTTTATCCTACTCCTGCTATTATGGCAGTGGGTGCTGCTGGACCATCGGGATCCTTGTCCCGCTGCAGGGCTCAAGCCTCTTTCATTTTTTTCATCATTTTTCTGCCCCCTCCCCTGGATCTGTGCCAGGAGCTGCTGCCCCACTTGCCCCACCCTGGTTAGGGCCCATCCAACAAAATAGCCTAGTGCTCAAGTGACCATTGTGCTGACGTGGCAACCTGATCAAAGGTGATGAGGTTGGGTTCTGGGTCATCTTCAGTCCTCTTCTTTGTGAGTTTTATCAGAATGTTCAGAGCTGGAGTGGTGTTTGAAGGTCTTGCTGAAGGATTTACATTTGACACCTGAAGTTGTAAGAGGGTCACTATTTGCTGGATGATGTGTTGTTGCTGTTCTTATTGCTGCACTGCCAACTCCTGTTTAGCTGCTGCTGCTGTTGTGTCTCCTGTTGTTGGTCCTGGCTGGCCATTTGTTGGAACAGCTGGTTGTGGTGCCACCTAATAGTTACGTCACTGGGTATCAACTCTCCCCTGTCGCTGCCCTTCTTTGCTAGCAATCACTCCAGGGCTGTGGAAGTCCACCTTTTGGTAGGTAGTGACTTGACCCATGGGGCCATTTCACCAATTGAAGTTCATCCCCTTCTGAATTAACAGAGTCCAATACAATGCATACAGTCCAACATCCCCACAAAAGAAAGGGTCCTCAACCCACATGTTGCCTGTGAGTAGCACTCCGTTGACTCAGGGTTTAAAACATCTCTATCTTCTCCTCCTCTCCAAGGGAGGGAAAAGGGGTTTATCTACCCAGATCACCTTTGAGGTTGGAGTCAGAGCCTTGCTGCGGGATTTACGTTTAACCCCTGAAGTTTTAAGAGGAAGTTGCTGTGCTACTACGCCCCATCCCCCTCTTGGGCAGAGCAAGGGCATTGCAGTCCGGCAGCTAAGTCCAGCTGAACACCCTTAACCTCAGGGCCACCTGGCACACTGGCCAGAGTCAATATAAGGGCACTTTCCCTCAGGGCTATGTTACCTAATGGCCAGAGTCAATATGACTGCCCTCTCCCTCAGAGCTGTGTGGTTCGATGTCCAGAGTCAATATGGCTGCCCTCTCTAGGGTAACCAGACGTCCCGATATTATCGGGACAGTCCCGATTTTAGGGGACTTGTCCTGCGTCCCGACCTTACATCGGTCGGGACGCCCTTTGTCCTGATATCAGGACCATCCAGACTGCAGCTGCGGCGCCGCTGCTCACCACCGCTCAGCGCTTCCTGGGGCAGCTCCCAGCGCCCGCCCGCCGGCAGGAGCACCGTGTGCTGCAGGGGCAGGGCTTGCAGGCACTGGGAACGAGCAGAGAGCCCTCTGCCCCCCCCCCACCTGACCTGACCCAATCCGCGACCCTAGGAGCCAGAGGGACCGGCCTGCTGGATGCTTCCTGGGATGGGAGCCGCCCCAGGTGAGCACCACCGGGACTCCCCACCTCGCCCCCTGGCAGGTCCCTCTGGCTCTTAGGGTGGGAGGGCTCTGCGTGCTGCCGGCACCTGCAAGCCCCACTCCGTGGCTCCGGCAGCTCCCATTGGCACTTTTCCCAGCCAATGGGAGCCACGGCGCTCGCGCTTGTGGCAGGCGCAGCACGTGAAGAGTCTAGAGATTCCCCTCGCCACTCTCACCCTAGGAGCCAGAGATCTCCCAGCAGGTCTGGTGAGTGCGGCCAGGGAAGGGGGCAGGGTGTGATGGAGTGAGTGTCTTGGAGGTGTGCTTGGGGTGCTGGGCTGCCTCCTACCCTGTCTCCTGATGTGGAGGTGTGGGTGTTTCCGGAGTCTCCGGTTTCTCAGTCTGTGCAGCTCTCAGCATCTCTGTCCTCCCTTGGGTGTCTTCAGGTAGCTGGTATCTGCCCAGGCCTCAGTAGGCCTGGCTTCCAGTATCTGGGGCTTCCAGCTCCTGGGCTGGAACTGGCCATGTGCGTCCTCCATCCTCCTCATTGGGCTCACCTCCAAGATGTATTGGAGCCTGTCTCTATCTGGGGATTCTGTCAGCCGATTCCCCAGCATGGCATACAGGAGGTCTGCCAAGACCTTGTGCAGAGCCTACAACGGAAGGGAGAGCCATGAGTCAGAGTAGAGAAACTACTACAGGGCTATACCTGCCACAGGATGGTTCTTTGTGAAGCACTGGTGAAACCGCAAACATATATCCTTGCCTCTCTCATTCACATTCCAATGCAGGCAACTGGCAAGGATTCGTGGCAGGATGACAGCAGGCTCTTCATTTTGTAGTCATGTATTTGCCTTTTCCTTCCTAGGTGAAGTACTTTGCACTTGTCTTTATTGAATTTCATTTTATTGATTTCAGAGCAATTCTCCAATTTGGCAAGGGTGTTTTGAATTCTAATCCTATGCTCCAAAGTGCTTGGTGTCATCTGCAAATTTTTTAAGCATACTCTCCACTCCATTATCCAAATCATTAATGAAAATATCATTGGTCCTTATAACCCTAGGTGCTTACAAGCTGATTGTTTAATAATTTGTTCCAGTATCTTTCCAGGTATCAAAGTGAGACTGACTAGTATGTAAGTCCCCAGGTCCTCTTTGTTCCCCTTTTTAAACATAGGTACTATCTTGTTAATGGATGTGAAGATACTCTTTTTCTAGGATCTCAGAAGAGAACTGATGTACAGCACATGGTTTGTTAAGGCCAGAAAGTTGAGTCAGGAACTAATGGTTAAAATTTGTCTCCAACCATTTCTTGTTTCTCTAGACTAGACATTTTAGAAAATTTTAGAATGCCTTGGTGATCAACACCTTGAAACAACCCTTTCTCCTCCGCAAAGTGTTTTAATGCCCATTATCTCATCCAGACTCACTACTGCCAGGAGTTAGAGAAGTGCCCCTCTTCCCATTGAACTGATTGGGACCCTGAGATACAGAGAAGGGAAATGATCTACTCCAGGTCACACAGCAATGCAATGGTAGAGCCAGAGAGAAAAGCTAACAGGTCTCACTCTTGCGCTAACCAACAGACAACAAGGCAGAGGCAGGGATAGAGCCCAGGAATTGAGATGGTGGGAAAATTTTCATTGAAACAATGAATCTGTTGGAAAATCCCATTAAGATTAAACAAGTTTGTTTTTTGAAATCATAAATCGATTTGGATGAAAATTTTTTGCAAAAATATTTTTTGGCAAAACAAACGCATCTCCTCCTGTTTGTCATATACTTAGGGCCCTACCAAATTCACGGCCATCAAAAACGCATCATGGACCATGAAATCTGGTCTCCCCTCATGAATTCTGGTCTTTTGTGTGCTTTTCCCTCTACTATACAGATTTCACAGGAGATACCAGTGTTTCTCAAATTGGGGGTCCTGACCCAAAAGGGAGTTGCAGGGGGATAGCAAAGTTATTTTAGGTGGGGTCACGGTATTGCCACCCTTATTTCTGTGCTGCCTTCAGAGCTGGGCAACCAGAGAGCGGCTGCTGTTGGCCAGGCACCCAGCTCTGAAGGCGGCACCCATGAGCAGTAAGGGTAGCAGTATCACAAACCCACCCAAAATAACCTTGCGACCCCCCCACAACTCCTTTTTGGGTCAGGACCCCTACAATTACAACCCCATGTAATAATTACAAATAGCTGAAATCATAAAATTTACGATTTTTAAAATCCTATGACCATGAAATTGACCAAAATTGACAGTGAATTTGGTAGGGCCCTACATATACTGTTAAATTATCTCATTACACACAAAGAGGAGATACTTTGATCTGGAAAACTAGATAAGTTGCTTCAGTCTGGGCTAAGTAGTTGCTCCTCTTAATGATTTAAAATTAATAAAATACAAATAAAATAGAATATTCCAACTATTATACACAGAACCCCGTTTATCAAATTTAATTGGGACTGGGGCCAAATCAGATAATCAAAACCGGAGACTAGGAAGGTGCGAGGCTACAGCACCACCTAGCGGCCACAGGAGAAATCTCCTGCCTCTGGACCTGTGTGCGCTGATTATTCGGTTAACGTTGAGAGCCAGACAATAGAGGGTTGGATAAATGGGGTTCTACTGCATTGCATCATAATCTGCCATGATTCAACATGATAGGACACCTCATATTATACAGAGCTACTAGTGACACTCTCAAACGGATCTTCATGGCTCCCCAATCTCTGTCCACCATGAGGTAGGTATGAGAGGATTGTTATCCCTAATTGACGGAAGGAGAAACAAAGGCTGAGAAAAGTGAAAGGACTTGTCTTACATCACACAGCCAGTCAGTGGCAGAGTTGGGAATAGGACCCAGGAGTCCTGACTTTCAAACTAACCATCAGTCTTGAATTTCATACAGTGAATGATCAGAATAAAGTGATCTCAAAAGAGCTACAGACCAACAACTGTTCATAGTAATTATTCAGCAAGTATTTCAGAAAAACTAGAACATTAGAGAGAATCATGAACTGCTCAGAGAAAATTAATGGAGAGAAGCAGCAAAATTCATCAAGTATATGATTGGTTATGGCTTATTTACCTGGTCTTAAAAGAGAACAACAAAGTCCTGAGTCTCCTTCCTGTCACTAGATCCCCAGCTCAGCCAATCAGCATTGAGACTCTGAGGGGCAGGAAGCTGAGGGTTCCCTCCAGATGGACCAAAGAATGGCTCAGGACACCAGTGGGGATCACTGTCAGAGAACTCTTCCATTCCCACCTCTGCCGGAGGGCCTCCCACAGTGAGGGCTGGAGAGTAACCCCCTCCTCACCAGAGGAGGGAGGGAAGCAGGGAAAAGGGAAACCGTAAAAGATAGAGCCCAATGTCCCCAGTGATTCTAAGGGACAAAGGCCTATGTAGGGAAAAAAATTCTGCCACTTTAACCTAGTGCTTCTGTGCCTAGAATTTGGCTGGCACCAGATGGATCAGGCTGAATAGGTACCAAACCTCTCTGAGGCTCTTACCTTCCCAATAGAGACATCGGTTTTCCAGCAAAATTAGTACTGGGAAATGGGAAAAATCCAAAGAGGCTCCTCCTCACCCTCACATACAGGAACCTGAATTGTCTTTCAGTCCTCAAGAAGAGACCTCGAGAAGAGACTCACTGCAGCAAAGCCCTGGGGGTCTCTGATAGTGCCCCTGCCCTGCAGCCTTTTCCTGCCTGGCCGTTGTCAGGGTCCCTCTGTGAGGTCACCGCTTCCCAACCTCCTTTGACCAATAAGCTGAGGTCCTGCAACAGGCTCTTGTGATGTCACTTCCACACACACCCCTGCCCTGCAGGGCTAATGTCCTGCCCCTGGCCATCCCCTTTTGATATTTGAGCTGCTCCCCCGTATAATGCCACTCATTCATTGTTAGTTTTGGGCATCAAGCAGTCTATATATGAAAACATCAGAGGCTGCTTGATGTGTCACACTCCGTTTTTCAGAGATTTCTAGACTCTAGGGCCAGAAAAGACCATTAGATCATCTAATCTGACAATGCTCTCCCCTCCCCCGCCCCCCTCCTCCCCGCATATCACAGGCCTCCTGTAGAGCACAGTAGCTAGTTTTGGACCAAAGCACACTCCAGAAAGGCATCTAGTCTTCATTAGAAGACATCAAGAGATGGAGAAACCACCACTTTCCTTGGTAGTTTTTAGGAAATTGATGCAGGGAGGGGAGGGGAATTGACCCCAAGGCCACACTTGTGAGTCTGTATCATAATACATATGCACAATGGAATGCACTAAGGTTGTGCAAGCAACCTTCATTCTGCTGTTTGCTAGTGTTTAAAGGCCTAGTCCAAACACAATGTTTTGTACTGATATAACTATTTTGGTTAGGGATGCATTTATTTATTTATTTTCACCTAAATAGTTGTCCCACATCTTCTAGTGCAGACACAGTTATATCTTTATAAAAGTGCCCTACACCGATATGGCTTATTCCCCTTCCTGTACTGGAATAGTTATACTGGTATAAAGCAGCTTTAAACAGCTTTATACTGACATGACTGTGTCCATACTAGGGGGATTGTACTGGTTTAACTAGAATAGTAGAGCTCAAGCAGTACAACCTTCTAGTCTAAACAAGCCTTATGCTCCCCAATACTCATAGCTCAGTGGTTTGAGCATTGGCCTGCTAAATCCAGGGTTGTGAGTTCAGTTCTTGAGGGGGCCATTTAGGGATTCATCTGGGGGCAAAAATCTGTCTGGGGATTAGTCCTGCTTTGAGCAGGGGGTTGGACTAGATGACCTCTTGAGGTCCCTTCCAACCCTGATATTCAATTTAAAAAAAAAAAGTCAGGCTCTTGTTAAGAGGGAAGGGAGATTGCCTCCCCACAGGAAAAATGACACTCTGATAGTTGGCCCTCAGATACTATGGTGATAGGCACCAACTGAAAAACCTAGATAAATAGCTCCCTTATTCCATGCAGACTAATGAATGTCAGTGCAGAGGTGTCATGTGGTTGCTGGTCCCTTTAGGGGGGTCTGGGCCCAGGCTACGTATGTGTAAGCAGCGTCTGAATGAGCTCTCCCCTGACAGCTAGTTTGCGATGGGGAGAGACTTCAGGAGCAAACTGTATCTACATGAACACACTTATTCTGCGTTGGTATCCAGCAGACAGAAGCTGTGTTGCTCAAAGTGATCAACTTTGGCTGGTGTTGGGTTACAAATCACTTTAGTACTGAATGCAGGGGTAGTGAAATGTTATCAATATTGTTATCTTTATTATATGAGTAAAAGGGAGCAGAACTGTGCTTAACCTGTCTCAGTTGAGGGGGTCACCTTGAGGTGAAAGGAACTCGCTAAGCCAGGGGCTTGAATGCCACACCTCTGTGAAAATAAGAGGGGGTAGGGACAGGTGTCCTTGCCAGGAAGTATGGATTCTACCCTCCAGTCTGGTTTAACCTGTTACTCCCCACTGTTCAAAGATAGAGCTAAATAGACCCCATTAGGAGTCTTTTGTTAAGTGCTCACTAAGAGCTGAAATCACTTGTGATGGGACAGCATTTCTGCCCAGCCTGCTAAGAGTTGACAATCACTAAGAGTTGGGTGGAACCTCAAGAGACTGACCTGCAGAGGTCACAGCAGAGAGACAGGTGGCAGAAGAAGCTGACTGGTGGGAGCAGCCAGCAGAAGAGGCAAGCAGGCAGACTGACCAGGTACAACAACTGTGAGTGGTTGGTGTGTGTGTGTGTGTGTGTGTGTGTGTGTGTGTGTGTGTGTGTGTGTGTGTGTGTGTGTGTGTGTGTGTGTGTGTGTGTGTGTGTGTGTGTGTGTGTGTGTGTGTGTGTGTGTGTGTACTACAGCAACTTTGGTGTTGGATTCAAGAACCTGAAGCAAAAGACCCTGCTCACCATACTCTGGGGTGGGTGTTTTGATCATGCTTTTGTGTTTATGAATCCTGCTTATGCTGTTTTCCCAAATTATTGCTAAGTTACTTTTATTTAAAAAGTAATTTACTACACTCAGACTCTGTGCTTGTGAGAGTGGAAGTATTACCACTTAGAGGTGCCCAGAGGGTTGCATATAATTTTACCAGGTTACTGGGTGGAGGCTTGAGCTGGTTCTGTGTTATATTGTTAAAAAGGAACTCCTAGATATTGAACCCGGCCCTTCTTGCTGCCCACTACAAATGGCAGAAGGTTACATATGGGAAGCTAATTTAAAAGGAAAGAGACCAAATGTGGGCAGTTGATTAGCTATCAAGCATGTGGCCCTGATCAAAGGCCATCAATACTCAGTTACAAGGAGGTGCTCTTGGGGACAGGAGCTTTCTGTTGCTGTAGGAGAAGGAGAGCTGCAGCCTGTTAAACTCTCTAAGTTGTCAGGTAAAATGATGGAGCAGAAAGGGGCCAGCTTTTGCCCCCAGCTCAGCCAATCAGCATTGAGACTCTGAGGGGCAGGAAGCGGAGGGTTCTCACCAGTAAGTCAAATCATAAGAAGATCTGATAATTAAATGAATGTATCACGAGTGAATTAGCTTTGGCTGTAATGCTAGCATTTAGAGGCATCATTTATTATCACAGTCATCAGAAATTTATTCACTTAAAAGGACTTAATATAAACCTACTGAGCTGCGTTCACTGTAGTTTGTTTATGTTGCTTTCCGGAGTTGAAGGGTACTCTCCATCTTTTCCTTATTTGTGGTTTAAATTAAAAGGTCAGAGAGCCCAAGTTTAAAAAATCTGTAGTCCTGGCTGCTGTAACCTATTGGTCATCCTACTCTGAAATTGTATTTTGGGATGATTCATTCCCTAGAGATATAATGATCATTTTTCAGCTACAATTTCATTCATTTTCTCTGGAGACTCCTTGGTTCACTTTCAGCCTATCAAGTACACATGTAGGATTCCTTTTCAAAGAGACATGTATCAGTAAAATTCTTCTGCTTGCTTTTCACCTACTAATTGCAAGCAGGGAACTAGTTCTCCCTTTTCAAACAAAGCCACAATTTTTAAATCTTCACTGAGTTTAGCTGTGGTTATAGAACCATATAGTGCATAAATTGAGATCATGATAATGTGAAGCTTTCATCTGAGCTTGAAGTAGCATCTCTCTGTTATAATGTCTTTGAAATCTTGATTGATAAAGGATCTAGACCTCTTTTTAATTACTGTATAATGTGCTTGGCAAAGGTTAATATTTTGCATTGAGAAAGAGATCAGGACACAATTCCTGCAGCTAATGCAGAGAAGGGTGTAGAATTCAGACTTGTGCTTGCCTACACCTTTCAACATTAGCGAAAACACAGATTTTAGAAACCAAGATATTTACCATTTTTATCAGAAATATGGAATTGCTCTTTTTGTGTATAAATAGAAGGCTTGTTGGCTCTGTGTATTTGGGACTAAAAGGAATTCACATGCATTCATTTATTTCATAAATTCCAATTTCCTAAAACAAAAGGAAAGAATTTTTTTCCAAGTTGGTAATTATAATCTGATTTATATTTTTCTACTAAGTGTACCAAATTCATTGATTAATCATTTCTCCTAAACTCAGACGAATAATACCAGTCGTTAGTTCAGCCACATTCGCTGACAAAATGAACTTTAAAATGTGGTGCAGGTTCCACAATATGTTGAGAATCAAGACGTCTGCAAATTCTGGTTTTGCTACTTGGACTTCTGCCAGTCAAATGAACTATGTTATATCAATGGCCTTGAGTAATGCTGAGCATATCCTGAGCAATGTCATCACAATCTAGATATAGTTCTTTCTTTTTCCAACTTTCAGCATCTTTTGAAGACTATGTCATGATTTTTTTTTTTTTTTTTTGCTGTCTGTCTGTGTAACCTAATAGCATTTTATGTACTGTATAAATATTTACTTAGGGTAACCATTCTAGCAAAAGATCTTAATTACTAAGACATGTAAGGAAGAGTCATAGTGTGATAATGTTATACATTTAATTAATTTGCTAGATCAGATTAAATTTTGGGTATTTTCAGGATCATAAGGATAATGTTTGCTCTGGAGTGCTTTAGTGTGGTTTTAAAATATCTAAAGATTAGCTGAGAATGGGTTGTTCCGATGACACTGCTCTACAGCCAAAATGCTTCTGAAATAAATGTAGTCAAACTTTACTAATTCTGGGTCACTGAGAACGCAAATGATGCTTAAAATTGTTGATTGGCTCTAGTTTTCAAGATATGCTATTGGGTCAGTATATACGACCCTTGACTTGGGAATGGCGGAGGATAAGTGAGTTATAAAGGGAAAGGAATCTCAATTTAAACCAGAAATCACTAAAATACATCTTTGACTGGATCTATGAATAAATCTATGACTGGGTTTGGACAGTACTTGCTTTTTAGGCAAAACAATGAATGATGCAATCTGAAGCTGGTATTGCATCATACATGATATGAATTGCATCATGTTATTCCTAGAAGTCATGGATGATGCAATCATAACGAAGCTTACATCACTCTCCTGAACAAATTGCCCTATATCAGCTCTAGAAATCACACAGTGTCGTGCTCTCTTTTTTATCAGTGTTTGATTTTGCAAAGGGACACATTTCTGTTTAGCCAAAGTGAGCAGAGATGCCTCGTACTTATGTGAACAGTGCAGATAACTTCTGCTATCTTTGTGGTGAAGTGACTTTTGCATCACAAAAGCGCAGTATAACCACTATGGTTAAGAAAGCCTATCACCTTTATTTTGGCTGCAAAAGTGGAGATCAGGACAAGAGGTGGGTCCCACACATATGCTGCAACACTTGTGCAACAAATCTTCACCAGTGGTTGAACAGGAAAAGGAAATCTATGCCTTTTGCTGTGCCAATGATTTGGAGAGAGCCAACAGATCATACCAGCCTCCAGTTGGGAAAGGTGTGTCAAAGAAGAAAAAGTGGACTGTGCATTATCCAAACATTCCATCAGCTATACGCCCAGTACCCCACGGAGAAGGACTGCCAGTTCCCGATGCACCAGAATCATTCTCACTTGAGTCAGACGAGGAAGAGGATGAAACTTCTAGTCCTGAACCATCAATGTCACAGGACCCACATTTTCTCCCATCCTCCTCCTCTGAACCACACCTCATAACACAAGGTGAACTGAATGACCTTGTCAGGGATTTGGAACTACCCAAGAGTAAGGCAGAGCTGTTGGGCTCCAGACTACAGCAGTGGAATCTCCTGGCAGGTGATGTTCGGGTTTCCATATTCCGTGACCGTCAAAAGGATATTGTCCCATTCTTCTTCATGGAAGGTGATCTTGTAGCCTGCAACAACATCAATGGTGTGATGGCAGCACTCAACATCGTTCACGATCCAGATGAGTGGAGACTGTTCATTGATTCATCGAAGGCGAGTCTTAAAGCTGTTTTACTGCATAATGGCAATGTTTTGCCATCAATTCCAGTTGGTCATGCAGTCCATATGAAGGAAACCTATGACAACATGAAACAACTTTTGAGGTGCATAAACTATGACCAACATCAGTGGCAGCTTTGTGGCGATTTGAAGGTTGTTGCTCTCTTGCTTGGTCTGCAGACTGGATACATAAAGTACTGCTGTTTTCTCTGTGAATGGGATAGTCGTGCAAGAGGTTCCCACTACATCAAGAAAGATTGGCCACTCCGACAGTCATTGAAGCCTGGGAGGAAAAGTGTTCAGCATCCACCACTTGTTGAATCAAGGAAGATTTTGTTACCACCCTTACACATCAAGCTGGGTCTGATGAAGAACTTTGTCAAGGCCATTGACAAAACACAAGCAGCTTTCAAGTACCTCCGTGGAAAATTTCCAAGGTTAAGTGAAGCTAAGATAAAGGAAGGTGTCTTTGTTGGTCCTCAGATTCGTGAACTTCTTCGAGATGATGCATTGACCATGCACTGCGTGGCAAGGAAAAGACGGCATGGAAAGCCTTCCAGTTAGTGGCAATAAATTTTCTCGGAAACAACAAGGCAGACAACTACAGGTTGTTGGTGGAAAACCTCCTCAAGGCATACAAAAGCCTTGGTTGCAACATGTCACTAAAGATACATTTTTTGCACTCTCATCTAGATTTTTTTCCACCGAACTGCGGAGTGGTGAGCGACGAGCACGGCGAGCGATTTCACCAGGACATTGCAACAATGAAGAAACACTATCAGGGCAAATGGAGCCCATCAATGCTTGCAGACTATTGCTGGACAGTGACAAGGATGCTCCATTTAATGAATACAAGAGACAAGCCAAGAAGCGCCGAGTAGACACTGAATAGGACTAAACTATGTACATAATAGTTTTTTGCCTTTTGTTTCATAATAAATTTTATTTATATAACCCTTTTGCTGATTTTTAAAGTGTTACATAAACAGGACAGGTGAAATATTATCATGTAAAGCAACCATAAACACATGAAAAGACCTAGGTTTACAATAGGGTGACCAGATGTCCCAATTTTAGAGGGACAGTCCTGATTTTTGGGTCTCTCTCTTATATAGGCGCCTATTACCCCCCCACCCCCATCCCGATTTTTCACACTTGCTGTCTGGTCACCCTAGTTTACAATTTATGATTAAAACTCTACTATCTACACAATATACATAGACATAAAATGTAAAAACTTAAATATCTTAGAAACAGTAGCCTATCAGTTGTTTTAAATGTCATATTTGACTTCAGCACATCAAAATACATAATAAATAGCACATTTTATCTCTGAAGCAGACGACTTCTCAAAAATTGTAGACCAGTGTGATTAGTAATGGGATATAGTTATTTTTAACTCCTAGGTTTCTGTTTCTGTTCTGAATATCTTCCCCATGTCTCTAGATTCAAAAAGTTATCATTTGATATCTTTTCACTGGTCAGAGCTCTGTTCCAAATGTGTAAAGGGAAAAAGAAAAAAAACTTGAAAGGAGGCACTAATTGGTATCATCTGGCCAGCCTCAGCAGAGAGGACAAGGATTGAATTGGCATGGAGATTAAACTATCCTTATGTGACAGGTTCCCTCCGGGGTGCTACCTAGAACTGGGGTACCACTGAGACTCCCTATCCACCAGCCTGGGCTCCCTTTTACACTATACTGCTGTGACAAGCTGCAAAGCCCTCTCTTTAGCCTGCACTTTCACCAGCATACATACAGGTAGGGACACACCCAGCTGCAGTTACATGCAGGTAGGCTCTCTGACCAATCCTTCCCTCAGAAGCCTTCAGCTAGGGCACCTCCCAGCTCCTCAGGCATGCACCCCCTCTGGAGTGTAAACCCAAAATTATACCATCTTGCACTGCACAGGGAACTGTGCTCATAAAATTCTCCCCCTGCCTCTATGTGGAGAGGAATATACAATAATCTTTTGCCCCTGAGTTATGATTCCTGCACACTGGTTTAGATAAAGCAAAAACAAATTTATTAACTACAAAAGATAGATTTTAAGTGATTATAAGGGATAGCAAACATGTCAAAGCAGATTACCTAGCAAATAAACAAAAAATGAAAACTAAGCTTAATATACCAAATAGAATGGATATGAATAGCAGATTCTCACCCTAAGTGATGATACAAGCGGCTGCAGATTCTTAAAGGGGCAAGCTGCACTTCGTATCCCCAGGTATTCCATTCACAGGCTAAAAATCCCTTTAGCCTGGGTCCAGCATTTCCCCCAGTTCAGTCTTTGTTCCTCAGGTGTTTCCAGGAGTCTTCTTGGGTGAGGGGTCAATGAAGAACCCCAAATGATGTCACTCCCTGCCTTATATAGCTTTTGCATATGGCAGGAACCTTTGTTTCAAAGCTTAGTTCCCAGATCGATCTGGAAAATCACTGACATCCCAATATGTAGTCTAGAGACATGTGGTCTCATCACATGTCCTTGTAGAGTCATAGCAGCCATCACTCACTGGCTGTTTGGAGCGTTCACAGGAAGGCTCTCCAGGTGGGAGATAAGCTTCTCCTAAGGCCTATTGTTTTCCTAATGGCTCATTGCCCTGAATAGGCCCTTCCTCACCCAGCTGTCTAGAATGAAAGCATCTTGTCTAGTGGGTGTTACCCAGACATAACTACATGTGAAATACAGCTACACAGTCAATATTCATAACTTCAGATACAAAAGTGATACATGCATACAAATGGGATAATCATATTAAGCAAATCATAACCTTTCCAATGACATCCCACATGACTTATCTTGCATAGAATACATCATAACTATGTCATAATAATATCATTATGAAGAATATGGGGTGCAGTGTCTCACCTTTGCTCTCAAGAGGTGGTCTCTCCATCTCTACAAACACCTAAGTGGTTTTTTAATTTTGCATTGTGAATGTGACAAAGAAATATGAAAATCAGACAGTATTGGCCAGATTCTCAGCTGGTGTCAACATGGTTCCATACCAGCTGAGGATCTGGCTCTGTATCTATTGTAGTCACAACACAGTAATATAAAAGACAAACAAATTAAATACTAGCAGATGTCTCCCTCCCACAAAGCCAACAAAGATACCAAGAATGTCTTGGAAGGTGGAAAAATGGTACCGCCTACTGGAGTCCAATTTATTACTAGCACAAAGTATAATCCTATATATTAGGATAAAATTAAATAAAAGCCCTTCATTTAAAAAATGTGCACAGCATTCATTGGTAGAGGTGGAAAAGGATGGAATGGAACATCACCACATTAGTAAGTATGTGATGATTTGTAGGGCTAATAATACCAATTGCATTTCTGCAATAAACGAAATAGTACTGTAAATCAGTGTTTTAGGAATCGCTTCCAGGGATCAATTTTGCAGGGACAACAGACAAAGAGCTGCTGTAGGTATTATACATCTAACAACAGGAATGGTTAGAAAATGGTTAGATGCACTTAAAGTAGACAAAGCACCGGGTCCAGGGAAATGAGTTAGCTTTTAATGGCCATTTGAAAAAGCTCATCAGATTTGTGAGACTGAAGAGGTCTGAAAAGCAGTAAATATAATTCCCTTCTGTAAAGAAAACAAGAGTTTTATTCTCAAATGGGATTACAATAATGACACTTTAACAGTAAAACTCAGAAGTAAGGAGAAACAATAAAATTGTGTGTAACACTCTCACTGGACACTATGGGCTCAGTGTATACAGTTGCCCTGCATCCCTTCTGCCAGGGAATAAGCTGTCACAGGGGGAAAGCTGGGAGCAGAGGGCCTGCTAGATGTTAGGACCACCACAGCTGTACTCTCTCCAATCACCTGTTCTACTGATAAATGGAGGTAGGATAGACCTCAGGCCCAAAAGGGTTAAGGAATTCTAAAATCCTTGTTATAACATTAAACAGCTAAGTGTCAATAATTATACATAAAAGGCAGAAGTGTTTAGTAAATATTTCTGTTCTATGTTTGGGAAAGAGCCACATGATGTATTCCGATGATGATATATTTTTTCCATTTCAATAGTAAATAAGGGAGAAGTTAAACAGCAGCTACTAAACTTAGACATTTTAAATCAGAGGGTTTGGATAATTTGCATCCAAGAGTCTTAAAAGAGTGGGCGTGGGAGATCTCTGCACCATTAATATATGAATGTCTATGAATGTTGATTTTTAATAAGTCTTGGAATGCTGATGAAGTTCCAGATGACTGGAAGAAAGCTTCAGTATGGTATAGCCAGCATAGAGGCTCCTGTCTTATCCCCTTCTATCAGTTTGCACAAGGGGCATAGCCAGGGAAAGGGGAGAGTCTCAGGACTTCACTGAGCCACAGTGATTCTGGCTACTATAATGGCCCCTTGGGACCAATGACAGCTGATGTACTTTAAAGCAGCCTAAAGGGGATCAGATTGGTACACACTAGGCCTAAGATGGAAGTAGGCGTAGGTGGCTCTCAACACCTTCTGCCTGAGTTGTGCTGTACGCTCCTTGGCTGCAGCCAAGAATTGGGGCCAGATTCTCCATGTTAGCAAAGGATGCTAAAGTTGGAGGCAGAGGAATGAGGAATAATACAATCCTATTCCAAAGGACATGGATCATTAAGTTGATTAGACCAGCAGATGGCAAAGGCAATTCAGTGTAGAATTATGTAAAATAATTAGTCCAGGATCAAGGAAACAGCCCAAAAAATAGATGCTAAATGGAACAATCAGACAGCACTATAATCAGGTAAAGGATATGGGAGCTCTTATGAAACAAATAATTGAAACTATCAACCAGCTCTACAGCTGCAGCAGAAAAAGTAAACAAGATACATGACTGTATTACCAGAAGGATAGACTACCAAAAAAAAAAAAAAAAAAGATGTTGTTCCTCTGTAAGGCATGTGTCACACACTATTTCAAATACTGTGTGCAGTATTAATCACCGTTCACAGAAATGTTGTTATTACTTTGAAGAAGGTACAGTCTCAGTCAACAACTATTCCACCAAGTCTGCTAGATACAAGTTATAAAGTAAAGGCAAGGGAGTTGGATTTATTTTTATTGGGAAAGAGGAGATTTCAAGGAGACATAATAGAAGTTTTCAAAGTTCTGAAATAGATCAGTACAGTCAATATAATCTTTCTACACTAGTAAGGTGCTAAAATAGTCTAAAAATGAAAAAAATTAGGAGTGAAATAGGAAATTCATTGTCACAAAGGATAATATATGGAATAAATTATTAGAGTCGGTGATTGAAACAAAGAGTACAAATGGGTTCAAAGGATATTCTTAAACTTATTTCAAAGGAAAGACTATTGACGGATAGTGTTTAAATGTAAGTAGATAGAATTAAGATCCATTTTTAAATGACTGGCATGTCAGGTGAAGTTAAATTTCAAATTTCATGTGTCTGTATGTAAGTCAGAAACACCTGGCCTCATATTTCAGTGCCCAGATACACAATCACATTTACCCTGGCATGACTATGATATCCACCAATCAACTGGGCAAAAAACATAAACTTGACAGCTGTGTTCATTTTATGTATGGTCTCCTCCAAAAGGGTCACACAAAGTATGTGACCAGATTATCCACGGTTTGGACATGAATTATAACACCACCAAATCTAATTAATGTGTAATTAGCAGTCTGTGCTGTTAGAGAAATCTATCCCAGATAAGCCAAACTAGATGGTGTTCATCATACTGTATGTCTCTTTTCTTGACCTTTTTGATGAATACTCAGTTGTTTATTAAGAATATAGCACTGATCTCTTTTTCTGCCCAAAATACCACTGAATGTCCACACACCCAAAAGCCCCTATAATAACTACACCTACTACTAACTGATGTGACACCGTTAATCCTAAAGGATCATAGATTTAGAGCAGAGGACTAGGAATCAGAAGACCTGAAGGCCTATTTCTGATTTGCCATTTACTAATTGAATGACTTTAGGAAATTAAACTCTCAGCAGCTCAACTTCTCCATTTATTTACCTGCCTTTGGAAATAGATAAATAGATGATATTCCTGCCTGATATATGTGACAACTGACAGATTTCTTCAACAAATAGTCATTGAACCACAAGAGGTGATGCCATTTTAGATTTACTATTGGTCAGTAGTGAGGTCATCATAGAAGAACTGGTTGTAGAGGACAACCTTGGTTCGAGTCATCATGAATTAATTCAGTATAAATTAAATGGAAGGATAAACAAAAATAGGTCTACAAATAGGGTCTTTGATTTCAAAAGGGCAAACTTGAAAAAATTAAGGGAATTAGTTAGGGAAGTGGATTGGACTGAAGAACTCAAGGATCTGAATGTGGAGGAGGCTTGGAATTACTTTAAGTCAAAGTTCCATAAACTAGCTGAAGTCTGCATCCCAAGAAAAGGGGAAAAATTCATAGGATAGGGTTGGTGACCAAACTAGATGAACAAGCATCTCAAAACAGGTTATTAAGAGAAAGTGGAGAGCCTACAAGGAATGGAAGAAGGGATGGATCAGCAAGGAAAGCTACCTCTCATTGGTCAGAAAGTGTAGGGGAAAAGTGAGAACTGCCAAAAGCCAAGGAAAATTGGACCTTGCAAAAGAAATCAAAATTTATAGTATAAGATTTTTTAATCATATAAATAAAAAGAAAACAAGGAAAAAATAAATGGAATGGCTAACACTGAGGATAGGCGGAAATTAAAGATAATCTGGGTATGGCCCAATGCTTAAATGAATACTTTGACTCAGTTTGATAAGGGTAATGAGGAGCTTGGGGGAAGTGGCAGGGTGGCTAATGGGAACAAGGATATGGAAGTAGAAATTCCCACATGTGAAGTGAAAGCCAAACTCCAAGCTTAATGAGACCAAATTGGGGGGGAGGGGGCAGATAATCTCTACCCAAGAATGTTAAAGGAACTGGCACGTGAAATTACAAGTCCAATAGTCAGAATTTTTAATGAATCCATAAACTTGGGGGTCATACTCTAGGACTGCAGAATTGCAAAAATAATACCTATATTGAAGAAAGGGGAAAATGTGATCAGGGAAACAGGCCTGTTAGGTTGACCTCAATTGTATGCAAGGTTTTAGGACAGATCTTGAAAGAGAGAGTAGTTAAGGACATAGAGGTAAATGGTAATTGGGACAAAATACAAGGTAGATTCTGCCAGACCAGCCTGATCTCTTTCTTTGAGAAGATAACCAATTTTCTAGACAAAGGAAATGCAGTAAATCTAATCTACTTTGATTTCAGTAGAATATTTGATACAGTTCCACATGGAAAATAATTAGTTAAATTGGAGAATTAATATGATGGATTAACATGAGAATTGAAAGGTGGGTAAGGAACTGGTTAAAGGGGAGATTACAATATGTCTTGCTGAAAGGTGAACTGTCAGACTAGAAAAAAAGCAACAGAGGGTCCTGTGGCACCTTTAAGACTAACAGAAGTATTGGGAGCTAAGCTTTCGTGGGTAAGAACCTCACTTCTTCAGATGCAAGTGTGAGGTTCTTACCCACGAAAGCTTATGCTCCCAATACCCTCTGTTGCTTTTTACAGATTCAGACTAACACGGCTACCCCTCTGATACTTGTCAGACTAGAGGAAGGTTATTAGTGGAGTTCCTCAAGGATCGGTATTCCATGGGCAAGACAAAGCAAAATGCCTAGGTTGTCCACAATATAGAGAGAGAGGGTATGTCTACATTACAATTAGACACCCGTGGCTCGCCCATACCAGCTGCCTCAGGCTGGTGAGACTCAGGCTAAGTTCATCTGGTTCACTCCCCCCATTTCCCAGTCATTTTTGTCATCTCCTGGCTCACAGCACACAATCTGTATATTCATTGGGGAAGTGAGCACGGTCAGTTTTTGCTCAATGTTTTGCCAATAGTCTTGTCTCCCCAAACTCAGTTCCATGCCAGAGGCCATCCATCATTTAAACCTGAGTAAACCCAGGGATCCTGGTATAGAGGGATTAGCCCAGTGCGTACAACTCCTGCAGTAGCCCTGGCTGTACCAGCAAAGTACAGGGATTTGGCACATATGTCTGATAAGAAGAAGACCAATATCCTGCCACCATACCATCACTATGATTCCCCCATCAACCTCCAGCCATGAGCCATGGTTCCTTTTGGACGTATCTCTTCCCTCTCAGATCCTGAGCTGCAGGTGCTCTGAGAACATCTCAGACAAATCTGGAAAAGGAGTTCATCTGCCCATCCCCATCCCCATCAGAACCCCCCATTTCCTTTTGGCAAAAAAAAGATGGCTCTGTATGTAGACTATCAAGCCTTGCATAAGGAAACCATGATATATGGAGATATACCTATCTCATGGAACTGGAAGGGACCCCAAAAGGTCATCGAGTCCAGCCCCCTGCCTTCACTAGCAGGACCAAGTACTGATTCTTCACCGCTTATCAGTGAGCTCTTACAGAGATTTTGCTCTGTTAAGATCTTTACCAAACTGGACCTCCATAGAACTCACAATCTGGTCCATATTTGGAAAGCGGATGAGTGGAAGACTGCCTTCCCGACCTGATATGGGAATTTCAGGTTTTGTCAACTTTTGTCAGTGTTTGATCAAGGGGTTTTCCCACCTGGCAATTCCAGTGACAGCATTTCTCCAAATGGAAATCCAATTAGTCTAGTCTCCTGAGGCTCAATCTACCATTGACTAATTAAAGAGAGTGTTCACAGTGGCTCCCATTCTCATCCATCCAGACCTCACCAAGCCATACATCGTAGAGGACAATGCATCAGATTTTGAAAACAGAGCCATACTGTCGCAATAAACAACTCCACATAATCAACTACACCAATGTGTGTCTTATTCTCTAAAGTTAACCCCTGAAAAAAGAACATTTGGATAAAGAGCTACTGGTGATCAAAGAAGCCTTTGAAGAGTGGTGCCACCTCCTGGAAAGAGCCCGGTTCCCAATTCAGCTCCTTACTGACCACAAGGGGAAATATCTGCACAGTCCGAAACTTAAATCAGCATCAGATCTGGTGGTCACTATTTGCCCAATCTGAGTTTGTCATGGTTTACTGCTTGGGTACTATTTTCCCTCTGTCTCTTGAAGCAGATTACCTGTAGGACACAAGTCTGTGCTTTGTCAGAACTCTAGTACCCTGTATTGTGCATACTGGTATGAAGAAATGCTGCATTTAAAGTGCAGACCTCAAAACCTGATAAAGAAACATTTCTAGGGACATTTCTGTGCAAGTGCATGTAAAGATTGTTAACAATGAAAACTACATAAAATTTTAGTCTGAATTTTAAAGCGTTATACTCCTTGAAGAATACATTATTTAAAGTGGATTTTTTCCCACTCCTTTTCCTCATAATCTAATCTAATGCTTCAGGTTAAAAATGCTATCCCACACAGGAACTCGTTCAACAGTCCTTAAACTAGCCAATTTTCTCAATGGAACAGTGGACAAGAGCCTAATGTCCATCTCTTGGTACCTGCTGCCTCATGACCGATTCACTACCCAGATCAGCCAGCCCTTGGACAATGCAGATACCCAGTCCAGTTCAGATTTCTAATTGAATACTGGGATCTTCCACCACGGGGAATGCATTTATGTCCCCAGTGACCCACCTCGACTCAAATTTCTGAAATTTTGCTGTCACTTTTGTCCAAACAAAAACAGCAGGAAACTTGGTTTCATGAAATTGTTGGTGGCTGGGTATGCACTCTTTCATCAAGAAACATGTTAGCTTTTTTGACCTTTGCTCCTGAACCAAGAATCTGTACATAAAGCCACTTAGCCTCCTTCAGTCTCTGCCGACCTTGTCCCAGCGTTGGTCCATCAAGTTTCTGGACTTGTTCCAATGATTGCGCGGTAGTGCTAGTAGTGGTCTATTTTTGCCTGCCTCTGCCACCTTGGAGACAGCTCATCTCATGTGTCCAGGCTCTATGTACTGCCAACTGGCATTGTGTGAGATCGAGGCCTACAATTTGTTGCCTGCTTCTGGTGCAGGTTTTTAAGCTACTAGGCACAGAACTCATCACCTCATTAGCATACCAATCACAGACTAATAGCCAGATGAAATGGGCAAATCCGATTCTAGAGCAGAACTTCCATTGCTTTCTGAATTATCAGTAGGATGACTGGGTCTCTCTACTGCCTTACACAGAATTCACCTATAATAATTTGATCCATGCCTCCACCCAACAAAGCCAGTTCTATGTCAACTATGGTTTCCATCCACATTTCCAACCAGTGTTATCCACAGTTTCCCAGGTCCCTGCAGCAGCATATCTAGTAACCCACCTGCACCACCTTCAGTGGGAGTTCATGGAACACCTAGAAGCCCTAAAGAGGCCTACAAGCACTATGTCAGTCAGGGCTGCCAGGCGGTACCCAAACTTACTGTGGGGGACAAGGTCTAGTTGTCAACCAGAAACCCCAAGTTAACCTGACTGTCAGCCAAGTCAGACCACCAGTACATTAGGTCTATTCAAGATCCTTGAGCAAATCAACCTGGTGACATTCAAACTGCAGCTGTCAGAGTCAATGAAGACCCAGTATTCCATGTTTTCTTCCTAGTGTAGAAAACCCAATCCCCAGTCAGTCCAACCCACCTCTGTTACCCATAAAGGTCCAGGGACAAGAGGAATACCTAGTCTGGCAGATTCTGGACTCCAAGCAAGTGTGAGGTAAGCGTTACTATCTAGTAGGTTGGGAAGGCCATGGTTCTCATGACTGGTCATGGGATCCAGCAGAGAATGGGCATGCACCAGATCCACCCTGGGACTTCCACCAAGCTCATCCTGAGAAGCTTGGGCTGAGAACTCCTAGAAGGCTACCCTGAGGGCGGGTGGAGTGGGGGTACTGTCAGGATTGAGCACATTTGGGCGGAACCTGAGGACTAGATAGGCCGGCCTCCAGACTGAATGAATTCAGCGGGTTTGTGGTAGGATTGCCTAATGGCTGGCATACCTGATTGGCTGAAAGGAGCCAGAAGGCCTTCTTTTAAGCTCAGCAGCAGCAACTGGTCACCAGCTGCTCAGTGCTTCTGCCCACAGTTGCAGTCACTCTTGCCTCTGCCTTCTCATGTCCTGCCCCTGCTTTGTTTCTGTTCTGCTGCAGCCCTGTGTTCCTTCCCTGGCTCTTGTTCCTGGCTCCTGACTCTGGCTGCAACCCTTGGCTCTTGTTTCCAACTTCAGCTCCAACCCCTGGCCCCCAGCTCTGGTTCCTGGTCCCTTCTGACTGGATCTAACCATTGGGCAAAACTGCTGGTGCCCACCCCTGACGTTTCTTATAACATTCATTTTTGGACTCTGGTACTTTCTAAATAGGATCACTTTCTAAATAGAGTCAAAGGTAAATGGATACATAAGTACTAATTTTCCTAAAGATCAGCATATGTGTAATACATATATGTAAATGAGGTTCCAGGGTTTCTTCTTTTTATCATTTGCCTTTTCCAATTCACACTGTAATGCAAAGTATGTTTTCTCATTTAATTATTTTTTAAAGCTGTTTGCTCTCTTCATTTTCTTTTTGGTTTTAACTGAAGATATATTTAATAAATAGAATATTACCCTCAAATGTAAATAGAAAATGGAAAACTTGGAGGCTGTTAAAAAGCAAATCCTTTCCATTTATGCAGCATCTTTTAACATTATCTGCACATCCTCACTTGTGCTATTTGCAGCAGTCTTATCTCTGGAGACTAGGAATGCTTAGGTACAGAAACAACTTGCATACAGGAACAAATTGTTTTCAACACACTTAAAATAATCAGTGAAATCTTGTGATGGCAGAGTTCTGAATTTCTCAGATTTCATGTTCAGGTTTTCCCTCTGTAGATTTCATAACTGTGTGATTTAATCCTTTGAGACTCTTATATATTTTGTTTTGCCTAAGCATATTTCATTTTATATTATATAGACTAAATGAAAGCAAACCCAGTTCCTTTAGAAGTTAGTGGGAATAGCACCCACTTATGTCTGGGTTTTTATAGGACTAAATTTTTCCTTTCTCTCTCAGAATGTGATCTCCACACTACAGAAGAAAAATAATGATGAAATAATACACACAGATTCAAATCTTCTTTGTTCTACTGCCTGGTCATTTAATAATGGATAATTTAAATAGTTAAGTTCTAACCTCTGATTATGATGGTTCTATTCTCTCCATAGTTTTGCACAATTCATATTAATTTTAATAAGAGTTTTGTGCTTTAAAAGTTTGAAATAAAAATATGTATAGTAACTTGACTTTTTGAGATTATGATGCAGTTGCCCACAAATAAATTTTAAAGTAATTAGAAATCTCAAGGGTTACCTTTTTATTCAGAGAATATATTAACCAAAGTCTCTTCCTGTAATGAAGGTTCTCTTACTATTTACCTGAATTTAGTATTAGGAAAACTATTAATTACAAGAGCAAACCTATGAATAATTTTATATAGTGGCATCTACTATATCCAAAGTCTTATTGTTTCCACTCACAGATGTGGCTGCAGGATTCCCTCCCTGGAGCAGAATTACGCTCCAAAATAGAAACAATCATTTTTATAAAAATTCTAGCGCTCATGGTTATGAAGAAAAATCTCCAGTGTGTGAACTAAACATAAATGGATATAGTGTTCTCTTCCTAAGTCTGCAGACAGACAGCAACTGAAATAATCACTGTAAGAGGGGTGTGACAGGGTTGTAGCTCACCGCTGTGGCGCCTCCTCCTGGTCGTCTTGGGGAATTGGCTCGAACCAGTAGGGCGCCCCTTCGGGTGGCGTCTAGCCTGTCGTTCCACCTGCGTTGGGGCCGCGGACTTGCGTCGCCCTCCAGGTACGGAGTCCTCTTTCGGAGCACTGTCCTCCGACAGTGCCCCTTGTCCACTCACACCCCCTTCCGGGGGAGGTGTGTTAAACAGTCCCACACCCTCAAGTCCGATCCTCACAATCCAGGACCTGGTGTGGTTCTGACCGGCCGCTCCCTGCGGTCTGTGGCTGTGCGCAGGGTAGCACAGCAAACAAAGGGGGAAAAAGGGGGGGGGGGACTCAGGCCCGCCCACTACTCTGAGTCCCGGTCCAGAGGCCCTCGAGTGACAGTCTCACTGTCTTCCTTCTCCTTACTCCTCTGACTATCCTTCTGGACCGCTTCCCCAACGGCCCTTCGCTACACTAGGCCTCCTCCTCCCAGGCCTGCCGCCTAGCAGGCTATGGAGTAGGGCCTTCTCCCACTCTCAGGCTGGCCTGCACTGCGCTGCGCTGTCCGAGGTGCTGGCCTCCCAGCTCTGGAGACAGACCTTCCCCTCTGAAGGCCTGGGACAGACTGACTGCTCCTGCTCTGGGCAGTCTCTTATATGGCTGAGGCGGGCCCTGATTGGCTGGCCCCAATCTGTCTTCTGATTGGCCCTCTGTAAGCCCTTCCCTGATTGGTTGGGCGGCTGCGCAGGCGCCTAGACCTGCTGCAGCCCACCCTCTCTGAGTGTGGGCAATCGCCCCACCACACACCCTCCCCCTTAAGAACCTTCCCGGGGGGGGGGGGGTATCCTAATCGGCCTAATGTTCAGGAGCTCGGAACTTAGCCTTTATCCCACAGTGGCTCGGCTTACCGGCTCACAGTCCAGAAACTTAGCCCTTGTCACGGGGCCCCATGGCCTACTGGCCCCAAAGTCACGGAAATTAGTCTTTGCTACCAGGCAACCCGGCTTATCCACCGCCTCAGCGGGGGGATCCCACCGAAACACGCTGAGGCTTACCAGGTCCGACGTACCAGTCTGTCGATTCCCTGAAGCTGCCTCCTATCCGTTCAGCTGCCGGAGTGTCCCACGGGTCCCCTGATTCTCCACGGGTCTCGTGGTCCACCGCCTCGGCTGGTCCCTCCCACAGTGAGGCTCCCTCTCGACCTGGAGAAGTCACAGTCCCCGGCGGTTCCAGGAGTGTGGGCTGGTCCTCCACCGGGGCTTCCCGCAAGGGTTCTTCTCCCACGACCGTCTGCTTAGGCTGGGGTATGCTCCCTCCTCTCACGCTCTCCGTGCATTTGGGACACACCCCGTACGACCGTGACGGATCCTCTTCCATCAGGGCTAACTGTCTAGGACCTTGGCAGTTGGATGGGGGCTTGGCTGCCCCCTCGCAGACCACCCCCTGCGCTACGGATCCCCCTCCCTGATCCGATTCTTCGCCCTCCTCCCCTAGCCTGGAGAAGAAATCGGCATTAGTATGGGCCTTACCCGGTCGGTGGAGCACCTGGAAGTCGTAAGGCTGGAGGGCTAGGTACCACCGCATAATTCTAGCATTCGTGTCTTTCATGCTGTGGATCCATCGCAATGGGGCGTGATCTGTGATTAATTTAAAACTATTCCCTAGCAGGTAGTAACGTAGGGCGTCGATAGCCCACCGTACCGCCAGGGCCTCTTTCTCTATCGTCGAAAAATGTCTTTCCCGGGGGAACAGCTTCCGACTTGAATACAGTACGGGATGTTCCTCCCCGTCTACTTCCTGGGAGAGTACTGCGCCCAGGCCGACTTCCGAAGCGTCTGTTTGGAGTATAAACTCTTTTGCGAAGTCGGGGTGTTGTAGTACTGGTTCTTGAGTGAGCCGTTCCTGGAGTGTGTTAAAGGCTCGCTCGCATTGCGTAGTCCACTGTACCCGTCAAGGTTGGGAGTTCTTTGTTAGGTCTGACAAGGGGGCGGCTATAGATGCGAAGTCTGGCACAAAACGACGATAGTACCCAGCTAGTCCTAAAAACTGGCGTACTTGTTTCTTCGTCGTGGGGGTGGGTACATCTCTGAGGGCTTGTACCTTGCTAATCAGGGGTGTTAGTTTCCCCCCCTCCTACCGTGTATCCCAGGTAGGTCACTTCTTCTTGGCCTAAGTGACATTTCGCTGGGTTAGCTGTCAGGCCGGCCGCTCTGAGGGCTTGTAACACTGCTGCCAGGTGGTGTAAATGGCTCTCCCAGTCGAGGCTGTAAACCACGATATCATCTATGTACGCCGCCGCGTATTGGTCGTGGGGTTGGAGGACCTTGTTCATCAGGCGTTGAAAGGTGGCTGCGGCTCCGTGTAACCCGAACGGCATGGTTACGAACTGGAAGAGGCCGAAAGGCGTAGGGAAGGCAGTCTTCGCCCGGGAGTTTGGCGTCAGTGGGATCTGCCAATATCCTTTAGTCAAGTCTAAGGTTGACAGGTACTGGGCTCCCCCGAGGCGCTCTAACAGTTCATCCACTCTTGGCATCGGATAGGCATCGAAACGAGAGATAGCGTTGACCTTTCTGAAGTCGATGCAAAACCGGGTCGTCCCATCTGGTTTCGGTACTAAGACGATAGGGCTTCGCCACTCGCTCGTCGATTCCTCTACCACTCCCATCTCCAACATCGTCTCCACCTCCCGCCGGACGGTGTCCCACATTTTCTTGGGTAACGGTCGATGATTGTCCGTCACTCTCTTCCCGGGGTCTGTGGCAATATGATGACTCATTAGGGTCGTCCGGCCTGGGCGGGCCGATAATACATCTGAGAACTTCTCCACCATCTGTTGCAGTTGTCCTCTCTGTCTGGGGTCGAGGCCTGACCCCACCACAGCCGGTCCGGGGTCGGGAAGATCTCCTCCAAGGGGTCCAAGTTCCGACTCTGGGGTGGACGGGCCGATGAACATGGCTTCCCGGGTCTTCCAGGCCTTTAGGAGATTAATATGGTAAATACGGGTCTCTTTGCGTCGACCAGGTAGTCTGACCTCATAATCGACTGGTCCCACTCGTCGGATCACTTCGTAGGGACCCTGCCATTTGGCCAGGAGCTTCGACTCGGAAGAGGGCAGCAACAGCAACACCCTATCGCCTGGGGCGAACTTCCTCCCTCTAGCCCTTCGATTATAGAGGCGCTCCTGACCTGCCTGGGCCCATTCCAGGTTTTCCCGGGCGAAGGCCCCTAACGTTTGGAGTCGCTCCCGGAGCTGTAGCACGTATTGTGTGGTCCCAAGGACCCGTGTTTCCTGTGCTTCCCACTCCTCTTTCAGGAGGTCCAGTATTCCTCTGGGCTGCCTGCCGTATAGGAGCTCGAAGGGTGAGAACCCCGTCGAGGCCTGTGGTACCTCTCTTATTGCAAACAAGAGGGCCGGCAACAAGGTGTCCCAATGTGAGGGGTCCTCCTCCACAAACTTCCGCAACATGGCTTTTAGTGTACCATTGAACCGCTCTACCAAGCCATCGGTCTGCGGGTGGTACACCGATGTCCGGAGGGTCCGGATATGGAGGAGGCGACATAGCTCGGCTATTAACTTAGAGGACACATTGGTGCCCTGGTCCGTCAATATTTCACCGGGTATCCCCACCCGGGCGAAAATCTTTACCAGTTCACCCGCAATGGTCGGTGCCGTCGCTGTTTTTAGGGGAACGGCTTCGGGATAGCGTGTGGCGTAGTCCACGACTACTAATATAAAGCGGTTCCCTGTCTTGCTTCGCTCAAGGGGGCCGACGAGGTCCATCCCGATCCGTTCAAAGGGTACCCCCACGACTGGCATGGGTACCAGGGGTGCAGGAGCTACCCCTTTCGGTCCGGCTCGCTGGAATTCTGGGCATGAGGCGCAAAAGTCTGCCACTTCCCGGTGGATGCCTGGCCAGAAAAACCGGCGGGCCACCCTCTGTAGGGTCTTCTCGCGTCCCAGGTGTCCAGCCCAAGGGTTCACATGGGCTAAGTGGAGGAGGCCGGCTCGCAGTCTCCGGGGGACCAACAGCTGACGGAACGTCTCCCGGGTCTGGGGTTCCTGCGCTATTCGGTACAGGCGATCCTGCCATACCTCAAAGCGGGGGCCCTGCGGACTCCGTTGCGTCCCGTCCCCCTCAATGACAGGGTTGGTAGCTTGTTCCCAGGCTCGGCTTAGGGTTGGGTCTTCCCGTTGCTCCCGTAAGAAGTCCCCGTCACGCTCTAACTCTGCCTGGGCGTCCTCCACCGAACGGGGTCTGTCTCCTGGACAATTCGCAGGGGTCTCCGCCGCCGAGGAGGGCCCCTCGCCGGGGTCATCCCTTAGCCTGCTCCCAAGCAGCCCCGTCCCCGGTGCTATAGTCCTGTCTGGTCGGGGCTTGGGTGGCTGGTATCTCAGGAGGACTTCTCCGAAGCCGGGCCAATCTCGTCCCAACACCACCGGGTAGGCCAGCCTAGGGGCCACTCCTACCCGGAGACCCTCCTCTCGGCCGCCTACTCCCATCTTGACCCAGGCTGTGGGATACTGGCGGATGTCTCCGTGCACACACTGCAGGTAGATCGGGGGCCCCGAAAGAGTGAGATTCGGGACCAGCCCCTCTCGTAAGAGGGTCTGACTACACCCCGAATCTACGAGGGCATTGGTGGGGTTCCCTTCAACCTGGACGGGGACTATCAACTTTCTTACCCCGTTCTTCCATGCCCGTTGTCCGGCCATCCAAGCCTGCCCGTAGCTGCAGCCCATAAAAGGGCAATCTCGCCGGAAATGTCCCTCTTGACCGCAGCCCCAGCACCTCTCTCGGGTTTCGGCCGGGCTTGGGCCTCCTCCGGGGGGGCCTGTTCGCTCCGGGGGCTGTCGCTCCCTCCGAGTCGCCATCGGTAATAACTTGGGTCGGGGTTCAGGGTTGGGGGGTATCTGGTGCCGATGGCTGTTGCCTGCCAGTGGTCCAGAGGCTCCCGCCCCACGGGAGTTCCCCTTCTCTGCGCCGCCCTTGCGACCAAGGCTCCCGGCTGCTCGGGGTGGCGCCCCTGCCCCCTCGGCTGATAAGTAGTCCTCCATTAAGGCCACTGCTGCGGAGAGGGTGGCCGGTCGGTGCCGTCGCACCCAGGCCCTCCCTCCCGGAGGTAGGATCTGGGTGAACTGCTCTAAGGCCACGAGCTCCGCCACCTGGGGTCCCGTCAGGCCCTCTGGGTTCAACCACCTCCAGCAGTGGTCCCGGATGCGTTGGGCTACGGCGCGGGGTCGGGCCCCCGGAGGATATTGTTCCTTACGGAGACGTTGTCGGTAGGTCTCTGGGCTAATGCCGGTGTGGTCTAGGATGGCCGCCTTGACTCGGGCGTACTCGAGCGCTTCCCGGGGGTCGAGGCTCCGATATGCGGCCTGAGCCTGCCCCGTCAAATAAGGGGCTAGTAATGTGGCCTAATGTTCTGAGGGCCACCGGGCAGCAGTCGCCACCCGTTCAAATGTCACCAGATAGGCCTCTGGGTCATCCTCGGGCCCCATCTTGGTGAGACGTATCGGTAGTGCTCCTGGGGTATCCCCCAGACCGGTTCCCATGGGGGCGGCAGGGGTGCCTCCTGCCGGCCGTAATAGTGCGGCCATCTGTTGCACCAAATGTTCCTGTTGCACCCGCTGCTGGGTGGCCAACTCTCGGAGGAGCTGCTGCTGATTCTCTTGGTGCTGAGTCATCAGCAGCTGCTGCTGAGTGGTCATTTGCTGCAGCATTTGTACCTGCTGCTGGTGCTGCTGGGCCGACTGCTCCTGCTGCTTCTCTAGCAGCCATTTTAATAGCTTCTCCGCCTCCATGTTGGGGTTCAGCGGGTTATTCCCGATTCAACCCCCACACTCTGGACCCCTTTGGTGGGTCCTGGTCTGCACCCACAATCCAGGTCGACCGTCTGTCAGCGCACGGCACTGCTCTGGGCAATAGTCCGCAGTCTTGGCGCTGGCCCCTCGTATCAGGGGCGGACCGCTATGCCCGCATTCTCCACCACGTGTGACAGGGTTGTAGCTCACCGCTGTGGCGCCTCCTCCTGGTCGTCTTGGGGAATTGGCTCGAACCAGTAGGGCGCCCCTTCGGGTGGCATCTAGCCTGTCGTTCCACCTGCGTTGGGGCCGCGGACTTGCGTCGCCCTCCAGGTACGGAGTCCTCTTTCGGAGCACTGTCCTCCGACAGTGCCCCTTGTCCACTCACACCCCCTTCCGGGGGAGGTGTGTTAAACAACAGTCCCACACCCTCAAGTCCGATCCTCACAATCCAGGACCTGGTGTGGTTCTGACCGGCCGCTCCCTGCGGTCTGTGGCTGTGCGCAGGGTAGCACAGCAAACAAAGGGGGAAAAAGGGGGGGGGGACTCAGGCCCGCCCACTACTCTGAGTCCCGGTCCAGAGGCCCTCGAGTGACAGTCTCACTGTCTTCCTTCTCCTTACTCCTCTGACTATCCCTCTGGACCGCTTCCCCAACGGCCCTTCGCTACGCTAGGCCTCCTCCTTCCAGGCCTGCCGCCTAGCAGGCTATGGAGTAGGGCCTTCTCCCACTCTCAGGCTGGCCTGCACTGCGCTGTCCGAGGTGCTGGCCTCCCAGCTCTGGAGACAGACCTTCCCCTCTGAAGGCCTGGGACAGACTGACTGCTCCTGCTCTGGGCAGTCTCTTATATGGCTGAGGTGGGCCCTGATTGGCTGGCCCCAATCTGTCTTCTGATTGGCCCTCTGTAAGCCTTTCCCTGATTGGTTGGGCGGCTGCGCAGGCGCCTAGACCTGCTGCAGCCCACCCTCTCTGAGTGTGGGCAATCGCCCCACCACAAGGGGCATGAACTAGTGATGAATGCCATTCCTCCCATGTGGAATGCTTACTTTGAATCAGAACGATGACCATTTAAAAGTTGATACATAACCATTTTACAGTTCAACTGCCTGTCCATCATTGTTGGATATGGAGGCAGATATTGGAGGCACAGTGAAGCAGATAGTTATTAAAGGATGCTGGTGCTGGGTAGAAGGCATCCAAGCCTGCTTCCAAATTTCATGTTCTCTCTACCCCTGCCCAGAAAAGTGAGGGAAAGAGGAGGTATATTACCTCTCCAGGATCAAAATCCTCAAATGAAAGTGGATCCAGAAACCTTGACTGTCCTCCACTCCTTTCAGGTTGTCAAGAGCCCCAGCTGCCCCCTAATCAACTTCCAAAATAATGTATAGTAAATACAAAATCCTGCAGCATGCTGAAAATTTGGGACTGGAGTAAACTGAAAATATTCGAGAACTGAAATTTCTATTGAATTTAATAGCCGCATAAATAATATGAGAAATTATATGATTACGGGATTCTTCCTTTCCATGGTTAATTCAGTCAAAACCTCTATTTTTGGAATTCACCTGAAACTGCCATAGAAACCCCAATATGCCATGGAAGTTAGTATCTCTCTGCCATAGAAAAGTTAAGACCTTGGTGCATGATTTAGCTTCAGTGTGCCACAGAGTACACGAGACCTTGATTATATTGGAAGTAAATGGCAGGTAATCCATACTTTATAATTACTTTTACTGCTGCCATCTGCTGTATTAGATATAAACTGCAAGCAATGCTCTTGTTAGTCCCAATGTGAGGATGGAGATCAATAATAAAGCCATGCCTACCTAAAGCATTAGATTAGATTATGAGGAAAAGGAGTGGAAAAAAATCCACTTTAAATAATGTATTCTTCAAGGAGTATAACGCTTTAAAATTCAGACTAAAATTTTATGCAGTTTTCATTGTTAACAAACTTTACATGCACTTGCACAGAAATGTCCCTAGAAATGTTTCTTTATCAGGTTTTGAGGTCTGCACTTTAAATGCAGCGTTTCTTCATACCAGTATGCACAATGCAGGGTACTGGAGTTCTGACACAGCACAGACTTGTGTGCTACAGGTGATCTGCTTCAAGAGACAGAGGGAAAATAGTGCCCTTCAAGCACTTTTTCTGTAAGAACTCCAAGCTCTTTGTGGTGATTCACTCAGGAGTAATTGCTCTGGGAAGTTTCAAAACTATCTTTTAAGTGGAGACTGAAAAATCACTTATTAGTGGAGTTGTAGTGAAAGTTGCTGACATTTCAATCAATTTATCAAAGCACTTTTAATTCCCATTTCAAGGCAGGTGAAACAATAATAAATATCATATCAAAAAAGTTCATGCATATCCATGCTACATTATTAGGTAAGACTATCTCTGGAAAAATAAGTGCAGATTTATTGGCTCTTTCCAAATTTTTATTTTTTATTTATTAGGCAATGACATTTTTGTGAGGTGACTGCTTTTGATAACATGACTGGTTAAAGGAAAAAATATATAAAAATAATTTTCTTTCTAACGTAAATCTTTATATGTCTAAAAAAGTGTTTGGAAAAGCTAATTCATTTTGATCTGTCTGCCTTCTGGCAAGGTACAATTTGTGCTTGAATTGTCCTGGCCTGATGTTGGCGCTCTTCTCCACACCCAGTTCCTTGAACAAATGAATTATGATTCTTCCCTGTGGTTAGAAAGCAGTAAATACAATACAGGTTCAATTTATTTTTATAAAGCATCAATCATAGAAAACCTCACAATGTCCAACAATTGCAGCAATGGATAATGTCAAATGTTACTGTTGATAGATGTTTGGCTGCATGTTTTGTTTAAAATAATTAATTTACTGAATTTATTTAAAGTAAAGTTTTTAACCCTGTTTTTTGTTTGTTTTGTTCTGTTTGTAATTGCTTTATCTTTTGGAAGTTTTTGTAAAAACAATAACTTTTAACTTTTAAAACAGAGAGAGAGCAGAAGTGGGGGCGGGGGTAAGAGGTAGATGAGGGAAGAACAATCTAGAAAGGTAGGGAGACCTGAGTCAAGAGAGATTAACTTTATCGATGTATTTTAAACTGAGAAAGGATATAAAAGAAAACTTAACTGGCATGTAAAAATATTTGAGAAAAAAGGTTATATTTTTAGCTATGAGCGCGGAGTGTGGGTCTGTGGGTTAAAGCAGTTGGGACCCACACCCTGTTTTTTATCCTGGCTCTGAGAGGAGACTGGGGGTAGTTACCTGCTTTTGTAAAACCTGAATTTGTTTCCCCAATGTATGTTGCTTTTGTGTGCATACCAGATGGATTTCAGGAGTGCCCTTACATGTGCAGCTAACTGTTTTGGGCAACTCCATATGTTAATGCATGAATTTTAAGTGTTAACATGCTTAATTTTAGCTTTTTACTTTGAAGTTTTATTTACTTACTTTCCTGCTATTGAGTCGCAGCTCCTGTCTTCTAATGTGCTTTGTGAACTGTTCCATTTTTTCCTTCATCTGATGTACCAATTTAGTGAAAGTATTGTTTGCTACTTTTTCCTTGTGTGCACTTGTCCCATTCTGACAGGCACCAGTCTAGGTCCTGGTTTAGGTGTTACCTGAACCTGGCTTTTATTATATGGTGGGGTTGCAATGCAGTGGATCCAGTTTCATCTTTTAATTTTGCTAAGGCCACTTTTTTTATTTGTGTCCCCATTCTTGACTACAAATATTTATAACTGAGATGGCTTGTGGTTTTTTGTCATGTTAGATCACAATTACTACAAAGGACAGCTCGCTTACTTACCATATCAGTAGTCGGGGTCACCAGTGTTGATTGATGTTTGGCTGAGTGTGTGTGTTTTTCCTATGTTCTGTTCTAGCTTTGCGCAGACAGCTGGCACAGCAGATCTTGAGCGAACTGCCCAATGACCACAAGATTAGTTAAGGTACGAAAGCACCCAGACAAGTTTATTGCCGACGAAGCATGGTCCTAGCTTCCTGGATCAATGTCTACAGTTACACTAGCACATGTATGTCTGTGACAATGTACACAGCTCAGTCAGTGGTGGGACTTTCCACTGCCCCGTAGGCTGACCAAAGATATTTCCTCTGAGATACATCTTTATGCCCCAATACAAACAAGTTACATACTACCCCTCTGACAAAGTTAGGTGCCACCCTCTGATGTGGTTAGTTACTGTTCCCTCTGACATAGCTAATCACCACCCATTACCTTGTACCAGTTGGTTTGATCAAAATATCTCTATCCATCATGCTGTCATCCTGATCTTGTCTTTAAAATGGGTCAGTATGTTCCCATTATCTTTGGGGAATGTGCTGGTATCAGAGTGTTCTGGTACCATCCTTTTAGAATGTGTTTGCGTGTATATTCTTGTACCTAACACTACTTAGGAATGTGTGTTTTTGCAATATCAGCCCTGTTCTTGCCAGATTCTGTGAGCAGGACGTGCCTCTAGCTTACAGCCTGATTTTGCTTTGTATCAGCAAAGTTTTGACCGTTACTTTAGCCCAAGCCTCATATCAGGCCTCTGATACAAGGGCTTATGTTTCAGGCCCTCTTCCTCCTACAATTATCTTAAGAATTAGATGAGATGAAGGACTATAAACTAGAAAGCAGTGTGAAGATTTGGTAACAATAAGCAATAATGTGGAGCACAGCCCGCGTGGTTGTAGCCAGTATAGAAGAGGTGCAATTTGAGTTGCATTTTCTAAAGGGATGGTGAGTCAATAAGAATATAAGAATATAGAATATTCCTCACAGCTGATGTGATTGCAGCATTGACCCCTAAAATGGGAATGGAAGTAGTGAGGGACTAAGAGGAGGCCAGAATCTCTAGGGCAGAGTGAGTAAATGTAGTTATATGAAGAGATAAGAGCCATACCCATTAAGGGACTTCAGGATGAGCAGAGTGATTTTTGGAGCTGATGGAAAGCCAGAGCACGTCTGTCTAGGGAGAGGCAATTGAGAAATGTAGGTATGAGACCGTTCAAGAGGGAGTTCAATAATCCGAGTATGAAGTGAAATCATGCATGAATGAGTTCAGTAGAGTTGGTAGGAAGTGGTAGCGGTTGTTTACGGTTGTTTATATTAAGGGAAGTTTTAGGGAGCCATGCAGAATGTAGTACAAAGTGCAAAAGTGAGCCTCAGGATGAGAGTGGCTCCAAAATTACAGACCTGATAGAGGGAATGGGAAGTCATAGGTTAGAAATTAGAGGGATGAGCTAATGGTGTGATTGAGAGGATTTCTCCTGCTAAGTATAAGGGGGTTCTTCTTGGGCTTGGCCTACACTACCAACTTACAGCAGTATAACTACTTTTGCTCACAGGTGTGGAAAATCCACACCTCTGAGCGACTCAGTTATTCCGACCTAAACCCCAGTGTAGACAGCACTATGTCAATGGGAGGGCTTCTGCCATCAACCTAAGTACCAGAGAAGAGGAGTATCTATGCCGATGGGAGAATCTTTCCCATGAGCATAGGTAGCGTCTTCATTAAGTGCAACAGCCAAACAGCTTCTCCGATGCAGCTGTGCCACTGCAGTGCTGGAAGTATAGACAAGCCTTGGTGTTGTTTAGATACCAAAAGCTAGAGCCGGTTAGTATCAGCATGGAAAGAGTAGTGGAGTTGTTATATGATTTGCTCAAGTGGGAGGAGGAAGAGAGAAAAAAGGGGGTCTGGAAACAGAGCATTTTAGTCACCCCATAGGTTTATGGCTGGATTCTCTGGTCTGCTAGGCCACTTTGCACTTTGTGAGCTCAGTGGAGTAGAGAATCAAACCTCTAATAAACGGAAAACAATCACCCTTAGAGATTAAGAAAATATGGAGACAGAAGCAAAAGCAGGTGAGGCGGGAACTAGAGACAGGAAGGTAGTGTTCAGAGTAATAGCTGTGTGCTGTGGTAAACAGTGTATGATGCTTCTCTTAGGCCAGGGGCGGGCAAACTTTTTTGGCCGGAGGGCCACATCAGGTTTCCAAAATTGTATGGAGGGCTGGTTAGGGGAGGCTATGCCTCCCCAAACAGCCCAGCGTGGCCCGGCCAATGCCCCTATCTGACCCCCCACCCCTGCTTCTCACCCCCTGATGGGCCCCCCGGGACTCCTGCCCCATCCAACCCTCCCTGTCCCCTGACCGCCCCCGTCCGCCCTTGACCGCCCCCCGCCGCCCCGTCCAACCTTTTCTTTCATTCCTGACTTCCCCCCGGGACCTCTGCCCCATCCAACCACCCCTTCTCCCTGACCGCCCCATAGGATGACCAGACAGCAAATGTGAAAAATCGGGACCGGAGGTGGGGGGTAATAGGAGCCTATATAAGAAAAAGACTCCAAAATCGGGACTGTCCCTATAAAATCGGGACATCTGGTCACCCTACCCGGAACCTCTGCCCCCGACTGCCCCCTGCCGCCCCATCCAACCCCCCCCTCCTTCCTGACTGCCCCCCGAACCTCTGCCCCCATGTTCCCCGCCTTCTGACCACCCTGTCCCCATCCACACCCCCGCCCCCTGACCATCCCCCTGAACTCCCCTGCCCTCTATCCAACCCCCCTTGCTCCCTGCCCCCTTACCACGCTGGCTGGAGCACCAGTGGCTGGCGGCTATACAGCCGTGCCGCCCGGCTGGAGCCAGCCACGCCATCATGCAGCACAGAGCACTGGGTCAGGCCGCATGTCTGCAGCTGCGCTGCCCCAGGAGCTCGCAGCCCGGCCGCCCAGAGCATTGCACTGGTGGCGGAGCGAGCTGAGGCTGTGGGAGAGGGGGGACTGTAGGGGAGGGGCTGGGGATTGCTTCCCGGGCCAGGAGCTCAGGAGCCAGGCAGGAAAGTCCCATGGGCTGTATGTGGCTCGCAAGCCGTAGTTTGCCCACCTGTCTTAGGCCAAGAAAAATACACAGTATGAGGAAAGCCTGTTAATGGAGTGGAGGAGACTACTGGCCACCCTCAGGAAAGGAGTCTGAATACTGTGGAGGAGCTTGTACCCAGACTGGAATGGATTAGGGATTGTGGTAAGTGTCATGAGTGATGCGAGAGGAGGACTTTCTCCGTTACTTTGCTGTGCAAAGGTGAGTTAGGTATGACGAAGCAGTTGCTAAGAGTTAGATAATGTGCCCGTTTGCTTGTCTTGCCAGAGTATTTTGCTCACAAGTCAGTAGTAAGGCATGCTCCTCTCTGTTTCTGTGATGCAGCTGACTGTGACCACGTAGAGACGGGCACATTAGCCATTATTCCCTTGCTACTCTGGAGAAAGTGGAGAAAATGCAGGTGTGTAAATAAGGAGCGCATTTGAATAAATGTGGATGTGTTTATGCAAACGAAGTGCTTGCTCTGGTTTGTGATTCTCCCATCAGCAGATAGCAGCTGCTCCTCTGGCAGAGGACCCCATGGAGCCAAAAAAATTATAGTAACTTACTCATCTGGCTGAGCTGTTCAGGTGAGCTCTGGCATTTATATCCCCAGTTATTCTAAATGTCTTGCCACGTGTCTTTGGTGATTTCATCCCATCATTCACATCAGGGAAGCAGAGGTGCAGCTCAGCACTTAGGAGAATGCCGTGACCAACAAACTGGAAAACCTCTCCACTTGTCTCAGGGAAATGACCACAAACCATGTCTTTGCTGGATCCACAGGCCTCACAGAAGAGCCGGTCAGGCTCACTGACCACAGGCTGCAGCTGTGGTTGTGGTGTGGAGACTCATTTTTCCTAACTCCAAGTCACCAATATTTTTGTTAACTAGCAGCAATGCTGTAGTATTAGTACCCAATGTAGAATAAGAGAGGTTTGGTTGGTCATTTTAGCTCAGTTTAGGAAACCACTTGCACTGCTGCTGACCTTGATTTTTATTTTGAGTGTGCACTACACAATGAGTGTATTTTTGTTAAGGGGTTTGGATTATTAATTTAGTGAGACATGATCATTTAAAATTCATGTGTTTAGTTTGAATTAGGAGGCACACAAGCTCTAACCCAATTGAGTGACGCTAGTATAGAATTTAAAAGGCACACTTATTCCTCCCTGAGGATTCCCTGTAGTCCAGACTGCTACAATTGATATTCAGATGAGTGTGACTCCAAACTCCAGCTGGATTACATTGCTGACGTCAGTAATACAATTGGATTAGATGAACTGTCTGCAGATCTGCTTATTTCAATAACCAACACATGCTATTAGATGACCCAAATACATGTCCTAAAATGCTTCCCTCACCTTCATACCAGGCTGCCAATTTACCTTTCTATAGACATCCAGAGCTAAGCAGTGAGATACTGTCAATCTGCCAGACTACTGTGGGTGAGTGGGAACTATAGAGGGGCACAGAGAAGATATGGAGCACCAAGAACCAGATGGGACTGAGGGCTGGGACTGTGCACAAACCATAGCATAGACGATGTTGTTCAGGAGCAATGTGCAGAAACTCTAGTAAGAGCCTGATGTCCAGAATATCTGATACTGCTTTTTTCAAGGTGCAGGAACACTCTTTTTACAACCATACTTAATCTAATGATTTATTACTTACAGTAACATAAACAGGCCTGTGTCTCCTATTTTTGTCTCCCTTTTTTCTCTGTACTGTTTCTAAAAACTTTTAAATTGCTCTTGATTTTTCCATTATTTCACCATTCTCATCTCATTTCTATTATAGATTGTCCCTGTGAGTCTCAGTGATCTCCCTTGAATTTTGTATCTGTATCCCTCTCTCTTTTATTTTGTATTTCTTGTCCTGAACACTTTTCTCCAGATTTCATCTCATACAGCACCTCCTGTAAATCTGTGATTGACCTGTCTCCTTTTTGGGACATTTCTGTCACTGTCACACAAAGGAAAATGTGTCAGGGGTCCCTAAATTCTCTCTTATTCTCCCCAGACTCTTTCCCTCCAACTGCTGCCATGCATAGGTGTGGGAACTAGGAGTGCGGGGGCGTGAGGCAGCACCCCCAGGTTTTACGCAGGGCTCCCGGCTGCTTGCCCCGCGCCTGGGGCTCTGCTCCTGGCCCTGGGGCTGCACACCCCCACCCCCAGATGTGGCCCCAGCCTTGGCCCCCTTACCTCTGGCCACATCCCCCCTCCTGGCCCCATAGCCCTGCTCCTGGCCTCAGCTCTAGGGGGCACTGAGGGATGCAGACAGCAGCAAGGGGGGTGCAGCACCCCACTCTAAAAAGTATTCCAGTGGTACTGCCGCCATGGATATTCCCTGTCTTTTCGCTTCAAGGACTTCTGTTTTTTCCTTAATGCTTCCTTCCTCCTGTATTTGTTCCTCTCCAAAACTGGCAACTTGCCCTTTCATGTCTTTTCCTCCATAGTTTTCCTTCTCCCATCTATTTCTCCTAATAGTTTCCCCCTCTTCCTTCCATTCCACCCTCCTCCAACTACTCATATAGTGGCTTCAAAGTATGGGGAAGGAGGCAGCTGTATTTTTTAAATGTATGAAATAGTACCTATATACCATGACAAGCCTTAGTACTGCATACAATAATAACTATTGTACCAGGAGTGATATGATAATAAAATAAGCTATTAAGATAGTAAAAAGGCATTCACAGTATTTATAATGCTTTAATATTAGAACTCTTAATACTTAAATGAGACATAACAGAGAAATTTCAAGATTATTTTCAAGTACAGTCAAAGGATATACTGATTGTAACCAGTTTACATTTAGATATAAATCTGCAAGAGATATAAGGATGTTGGGTGATGACCTTGTTTAGTTGAAATGTTTAGATCAGACATAAAGAAGGCCAATATAACAGAAATGTTGCCATCTTGTCAAAGCTACCCAGCTGAGTGGGAAGAGGCCCATATGGATTTGGGAAAGGTTTTCCTACAGGGTGATGTTACTGAAATGATTAAACTAGAACCATTAACGTGTACAGTCACACACAGAGGTTCTGTGCCTATGCACTCTGGCAAAGAGAAGATAGGATAATGAACGATGTCAGGAAGAGGAATCTGTGAACAAACAGATGTTATGCTTGATATTGAGAAGAAAAGACAATTTCATAAACCTAGCACAAGAATCTGTGCATTTCTGTGTCTATCTGGAGGAACAACTGAAAGCCACATACTTCTTCATTACATGAGATAACTCAGGACCATAAGTTTAAGTGTGAAATCTGGCAAATTATATAGTAAATAGGGAAGCTTTTGAAACCAAATGTGGCCATGGAAGCCATTTTAGTATTAAAAGAACACTGGCAGTAGGTTAGGAGAGCGAGTAGTGACCCACATAGTCCAATGACATTACTCACAGGGTACAGCAGTGTAAATAAAGGATGTCTGATAGTTGGGGGGAACTAATTTTGGACAGTCATGTAAGTGTTTCATTTTTTGGAGTTGCACGCACTGCATGCAACTGCCAATGGAGTAATCTGTCTGTCTGTTTATAGGACCCATGTCACCATAGTATCTGAGCACCACCCCATCCCCTCAAGTATAAAAAAATAGAAAAAAATATAACAATCCTTTTCTTTCTTCCTTTCATGTCTGTAGGAGAAATGCTTAGTGTTTTCACTGAGAGAAAAACAAGTCAGTTTAGCTGCCTGATACAAATGGTCTTAAAAGGAAAAATATGTCAGTTTTCCAATTTGGTTGTTTGTTGTTGCTATCAGTAATGACAATTCTAGTTTTTTGGCACCCTTTACCAGGTCACTGTCGAGATAAGTCTACAAAGGCCTAATATTTTACCTGAAAGTTTTCTAATTAGGAATAGTTGTAGATATAAAACCTCTACGTATTTAAAAAGGAAAATCTACCAGAAAATTCTTAAAGGCAGCATAGTTTTTATGAGGCCTACCAAAAAAAACAAAGACTGTCATGCTAACAGTGTTTCCAGCGATGTGCATGTTCCTTAGGGTTACCATTCGTCCGGATTCCCCCGGACATGTCCGGCTTTTCTCAGTTAAAAATAGCGTTTGGGGGGAATTTGTAAATGTCCGGACTTCCCCCCCATGCAGAGTGCGCGTGGCTGACAGGGCAGCCAGCTGGATGGTGCCACTTGCATGGGGCTCCGGCAGCCAGAGAGAGTCCCTCCTCCACTTCCCCCTCCTCTCCCCTGCAGCTGAGATCACTCCCCTCCTCTCTCTTCCTCCCTCCCCCTCCCTGCATTCGCAGCCGGCCGGCCGTTCGCAACGGGCCTCCGGCAGTCTGGAGCTCCTCCCCCTGCCCAGCGCGCCACTCCGCAGCACTCTGCGAGGGCGGGAACCGGGCTATGCGCTCTGTGGGGGAGCGCGGCAGCGTGTCAGGCTGCGCGTGGAGCCCGACACGCTGTTCTGAGCGGCACGGTAAGGGGGCCACGGGGTCGGAGAAGGGGCAGGGAGGTTCTGGAGGGGGCAGTCAAGAGACAGGGAGCAGGGGGAGGGTTGGATGGGTCGGGAGTTCGGGGTGGGGCTGTCTGGGGGTTGGGGGTGTAAGGTTTTGGGCAGTCAGGGTACAGGTAGGGGGTAGGGTCCTAGGGGGTCAGTTAGGGTGGGGGGGGTCTCAGGAGGGGGCAGTTAGGGGACAAGGAACAGGGAGGCTTAGGTTGGGGGTGGGGTTCTGGAGGGCAGTTAGGAGCAGGGGTCCTAGGAGGGTGCAGTCAGAGGACAGGGAGCAGAGGGGTATAGATGGGTCAGGAGTTCTGGGGGGGGGCTGTCAGGGGGTGGGGAGTGGTTGGATGGGGCGTGGGAGTCCCTGGTGTCTGTCGGGGTGTGGGGGTGTGGATAAGGGTTGGGGCAGTCAGGGGACAGGTAGGGGGTAGGGTCCTAGGGGGCCAGTTAGGATGGGGGGAGGGTCTCAGGAGGGGGCAGTCAGGGGACAGGTAGGGGATAGGGTCCTAGGGGGCCAGTTAGGATGGGGGGAAGGTCTCAGGAGGGGGCAGTCAGGGGACAAGGAGCAGGGAGGCTTAGGTAGGGGGTGGAGTCCTGGGGGGCAGTTAGGTAGGGTTACCATACGTCCTGGCTTTTCCCCGGACATGTCCAGCTTTTTGGTCCTCAAATCCCCATCTGGGGGGAATTGCCAAAAAGCCGAACATGTCTGGGAAAATAGTTTTGCCGGCATCCCTGCCTCAGTCCCCTGCTCTGTGTAGCTGAAGAGCCGAGCTGCCCGAGCGCTACCGGCTTCACGGTTTGCCAGGCAGCCCCCAGGCCCCCAGACCCTGCGCCCCTGGCCAGGCGCTTCCCCTCTCGGGCTCCGACTGCGTGGGGGAAGCGCCCGGCTGGAGGCAGGGTCTGGAGGCTGCCTGGCAAACCGTGAAGCCGGTGGCGCTCGGGCAGCTGTTTCGCGGCTGGGAGGGAGGAGGGGGAATGCAGGGCGCTCAGGGGAGGGAGCGGAGTTGGGGCGGGGACTTTGGGGAAGGGGCAGAATTGTAGAGGCAAAATAATCTGGTGGCCATCTTGGATCTTCTTAAGGACAACTAGGCGTCCATCTTTGTGAGCCTTCTTGCTCCTTCCCCATCCTAGTTTGGTGCCCTTTTCCTGGTTTCAGCGGGAATAAGAGAGCTGTCAATCATATAATCTGCCCAGTGACTGGAAGTCTATATAAGGTGGTGTTCTGATCAGATCGGGGTTGCCCGTCTGAGTGGCAGAGTGCAGAGCAGACAATCAAGGGTAGGCCATTCACCCCACATGGGTTATTCTGATTAGGGAATTTCTCACTTGCACACACTCACTACATCATCTAGGAGATCCGCATACTACACCCACGACGAAGCAGGAAAAGGGTAGAGGGAGGGTAGGACTCATCAGTTCACCTGAAGAAGCTCGATCATCCCTGCTTCGGGTCTCTACTTCCATCCAGGGGATCCAGTGACCTGCTGTGCTGCGCCAGACTAAGAGGGAAAAGGCTGCTAGAAATGGTAATGTGATCTTGTGAGTCTACTTGTACTGTTCCCTATTGTTACAGCCTGTCTTGTTGGTTATTTTGCCCTGTTTATTTTACCTTTGGGGTCCTTGCCATATTCTTCCCTTAAATAAAACCTCGTTGTACCTTGATTTGTGAAGTCTTTTACACAAACCTCCGGTGATAGATACGGGTAGGGGACGAACCTAGGACCGAAATATCTGGGCCACTTTTACTTTAAGTCTCCTGTTTCGGTCAACAGAGTTGGGGCGGGGAAGGGGGCGGGGCCAGGGCCCCGTGGAGTGTCCTCTTTTTTTAATGAGGAAATATGGTAACCCTAATGTTCCTGCTGATGACAATGGACAGCCATTCAGACAAAAGGTATCTGAATTAATTTCTGTTCCATCAGAAAAAGAGTACAGTCACTCTTTGTCAGATGAACGAAGGACAATAAGCAAATGAAAACTCTTGTGCAGCTTTCATTTGTTCAGTGCTGAGCACACTGTTGGCACTCAACAAATCAGTACCAAGGAACATTTATTTTCAAGCATAGAAGTTCTGGCAGGATGATCGGGCCCTTGGGGTTATTGTGCAATCAAAAAGTAGTAGCTGCTTTATCAAATATTGGCACAACATCATTTTAGTGGGTGAAAGGAAGTGTGGCTTAGAGTCCTGCAGCCTGACCCAAACCCGATGGGACCCAACTACAAGTGTTGGGTCTGGGTGAGGAAACAACCAGACCCTTTTGGGTTCAGGCAGGGTCAGGTTGGCTCTGCTCCTCCTGCCCTTGGGGTCAGCATGGTGGCAGGTGTGCTCCCCACTCCTGCTGCACACTGCCACCTTGCTGTGCTGTGTGTGGTGTGGAGTGTGTGTGCCACTGAGTCACAGTGCCTCTCGCTCTGCAGCACACACGCACAGGGCAGCAGAGGGCAGGAGCAGGGCACATAGTTGCTGCTGCATGCAGCCTCCACCACACCAACCTCACAGGCAGCAGGAGGAGAGCCAAGCCTATTTCCGGTAGGTGGTGGCAGTGGTACTGACTCATATTTGGGGGGGAAAGGGTTGGGGTCAAGTCAGAAAATGACTCGACCCTCTGAGGCTCCAGCCTGGTCAGGTTGAACTGCAACTTCAAAGTGAAACAGTAGGAGCTCTTGTTTAGGCCCCTTGGGGCAGTCCAACCAAGGGTTAGCCTCTTAGGGCTGGTCCACACTAACCCCCCAATTCGAACTAAGATACGCAACTTGCTGAAATCGAAGTACCTTAGTTCGAACTACAAGGTACTTACCACGGGTCCACACGCGGCAGGCAGGCTCCCCCGTTGACTCCGCGTACTCCTCTCGCGGACAGGGCCGGTTCCAGGCACCAGGCAACCAAGCACGTGCTTGGGGCAGCACCTGGTAAGGGGCGGCCAATCTTGGGGTGGCGGGGGGCAACGCGGCTCGGCGGCGGCGGGGGGGGTTCCGGCAGCGCAGCACTCGGCGGGGGGTGTTTGGCGGCGCGGCACTCTGCGGGGGGCGTGGCGTGTTCGGCGGCGTTCAGCGGGGGGTGTTTGGTGATGCTCTGCGCTGGGAGGGCTTCAGGAGTGCAGCACTGCGCGGGGGGTGGAGGTGTTCGGTGGCGCGGCGCTCCACGGGGGGCGGGAGTGTTCGGCAGCAGGGCGGGGGGTGTTTGGCAGTGCGGCGGGGAGGTGGGGGCTGTTCAGCAGCGCTCGGCAGGGGTTTCGGCGGCGTGGCACTCCGCGGGGGGCGGGGGTGTTCGGCAGCGCGGCGCTCGGCGGGGGGCGAGGGGTGTTCGGCAGTGCGGCGGGGGGTGGGGGCTGTTCAGCGGTGCTCCACGCCGGGGGGCGTTCAGCAGCGCGGCGCGGGGGGTGTTCGGCAGGGGGGCGGGGGCTGTTCGGCGGCGTGGTGTTCGGCGGCGGTTGTTTGGCAGCGTGGCGGGGGGTGTGGGGGTGTTCGGCAGCGCGGCGGGGGGGCGGCAGTTGTTCGGCGGCGCTCAGCAGCGGGAGTTTCGGCGGCATGGCACTCGGTGGGAGAGGATGTTATGGAGGGGCGGCGCTTTTTTTTGCTGCTTGGGGCGGCCAAAAAAGTTAGAGCCGGCCCTGCTCGCGGAGCAGGAGTACCGGCGTCGATGGCGAACACTTCCGGGATCGATTGCTTACCGCCGAACCCGGAGGTAAGTATAGACGTACCCTTAGACTGGGGTGCTAACTCCAGACTATTAACAGCAAATAGGAATTTGCAGGTTTCCAGACTAGGATCAGCTAGTGGTGTCTCTTATGGTAGGTCCCTCTGCAGCTTCCACACAAGTTCCACACAGACCTGAACCTGGCTGCAATGTGTGGTGTTTAGATGCTGCATGTGATTATTAGAACTGGGAACACTGGCTGTTGGGAGTCTGAAAGGACAGGAAATAGGAAGGAGGGGGGAGAAGTTGAGGAGGCTGGGAGAGTTACAGTGTGTGCAGCTACAGCTTGGAAAAGAGACTTCCACTGTAAATAAAGTTCTGTTGAAGTTGTTAATATTTTGCTTGGTGGATACAACATTTTGGCAACGAGGATGGATCTTCTGCCTCTGAACCCACCTGCACCCTTTCTGCAAAGCCCAGGTGAGCCTCCAATTGCTTTTACTGCCTGGATCCGTATGTTTGAGACTTATCTGCTCGCAATCAGTGCTACGGAGATTTCTGAAGTAAGAAAGCGTGCTCTGCTAATCCACTGCCTTGGAGCAGAAGGGCAGTGTATATTTTACATTTTTCCCCTTGCAGATGATAAATATGAGACTGCACTCATTGCATTAAAGAACTTTTTTGTGGCAAAAGTGAATGTAGTAGCTAATCGCTACAGATTTCGCCAGCGTGAGCAGAAACCAGGGGAGACTATAATGCAGTATATGGCTTCCCTGAGGAGTCTGATTGTAACTTGTGACTTTGGGAATATGGCAGATGAGATGATTAGAGACCAGCTCATTGAGAAAACAACAATGCTTCATGTAAGAGAACGCTTACTTCTAGAACCACAACTTACACTAGAAAAAGCAATAACCATTGCTACTCAGATTGAGTCAGCTACAGCTGAAGCCAAAATAATGAGCCAGGGTACAGGAGGCCCAGTCCAGGCTGTGACTCCTTTGCAGAAAAGTTCACTATCACTGCAGACAAACATTTGCAAAAGGAAAACTAATGAAAAGCCACTGAATCAGCGAATGCAAAATACAGTAAAAGCATGCTTTCGCTGTGGATCTCCCAACATCTTGCAAGCTACACAGGATGTCCAGCAAAAGTAGCTCAGTGCAATCATTGCAAAAAGATTGGGCATTTTGCTAAGGTATGTCGCAGTAGCCAGTTCAATCAACAGGTGCATGCAGTTACAATACCAGATGTTACTGTGCTGAGTGTAGACAAAATCACTACTGCACATATTCCAGAACAGATAAAGTGCACTGTAAATGTTTCTGCCATACCCTCAGGCAAATCACACTCTATTCAGCTAATGTTGGACACTGGCTCAGCAGTATCTATACTACCTGATTCCATCTATTTGCATTACTTTAAAGATGTGCCTCTTACTGAACCCAAACTTCATTTGGTATGCTATTTGAAAAACCATATTCCACTACATGGCTGCTTGCCAGCAATAGTTACTTTTGGTGATCGCTGTGTAATTGCGGAATTCTACATTGTTCACAAAGGCACTCCTATCCTTGGCAGAGATTTATTAGCTGCTTTAAATCTCAGGGTAGTTAATAGACGAATTGATCTTCCTCTGCAAAGCACTCTGGCAGTACACACACCAGTTTCAGCTGGGACCCAACTCCAGGTTGAGGAGAAACTCAGCCGTGCTTAAAGAACCAAACTTTCTGCATAAAGTTAAAATGCGGAATAATGTGCCTGTACGACAGAAATTATGGCGCTTACCATTTTCAGTCAGGGAAGCTGTTTCAGAGGAACTTAGAAAACTTGTTCAAAAGGACATTATTGAAGAGATTAACTCCTCGGAATGGGTTTCACCTATACTAGTGACACAGAAGAAGGGTGGAGACATTTGCCTTTGTGTGGACTTAAGGGAGCCAAATAAACCTATTGGGATTGACAGCCATCCTCTTCCTCACATAGAGGAAGTATTTGCAGAACTCTGTGGAGCAAATATGTTTTCTACTCTTGATTTGCAGAGCGCATACCACCAGGTTATGTTGCATGAAGATAGCAGAGACCTCACAGCATTTATTACACATGAGGGACTATTTCATTTTAAACGTGTTCCATACGGTCTCGCATCAACCCCAAGTGCCTTTCAAAAAATGATGTAATTGATTCTGAAGAATCAACCTGGAGTTCAGTGCTATTTGGATGATATTATTGTGTTTGGAAATACTACTGAGGAGCATGACAATAACCTGCAATCTGTACTAAACTGCATCAGCAAAGCAGGCCTCAAGCTCAATAGGTCCAAGTGCAAATTTAGACAAACTGAACTCTCCTTTCTGGGGCATATAATTTCACAGGCTGGACTAAAACCTGATCCAGATCATATCCTTGCAATTTCAAATGCTCCTCCTCCAACAGATTTGCAAACCTTACGTTCCTTCTTGGGTCTTACCTCCTGGTATGCAAAATTCATTCCCAATTATGCTTCTGTCATTGAACCATTACGAGAATTACTACAGAGAAGTTCAACCTTAGTGTGGACAACGGATGCACAAGTTAGTTTCGAAAGGGTGAAAGACTTGATTGTACATAGTCCAGTACTTGCATTATTCAGTCCCGCATTGCCCACAATTGTAACTACTGATGCTTCTGATTATGGACTTGGGGCTGTCCTCACACAACTTCATGAGGACAACACTGAGAGGACTGTTGCATTTGCTTCAAGGACTCTAAGTAATGCTGAGAGAAAGACAGTTGAACAGAACCAAGCAAAGTCTAAGGCTTTCACAGACAAACGGTGGGGTGCTACAGAACCAAAGTTTGAGCGTGGGTCCTTTGTTAGAATACGAAAACCTGGACTCTTACGCAAAGGGGACCATAAATTCACAGCTCCTCTTAAAATCATAGAGAAGAAGGGACCTTACACCTGTCGACTCTCTGATGGGTGGGTATGGAATGCTTCTTATCTTGCACCTGCCTATGCACCAAGAGGAGATTATGCCAACACCCAGTCTGCATTGGATGACTTCACTGTAGAACCAACACAACAAGACATTGCACTGGAACCTGGGCTTGAGAGACAGCCTGTCAGACGACCACCTGCCTGGACTAAAGACTATGTTACGTAGTATCTACAGTGTTTTCAGTGTAATATTCCTGCCAACAGTATAGTGTCTTGTTTCATATTTGTTCCTGTGGTTAGAACAACAATGTTTATTTTAATTTGGAAAGTTTCTTAAGAGAGGAGGGAATGTGTTTAGATGCTGCATGTGATTATTAGAACTGGGAGCACTGGCTGTTGTGAGTCTGAAAGGACAGGAAACAAGAAGGAGTGGGGAGGAGTTCAGGAGGCTGGGAGAGTTACAGAGTGTCCAGCTACAGCTTGGAAAAGAGACTTCCACTGTAAATAAAGTTCTGTTGAAGTTGTTAATACTTTGCTTGGTGGATACAACACAATGTCTGACAGTCATGCCCTGTTCCATATGCATTTCCCCAATTCCCACTGAAGCATGCTCTGCATACAGTTCACTGGCAGTTTCCACTGCACCCACCTTCCCTGTTGCTCCTGGCTTGCTACTAGCCAGGGGAAGAGGATGTGCATACTTGGCCAACTCGAAGGGTCACAGATCGGTGAGGAGGAGGTTCCTGGGAGTGGTAGTTGCCTGCTTAGCTGATTAATTGCACAATCCTTAATTATCTTCCCAGGTCCAACTAATATTATGAAAGAACTGCTCCTGTACAGGGAAAAACTGATTAAATTCCCAATCACTGCATGTCAAGAACAGAAAGTGAAGAAGGATTTTTACAGAATAGCACAATATCTAAACAGAGACCATTGTAGATTATACTAATGTGGCCTCTAGTCCCCCAGTGGATGTCAGTAGATGTTTATGAACTGAAAGCATTTTCATAGCTGGAAGGGTGCAGACAGTTTCCAATGCAAAAAACATGTTCATCTATTACTCTGAATTTTTATAATTCTTTCACTTTTAGTGCTTTAGTCTAAAAACAGGTGCTGTGTAATTGTTGGCAGGATATTGCAAATGCTTCATGGTGTTCAAAAGCTGGTGGCATTAACAGAGTGTGGTGGGTCATGATGACCCATGGGCTTGCTACATGACTTGCAAATGAGTGGGTTTGAAAGTTATCACTATTTGCATGTGTGCTGACCCAGACTAGGCTAAGCTAGGCTAACTGTGAGGAGAGGCAGCAGCAAACCAAGACAAAAGGCATAATTTTGAATTTTTACAGTTTAATAAGGGAAAACCCAAAGTTGTAGCAGAAGCATAAAAATAATATAGACTATTACCAAGTATTTACTCCTTATAATAGTAAACTGTAAGTTACCAGCACATTGACCTTTGCAAGCTTGTACACTCTGCTCTTTCTTACTTTGTGCCGTTAATATCAAATGCATCACTATTAACAAACAAACAAAAAAATTCCTCAACTATATACTGTGCTACTTCAGAGAAGAATCAACATTTCCTCTCCTTGCTTGTAAGTCCAGTTCCACTCTTGCTGACATCCTTTGCTGCTTTTTGGCATGTCATGCTCCTTAGATTTGATGGTTGTACAGGGTTACCATATCTAATAAATAAAAAAAGAGGACCCTCCACGGGCCCTGGCCCCGCCCATTTCCCCACCCCTAGCCCCGCCCCAACTCCGCCCCTTCCCCCACCCTAACTCCGCCCCCTCCTCCCTCCCACTCCCAGCCACGGGGAAAGGGCTGACCCAGCGCTACTGGCTTCACGGTTTGCCGGGCAGCCCCCAGACCCTGTGCCCCCGGCCGGCACTTCCCCAGCGCAGCTGGAGCCCGGGAGGGGAAGCGCCCAGCCGGGGGCGCAGGGTCTGGAGGCTGCCCGGCAAACCGTGAAGCCGGTAGCGCTTGGGCTTCGGGCAGCCCCTATGCCTCCGGACCCTGCGCCCCCAGCCGGGCACTTCCCCTCCCGGGCTCCGGCGGCGCAGGGTCCAGAGGCACGTGGGCTGCCCGAAGCCGGTAGCGCTCGGGCAGCCCGGCTCTTAAACAGAGCCAAGCTGCCCTAGCGCTACCGGCTTCGGGCAGCCCCCCCTGCTTCCGGACCCCGAGCCGCCGGCCAGGCACTTCCCTTCCCGGGCTCCAGCTGAGCTGCTCCGCTCCTCCCCTCTCAGACTTTAAAAGCCGAGCTGCCCGAGCCAGCGCTACCGGCTTCGGGCAGCCCCCCTTGCCTCCGGACCCTGAGCTGCCGGAGCAGAGCAGCTGGAGCTGGGGAGGAGAAGTGCCTGGCCGGCGGCTCGGGGTCCGGAGGCAGGGGGGGCTGCCCGAAGCCGGTAGTGCTGGCTTGGGCAGCTCGGCTCTTAAAGTCTGAGAGGGGAGGAGCGGAGCAGAGCAGCCGCGGGAGGGGAAGTGCCCGGCCAGCATTTTCCCGGACATGTTTGGCTTTTCGGCAATTCCCCCCGGACGGGGGTTTGATTGCCGAAAAGCAGGACATGTCCGGGAAAAAACGGACGTATGGTAACCCTATGGTTGTATCTCTTTTCAAGCAGGGTTTCTTCACTTAGTGGCCCTGACTTGTCCATTAGATGCCTTTGAACTGTATTCCTGCAATAGATATTCAAACAGTCATTTTCTCTGTTCATATACTTTAGGTCCTTTGTGGTTGGGCTTCTCATTTATTGTATCAGGATCTGTTTTCCTCCAAAGTAGCTTTTCAGTCAATTTCCTTTTCACCAATTATATTTCCTTTCAGGTTTTTCCCCTTAATACTCTCTAGTACATGTGTACATTTTATTTCCCTCTACTTCCCTTCTCTAACAGTGTCTTCTCGCATTCCCAGTTCTATGTTATTCTGCTTCTGACTGGAAACATGTCCTATTTTCCTTCTTTTTCCTCCCTTTCACTTCCCAGTCCCCTACTTAAATTTCCCCATTCTTCTTTCATTTTATCTGCCCACCGCATACCCCAGCTCCAGTTGAGTCACGAACTCAGCATCTAGATCCTTCTCTTTCCCTCTATCTTCTCCAACAGTTTTTTTTCCGAATTGCTGCTTCTTCCGATCAGGGCCGGCTCTAGCGCTTTTGCTGCCCCAAGCACAAAAAAAAAGAAGCAGCGATTGCGATCGGCGGCAATTCGGCGGCAGGTCCTTCGCTCCCAGAGGGAGTGATGGCCCCGCCGCCGAATTGCTGCCAAATGGCCGGATGTGCCACCTTCCTCTTCATTGGCCGCCCCAGGCACCTGCTTGCTACGCTGGTGCCTGGAGCCGGCCCTGCTTCCAATGTCACTCGACCCCCTCCCTTGGCTCGAGCAACTTCCCACTGACTATTCCCTTCCCAGGACAGCATTCCATGCTGCTCCATCAAAACTGCAGGCCCTAACAGCATCTCAATAATTCAAAACTACAGCAGGTGCTAGTGCTGAGGCCAGGGTTATTATACATACTTCACCTTAAGCTCATATACATGAAGGCAAAATAATATGCTGGTTTGGGAGATATATGCAGGGTACGTTTATGCTTAGTGGGCTGTTGCTGTTACAAGTCACCTATGCTTATTTGTTGCAGTACACCTCTACCCCGATATAATGTGACCCGATATAACACAAATTCGGATATAACGCGGTAAAGCAGCGCTCCAGGGGTGGGGTGGGGGCTGCGCACTCTGGCAGATCAAAGCAAGTTCGATATAACGCAGTTTCATATATAACGCGGTAAGTTTTTTGGCTCCCGAGGACAGCGTTATATCGGGGTAGAGGTGTATTGCCAAGAGGCCCCAGTCAGGGAACAGCACACCACTGTGATAGGCACTGTAGAAACCAATACAACAAAGACAGTCCCTGCTCCAGTAGCACACAACTTAGCATTAGGACAAGATGCAACAGATACACATGGATTTAGTGGGGGCCAAGGTAAAGCTGTTTGCAATTTAGTAGCCTCAATGGTCAGAGTAGTCACAGGTGGCTGTCAGCCTTAACAATGCCAGCCCTAAGTTTAGAATCCTCTGCTCCCTATTGAGAGCTTGTTATTTTAATAGAATCCCTTGATTTTTGTGGGCATGTGGGAGCGATGTACCATTTGCTTAGTACTGCATGTTTTGTATATTAATGTTCTATTTGCATAAACAGCTACCTCCGTTACCTCCAAAAACGAAACAAAATTGTAACTGTCATATGTCTTAGCACTGCTAATGGATTCCATATACCACGTCACCTAATTTTTCCTTTGTCCAGCTGAATGGGATACTCCGGGTGCCTCTGTTTCCTATGTGCTGCTGATGCCACGGGTACTGTGTCATTACTGTGGTGGATGTGAACTGTTTGTAGGAAAAGTGTGAGGACTGATTTGTGTGCAGACAAGTGAGATGTGCAGGAAGTCCTGGATTGTCAGTGTATTTGCACACAGTGTAGATGGCCTCCTCTTGACAAGTCTCTATGTGTGTAGCATATAGTACAGAATCTATATAGCATGTGTTTTCTTTAACGTGGGCTAGGTCCATGTTTTCCTGCATGTAACTCATCACCTGACAGTGGTTTTGAAGCTGTATGCTGTAACTTTTAGTCAGCTCCAATAGCCACTCAGGTTCAGTAGCAGCTGAGAATAGCCAAAGTGCTGTGCACTCAGCTATGTTCCCCACTGCTGCAGGTATGCCCTCTGTGCTGGGGCCAAGAGGGTTGTTGTAGTGACATTCATTAGCTCCAGCTGGGAAGCTACTTTACAGCAGGGGTATCTCTGTGGGCATTTCTGCCCCCTTTATGCTGGCAGAACATGGGGTGGAATGAAGAAGCAGGCTCTAGCACTGGTTACTTCTTGCTCTTTCTGGCTATTTCTGCTGACCTGCCTTTATCTACTTTTCAGCAGCTGTTGTTCGTTTTCGTACCATTTTTTGATCACTCTTTTTAAAATGTAGTTGCCTTTTTTGTTTCATTTTACAGCAGTCTCTGTAACCTGACATCCTAGATATGTTGGGATACCAACTGTTTGAGCACATTGATTTCTGTCTCTGAACTTAGGAACCTGATTAAAAATTCAAGATCTGTTGAAGTTGTTTCAAGAATACTTGACAGATATAGCTGTATCGTTTTAGAGGAAACAGCTCCACTGTTGCCTATAGTGGACTATATTCCTTGCTCTCCCCATTGGTACACTCTGATATTAAGAATATTGAATGTGAAAGGAAGATACCTCAAAGTTAATGGGGCTTAATGAGAGTGCATGTCTTTTTTGAATGGAAATTGCATATGATTGAGCACTAGTATACTCATGTTAGTGCTAAGGCAATCTATTTTCAGAATATTATACCTAGGGGAAGGGATAGCTCGGTGGTTTGAGCATTCCCCTTATAAACCCAGAGTTCAATCCTTGAGGGGGGCCACTTAGGGATCCGGGGCAAAAATCAGGACTTGGTCCTGCTAGTGAAGGCAGGGGGCTGGACTCAATGACCTTTCAGGGTCCCTTCTAGCTCTATGAGATAAATATATGGAGATATACCTAACTACCAACAACCCTTTATAATTTCATAGTCAGGTTCCTAACCTCCCTCCCCTCAAATCCCTCATTAATTTATTGGCCTCTGGACAGTGTCTATACCAGTTTTGTAATTACTTCAGAATACAACCTATGTGGTGTTGAGGATGGCAGATTGGGATATGTCTGCAAATGGTGAACTCCATTTTGTGTTATGTGCTAACCACATGTCTAAAGTTGCCCAAGGCAGCTTATTGCATTGCATTCCAGACAGTGGCCCCGCCCAGGAAAGGTGTTTGACACATCGTTGAAGGACTATCACTGAGAAACCATCAAGAAGGCAATCGAGGGATATTGACTGTCTCTCAACTATTGACCCATCCCCATTAGACATCACGGGGGCATCTCAGGCGTGAAAGGGGCATCTCAGGACTATTGTTGTTTTTCAAAGATCTGTAATTCTTTAGTGCTCTGAAGAGAAAACTGACTATGGTTAAGAAATTCCTTTGCTGAGACTGTGTTCCTTGCTTCTGCCATATTTTCCCCCCAGGCTAAGAGAGAGAGCCGAAAGCCTAGCTGGAGTTCTAAGGAAGTGTATGTAAGTGAGTGGGGGGACTTAAGAGGTTTCAGACACTGATTTGGGGGATTAGCACAGCACCCCACGTGCCAAGGTGGGGCATCAGCCAAGAGATCTGAGCCTGGGAGTGTGTCCTAAGGTTACTGGGCCAGGTTGTAACACTAAGCACCTGAACTGAGCACTTTACTTCACTGAGAATTGTAGGCATTCATCATTTCTTAGTGCTTAGCTGTTTGTACATAAACACAAACTTTTGAAGGCTGATTGCAAATTACCATGATTCTATGACTGCTCCCTTCATCAATGGCTTAGGGATATTGAGCATCTTTACTCAGGTGTCGGAGTCTGATTTTGCTGATGTGACAGTATTTAGGATTCACAACATATGATTGTGATCCCGGCAGTACTTGACAATTGTGGAGAAAATATTTATCAATTTTGACAACAACAATTAAGAGTTTAGTGAAATTAATTTATTACATCAAATTTTAAACTGGCAATAATAACTCTTTGGGTCTAGAAAATTTTCTCATCAGCCAAAGATGTGTCTAATTTCCATTTATGTTTTTGTATCAAAAGTGCTTGAAAAAAGATATATTCAGTTGCAAACTCATCTTGGTCACAGGGTCTCCCAGGAGCAGGGGTAAGACCCCATTTGAAAGGGCCCTGAAACAGAGTGCCATTGCAACGTGGTACACAGGGTTGTAGGGCCAGTCAGGTTGGGCCTGGCCACTCCTCCAACATGATGGAGGCGCAACCAGGCCAAATTTGATTGATTAGCATTGACACCTGGTGCATGGGGTCATGGCACCATTCAGGTTTGCTGCTGTGATCCTGTGTGCCAGGTCACAATGCTCAGAGTGGAGAGTGGGGAGACAGAAGCAGCTCTGTAGGAGGGGAGCCACTGCTGTGGGGTGAGTGCTGGGCAGGCTCACTCTTTGAACACCACCTCCCTCATTCCCCCAGGGCTTCCCTTCAGTGTTTTTTCATCCTGGGTTTTTTGGAAGCGGGGGGGGGGGGGGGAGGGGGAGGGGAGAAGAGCTCAGTTTCAGATTTTGCTCTGGGCCCCCAAAAACATGTGGTGTATTTGAAAACATTGATCAGAGCACAAGGTGGCACAGACAGCTCCTTTCTTAAGATGTATGATGGCTTGCAGGTTAGAACATAAGAATGGCCATACTGGGTCAGACCAAAGGTCCATCTAGCCCAGTATCCTGTCTTCTGACAGTGGCCAAAGCCAGGTGCTTCAGAGGGCATGAACAGAACAGATAATCACCAAGTGATCCAGCTCCTGTCACCCATTCTCAACTTCTGGCAAACAGAGGCGAGGGACACCATCCCTGCCCACCCTGGCTAATAGCCATTGATAGACCTATCCTCCATGAATTTATCTAGTTCTTTTTTAAACCTGTTATAGTATTGGCCTTCACAACATCCTCTGGCAAAGAGTTCCACAGGTTGACTGTGTGTTGTGTGAAGAAATACTTCCTTTTGTTTGTTTTAATCCTGTTTCCTATTAATTTCCTTTGGGACCCCTATAGATTTTATAGATCTCTATCATATCCCCCTGAGTTGTCTCTTTTCCAGCTGAAAAGCCCCACTCTTATTAAGCTCTCCTCACATGTTGCCCTTTTCTAAACCTTTTCCAAGATTGCAGCTGATTCAAGCTTTCCTCGAGTTCCTGGGCCCGAGTCCCTGCTGCCTTACTCCCATTGTGCCCTGTTGTAATTTCACTGATGTAAAACTGGAGTAAGGCAGTGGTGATGCAGATTCTTAAGTTTTTTTAGACAGGTGGCAGCATTTGATGCTACTGTTTAGGCTTGTCTTTTTAGCATGATTGCAGTCAGTAGCTGAATTATCTGTTTCGAATTATATTCATCACCAAGGCTGGTGATGGTTCCTGTGGGACAATTGCCGTCATATCCAGGGTTTTTTCCAATGTGGCATGTATAAGAATTCTTTGCTTGGACTACTCCTTCTTTGCATTTATAAGCTGCAATTAGGGGCCATCAAAAGGAATTGTAATTGGTTTTCATTGCTGTGCTGATATTGCTCATATCTATTTAACTTCTCTGCCTTAGCGACATTCATGAAGCCATCAATGGATGCCATCAGCCCAAAGCAGCATGCACCCTGCTGATGAGGGAGGAGCCAAATAACAAGCAACCCCCACACCCCACCCCACCCCACTCCAACAGAAAAGGAAACAAGAACAGAGGCAGAAAAGAATAGGAAAGAGAAGGCAGGGAGAGGGAGACTGTAGCAGCTGTGCTGGAACATAGTGAAAAGAGACATGGACAGAGAGCCCATCCTCCAAAATATAAATCACAAGTAGGGGAGAAGGGCTCTAGCAGAGAGAGGTTGGGAAGCATTTGCTGAGTGAGGCTTCTATCCTGGTGATCACACCTGAAATTGCGCTCTGACATCCATCTTCGAGGCTTAAGAGCTTGGCTGTTATATTGTCATGGGACTGATCAATAGATAGCTTGGTGACAGACTTGAGACACTATCTTTGTACCATCTCTGAAATATCACCAGGCTGAGACGCTTGCTGGTGAAGAGGGATTTAGAATTGATGATAAATGCTTTGCCTTTTAAAGGCTGGATTATTGCAATTCTTTGTTTGCAGGAGTTACCGACCGTGTTATCTGCAGAATGCAGCTTATACAGAATGCAGCAGCTCGTATTCTTTCAGGCAGTTGGTTATTTCAACATAATATTCCCATTTTAAAATCTCTGTAAAATTCCATGTCAACTTTATAGTCCTGCTACTCACTTATGACACACTTACTGGTATATTCGACTGTTTTGCCATCTTGCAGTTTCTCTCTTGTTGCTCAACAAGGTTGCAATGGGCAGGAAATTTAGTTTGTCCCTGTTATAAAGTTGGGAAACTCCAGTGGCTAGAAGGGCCAGGAGCACGCAGAGGCCAATCAGGGCCCATCAGGCAACATAAAAAAAGCTAGCTGCTTTTTTCATGGGCCAGTTCTGGGTGAAGTTGAGAGAGGGAAGGGAGACAGGCTGTTCTGTCAAGAAACCTGGCCAGGCCAGGGGCCTGACTGACAATATTTTACTTGGATCAGTGAAGGGCTATTGTTTTATATTACAGAGTACAGCCTTTAATGCCCAGGTGGCCATTCTGAGTAAAGTGTTAATTTATTTTCTGTAACTAATGTGAGTTCACTCTGTCAGGGGAGCCCATGACCATTATATTTGGTTTATCCATTGTGGTTTCAAAATACCATGGGTTTTTCCACACAGCTCCAGCTCTCTACACCTTTCCCCATTCTCCCTTTGCTTTTCCTCAGTCACTTTTTTGTCATTATAAAAATTCTGGAATATATTCTCACGTGTCCAAGATTTGCTACTGAGAATAACCAAAAGGCATTTCAAAAGAACTTATACAAAAGGGAAAGGCCAAAATGCTACTAAAGGCACTGAATAACTTGTTTAGTGCAAAGGCAGAATTTTGCTCCATCTTAAAACAGATATTTTTGTGCATGGCAGCAAAATAGATAATTCCTTCCCTCTCTCTTCCCCAAACCCAGAAAATATTAAATATACTAAAGCTAATAGAAAATTACATACTAGTTTCACAGAAATTGTTCTCCTACCTTCAATATAACATAACTCAGTGACCGAGCAGAAACTGTACCATTTCTATTAATAATTTTTTCCATTTTTAAAAAAAACAAAATATTAGAAAGTAACTTTGTTTGCAGCCAATCATCCTCACTCCAAAAGTGTCAGGAACTGATGATCTGGAGTTGGCTGAGTAGTGGTTCAACAAAAGGAAATTGAACCACTCAGCATACACAGAGCTTGTATCTACAAATACAGGTACATAGTTTTGCTGCCCAGCCAGCTATTAGAAATACTTATTAGAAAGTCACTTCCCTTTGAAGATATTCTCTTTTACTCAAGGGGAATTTGGTTCCTTCTCAGGCTGATTATACAGGGAGCTCTAACAAATTGTCACAGAATAAAAGACTTTGTACCTAATTGAGGAAAAAAGATATCAGTAATTTATGTGGGAGAGATAAATAGCTGAATATCATGTATTAGCTTAACTGTTCTGTATTTTTGAATATGCCTCAAAATTGTTACATAGTGCTTCTCAACTACTATGAAATTAGCAAAAATCTCCTGCTCTTGTGCAGTTATTCACCGATTCCAATTCTCTGAAGTTGCCCAAGCTGATTCACTACTGGCTATTGATTATTTATTATATTAAAAAGGTCATTCAACTCCATATTCTAGCTACAGTGGAAACATTCTAGATTTTTCTAGTAACCTATTGCAGGGGAAGGATGGTCCAGTGGTTAGGGTACTGGCTTAGGCGATGGCAGAACGTGGTTGAATTCTCTGTTCTGCCATGGACTTCCTGTGTGACCTTGGACAAGCTGCTTAAACTGTCTGTGTGTCAGTTTTGCATCTGTAAAATGGAAATGTAGTGGATTAGCGGTCATCCCTCAGGCTCAGAGAGAGGCCACTATGGCTTAAAAGTCAATTAGCAAGTTACCTCTCTATAGCCCCTTGGGTGAAGCTTAGCAACAAATCTTTCTTTAGCTTAGCCTCCTGGCCAGGACAGACAGCCCACACAGTCTGGTGCTCTGGGCAGGACAGAGCAAGGAGCAGTTTTTAACCCAGCCTTGTGGCTAGCGCAGACAGCAAACATAGTCAGGCTCAGCCCTATGGGCGGGCCAGAGCAATAGGCTATCTTTAGCCCAGCTCTCTGTTATATCCTTGGGGGCAACAGTTTTAGGAAGAAATCACTGGAGACACAGAGAGCTGTAAACCTTGAAGCAGCCATTTATTGCCACACACAGAACTAACCAACAGCCAGCCAAAACTGGCTGGGCTATCCCCTAATAATCTAACTCAGTTGCCATAGCAACACAAGATTCTATTACCACAACAACCAAATACACAACACTCTCTTGCTGGGGCAGACAGCAAATGCAGTCCGGCTCAGTCCTTTGGATGGGGCAGAGCAGCAACAGTCGATAGCCCACTTCCCTGGCTGGGCAGTCAGCAGACAAACACAGGTAGTTCATACTAAGGTGGGTAGGGGGTTGGCAGCAGGGGGTAGAGGGACTCAAGCCCACTCTACTCCACCGGGTCCCAGCCCAGGGCCCTAACAGTGGAGGAAGTATCTGTCACTGTTGACAGAGGGAATCCCACCAAAACACACTGATTCGCACTATGGCAGCAAAACCAGACTAAACTCTGGTTTCTCTGAGCTACTTCCTACCACAGTTTGGGAATCGGGCTCCATAGTGCAGGGGTCCTCCATCTCCTCAGGGTACTCAGACAGCAGTCCCAGCAGCTCCTCGGGGTACTTGTCAGATGGCAGTCCTGGCAGCTCCTCAGGGTCCTCCTCTGGGGGCAGGAGTTGGTGCAGCTCAGCTCCTGGTCCAGGCATGGCTGGATAAACTCTCCTGTGGGTCCAGGGCTATTAGATTTTGTGGGGGCCCTGGAGGTTTGGAGTGGGGGAGTGGGCTCAGGGCTGGAGCAGAGGATTGGAGTGTGGGAGGGGGTGCACCTCCAGCTGGGAGGGTGGGCTCTGGGGTGGGGCCAGGAATGGGACAGGGGGTTGGGGGTGCAGGCTCTGGGTGAGAGGCACTTACCTCGGGCAGCTCCTGGTCAGTGGTGCAGCAGGGCTAAGGCAGGATCCCTGCCTGCCCTGGCTCCATGCTGCTCTGCTTCCTGAGGAGGCCGGTATGTCCATCCCCTAGGCAGAAGGGCAGGCCGCTCTGTGTGGTGCATGCTGCCCATGCCTGCAGGCGCCACCCCTGCAGCTCCCATTGGGAGCTGTGGAGCTGGCGCTGGGGTCAGTGCGCAGAGATTCCCTGAACGCCCCTTGCCTAAGGGCTGCCGGGGCATATTGGCGAGCTGGCGCTTACGGCTCCAGCCCAGGGAGGGGGCAGTAGCGCCAAGGCTTGGGAGCCAGTGTCCGGCCCGTGGCACAGACTTGCTGCAGGCTGGATGAAAAGAAGCAGCAGACTGTATCTGGTCTGCGGGGGCCCCCTGTCACAATAAAATTGCTCCCCCCCTGGGGGTCCCCTGGGTAAGAACCAGCATTGTATATTGCTAATGCTTTATGATGCACTGGAAAGGATTTTGGGGGGTGTTGAAGGTGTGAGTGTGGAGTGAAAAATTCCTTTGCAGGTTGTGAGAGGCCAAAGGGGGAGGAAGAGAGAAAAGAACAGGTTAACTCAACACCTCAGCTCAGTCTGAAAATAAGACGCAGGCTCCAGTTCAAGGTCACGGCGCTCGAACAGACTATGCAGCCAAGAAGCCTGCAGCCATATTTGTATCTTACCCAACCCCCAGCCAACCGTGAGAAAAGAGAAGTAAGCTGAACAAGACTGCAGGGGATTGCAAAAACTAGGGAGACAATGAAGGGGGCGGAAAAACAACAGTTTCGCGCCCCTGAAGCCCGTGTGTTTTGGAAAAGCTAAGGAAGCCACAGAAAGCCGGTTTGGACTGGTACAAAGAGCATGGGAGACAGAGGTCCTTGGATGAAACGCTCCAGAAGAACACAGGGCTTAAAGCCCTCCTGAGAGTTAAAGCAAGTCAGAGATCAACAGCGGACCCTGGATGTCCTGTGCACAGGACAGAACCCTTGTCCACCCTTCTCCCTCTTCTGACGTTACACCCAGGCTTGGCCAGCCTCAGGTTGTGCGTGTGTGAGTATGAAAGTGGGTTAGAACGCGGGCACTAACGTTTTCTTTCTTTCCCTGAGTGACATAGGGAGCACCCAGCACTCACCGCTGTTATTTTATTAATAAAGCTTTAAAATCTAGTCACTTGGTGTGCTCCTCCATCTCCTCCCCTAATGATCCTGCGGCCTCAGCCTGATTACCTGACTCCTCAGGCAGATTGGTAACAAAAAATGTCATTTTTGGTGGAGAGTATGAGGCCCTGGGCTGCAGCCCCTAAAGCCCCTGCATTAATCCGGCCCTGGGTCCAGGGGCCAGAAGCATCTAACTCCATCCCTGGCTCTCCCACAACTGATCTGGAGGCCCACCTCCTATATTTCCTGTTCTGCCTCTCTGCTTCCAGCAGGAGGGGCAGGCCCAGCCTGGCTCCAACCCTCAGGGTTTGAGAGTGGTTCCTCCCCCTCAGGCTCAGAATGAGGCCATTCTGCCTCGCTCCAGGGGATAATTCTTCCTTACCTCCCAGGGGTGTTGTAAGGATAAGCAGCTTGAAGATTATGAAGTGCTCTGAGATCTACTGATGAAAAGCACTCCATGAGAAATAGGCATTATTATTAGGTCACCTGTGTAAGAGACCATGACACTACCATTAGTAGCAGCAGCAAGAACAATCATCTGCACAAAGTGGAAAAAAAGATTGGTCCTTCCCCTTTCCTGGAATGTGTATAGCAAACTTAAACTTCTGTAACTCTCGTATACATTATGTGGGAAGAGTTGTTAATATCTCTGAACTCTGGGTACCTTTCTCTGACTATTTTAAAAACATGGTTACTCCATAGACTTGGTCAAATCTCAGAAATCAGGGTAGCCCCAGAAACCATAGCATGTATCATTACCAATGACATATCTTTTACAGTTGCACCCCAATGGGGGTGGGAAGCTAAAGAGTCAGTCCCTAAGAGAAATTCTGGGTGTATATTCAATATGATGCATAGTTGAGGAATTGTTGGAATGATAGTGGGTCTGTGCCATCCTAGATCTCAAATGTCTGAACAAATGTGTCAGAGTTCCAGATGGAACGATAAACTGTCACCTCTGATGACATAGGTCATCTTCAAAAAGGCATATTTAGATACTCCCATGAGAAAATGCCACAGCAGATTCCTCAAATCTGTATATGCCAATAATGACTTTCAATATAAATTACTTCCTTTAGTCTAAGGGCTAGTCTACACTACCCGCCTGGATCGGCGGGTAGAAATCGATCTCTCAGGGATCGATTTATCGCATCTCATCTAGACAGATAAATCGATCCCCGAATCAACACGCTTACTCCCACCTCGTCAGGAGGAGTAAGCGCCGTCAACAGGGGAGCCGCGGCGGTCGATTTGCCGCCGTCCTCACAGCGGGGTAAGTCCAATAGGATACGCCGAATTCAGCTACGCTATTCACGTAGCTGAATTTGCGTATCTTAAATCGACCCCCTCCTTAGTGTAGACCTAGCCTAACTGTGTTCACAAGGATCAGTACCAAAGGTTTCATATTTTAGTGTTGATTGCAGTGCTGACAGACAGCAATTCCTCATATGTACTGTGACAGACCCAGACCAGTGGGGTACAGGAGTCTGGTAGATGGCAAATATACTGGTCACTGGATGAGTAGTTTTCTGTTCCCTGAGTGACCAGAGCAGGGGCTGCACTAGAGTAATCAGGAATCTGCTAGAACCAGTTAAGGCAAGCAGGCTAATTAGGACACCTGGAGTCAATTAAGAAGAAGCTGCTAGAATCAATTAAGGCAGGGCTAATCAGAGCACCTGGGTTTTAAAAAGGGGCTCACTTCAGTTTGTGGTGCGAGTATGAGGAGCTGGGAGCAAGAGGCGCAAGGAGCGGAGAGTGAGAGGGTGTGCTGCTGGAGGACTGAGGAGCACAAGCGTTATCAGACACCAGGAGGAAGGTCCTGTGGTGAGACTAAGGAAGGTGTTTGGAGGAGGCCATGGGGAAGTAGCCCAGGGAGTTGTAGCTGTCATGCAGCCGTTACAGGAGGCACTATAGACAGCTGCAGTCCACAGGGCCCTGGGCTGGAACCTGGAGTAGAGGGCGTGCCCAGGTTCCCCCCAAACCTCCCAATTGACCTGGACTGCGGGTTCTTCCAGAGGGGAAGGTTTCTGGGCTGTTCCCCAACCCACATGGTGAATCTCTGAGGCAAGAAAATCTGCCAATAAGCGCAGGACCCACCAAGATAGAGGAGGAACTTTGTCACAGTACCTATTTCTTAATGACTTACTGAGATGAGTGCTTTGAAAAGAGAGCCAACTCCCCTGTAAATATTTTCTGACAGCAAAGATTTCTAATCATTCAGGAGAAGAGACCATCATCACCATCCCAGATTATGCAGAATCTCGGAGTAATCATAGCAAGGCACCTGAAAATCTCTTCACCATTCAGCAAGTTGTGATGTATCCAAATTTATCTGACAGAGAATGCTGATGAACCTCCTGGACATGCTCATATCCTGCTGTAAGATCTTAACACAGGTTTGACTATGAAAGAGATAAAAACATAACAAGAACAGTTGTATTAATTAATTTGTGTTACAGTAGCATTAGAGGCCCCAACCAAGATCAGGGTCCCATTGTGGGATGTGCTGTGGAAAAATATACTAAGAGGCAATTCTTGTACTGAAAAGTTTACATTTGAAATTGACAAGACTGACAAAAGGCGAGAAAGGAAACAGACCAACTCAGTAGTGGCGCCAGGAATAGAACCCTGTGGTCCTACTGCCTAGACCAGGCCCTTATCTATTAAGACACACTGCCTCTCAAACTAGCTTTTTATTCTTTCCACTCTGAACAACCCAATTCAGCTACCCCAAAATACTCTTATTGTTGAACTGTTGGAAGGTAAGGTACAATTGTCTCTTGGACATCAGATCTCAGCATCTTGGAGAGCTATAGTACATGATACAAGCCTCCACACTCGGGATGCCTACTATAGTCTCCTATTGGTTCAGAGGATAATTTAGTTAGCAATCAGACTGGCCCTGAAACAGTGGGAAGAGATTCTTGGGAGAAAACACATATTTGCAACATCATAGCACTGGCATACCTAAGCAGGGAGGGAAGGATGTTCTTTCCCAACTAGACAAAAACTTTTTATTTTGAATAGTTTCAGAGTAACAGCCGTGTTAGTCTGTATCCGCAAAAAGAAGAACAGGAGTACTTGTGGCACCTTAGAGACTAACAAATTTATTAGAGCATAAGCTTTCATGGACTACAGCCCACTTCCGAAGAAGTGGGCTGTAGTCCACGAAAGCTTATGCTCTAATAAATTTGTTAGTCTCTAAGGTGCCACAAGTACTCCTGTTCTTCTTTTATTTTGAATGTTCTACATTGCAGTCTCCAACTTGAGAAAGGATTGGCTAACTCTCAACCAATAGGCATCTCAATCTCACAACATTCCAGGACATAACACGCATGTTCATACTTAATAGTAAATGTTCAGGCTTCTGTGGACACCTCTTTTGGCAGAAAATGATCTTCATCCTCAATGTGTTGAAAATGAGTTTCTTGCTCATTTTCAAAAATATTTCACTTATGGACACAGCTGTTCTTATGTGTATTTTTATTGAGGATGATATCCCATTGGGAGAATTGAGGGACATACATATATTTATAGTTCTTAAACTGTATTGAACAAAAAACCTACCGTTTTTATGTATTTATCATTCAATTTAGTATTAATTATAATTTCTTGTTTATCTGTTGTATGCATAGAAGCAGTTTTCAGAAACCCCAGTCATAGATCAAGGCCCCATTGTCCTAGATGTTGTATGAACACAGAACAAAAAGACTGTTCTTGCCCAAAAGAACAAGTTTGACAGTTGTGGAAATAATCAGCTGGAGACATTTTCCAACCAACTATATGGTTTGAAGTTCCAGTGTGCAAAATTGATCATTTCATCCATTGTCTCACTTTCTGGCAAAGGCATTAACAGAAAACTGCAGATGTGTTGGAGGTATGTGTTGTAGTTGGAATAATGGTATCATATGTAACAGATGCAGACAAAACATATCCTAACAATATGCATGTTCGAAAACATCTGGAGAATGGACAAAATACCATGATACACTACTACTATTTAGTGCTTATATAACCTCTGTAGCCCTTTCCCAACACTAAGCCTCACAGCACCTCATGAAGTAGGTATCATTATCCCCATTATACAGATGGGGAAAACTGAGGCACAGTTTTTTTCCCAAAGAAACACAGCAGAGCTAAGAGGAGAACTAAGGTCTCCTCTTGACTGCTTAGCCAATACCCCATCTGCCAGATCATGCTGCATTCCTGACTGACACTCTGATGCAGAAAGGCAACACAAACATTTTCTTTTAGAGTCTTATGACTCAGTCAGGATTATTAACTGTCTGCAAATCCCCACTGAGGAAAGTATTGATACCTGTAGGGCTCTTGGCAGAAGCACATGAAAAGTAGTTGACCCTCCCTCAATTCTGATTGATAATTACTTGCAGTGCAGGAAGAAAGCTGAAAGATGTATGGCTGGAGTTAATGCGGATATGGGAAAATTTGGAGATTCTCTTGATTCTAAAATTAAATCTAGAGACTCCTTATTAGAGTTGCTATGTTTATTTCTCAACAGAATGGAGCAAACGTGAAATGTTGTTCACAATCTGTTACAGAAAAAGAAATAGTATCAGGAGTTAGAAAAAGATACAGGCAGATTCCAAGACTAATTTTCTAGGTTCGAACTGAAACTTCATTTACAGATGTTTTACAACTAAACAGAAAGTTAGAACACCTAAAAGTCTGATTAAGGGTGGTAAGCTAAGGTTAATAAATCCTCCCATAGATTTCAAGACACTCTGTACTATTAGAGGGGCGTTTGAATTACTTAAGCAGCATTTGAAATTTCTGCAGCTTTCTTTCCACTTTTTGTGAAGGCTTTTAAAAATATATATATATAAAAGTATTCAGAGATCGCCAGCTATTCAAATGGGTTTGATGCAGGGGATGTGTTTGATGCTGAGTCTGGGGATAAAGGGAAGAGACCTGTCTTAACAGGATGTTAGAGGGGAAAACCTACAGCAGGAGGGCATTTCCAAACTAAAACACAGAGTTGAGGATTAGGGGAACTAAAAGTCTAGCAAAATGAGCAATGAAATACCTCCATTACTATTTTTTGTTTTGTTCTTGTTCTGCACTATGCTTATGCTTTTTGCTCCCCCCCTGCAATGCAGAAGACCTATTAAGTGCATCCATTTATTGCTGTTTGGTGGCTGTTGCAGAGGCTGGTGAATTAGATACTGCTGATCATTATTTTTTGCAAAGATTCTTCATGCGAGAATGAACATGAAAGTAGTCAGTGTTTATTATAGTGATGATCCAGAAAATATGGTCTCTGAAAAATGACTACAGAGATGTACCTGATCCGAGTGGTGACAGGTAAAAGAACACCTGTTGGCATGTTCAATTGTTTTTTTTGGGCACCCGCTGAGTTACAATGGGATGTGTGGGTGCGGATGGTTTCACTTTGGGTGGGTTGCCATAGGGATTCTACAGCTGGGGTGGGGTGAAAGCAGGTTGTGTCTTGCCATTATTTTAGTTTTGGCCTTCCAGCCCAGTGTGCATTTTGAATATTTCACAGTTAACCCCTTTATTGATAAAGAAGGAAAAGATGGACTTCTGGGTAAGGCAGAGGCTGACAGCTAGGAAATCTGGGCTCTATTCCTGACTTTATTGGAGACCAACTTTGTGACTTGTGCAAGTCACATAATGTCTTTGTGCCTCAATATCTAGATCTGTAAAATAAAGATCACTAACTATGCCACAGGAGTGTGGGGAGGATTAATTCACTGTACTTTGAGTTCCTTGGAAAGAAGATGCTATAGACAGGTAAAATATTACCATTTTTGTATCCTTCAGATGTGTCCGAATTATTGTCCTAGGCTGTTCATTTAGGTATCTTGAAAATTCAGCATAGTTTTATGAAAGACCATGACTTGGCTATTAATTGCTATGACTGTTTTGTATGCTATAATTGTTTACTTCCTAATGCTGTAAACTGATCATAGAATCATAGAATAGCAGGGTTGGAAGGGACCTCAGGAGGTCATCTAGTCCAACCCCCTGCTCAAAGCAGGACCAATTCCCAACTAAATCATCCCAGCCAGGGCTTTGTCAAGCCGGGCCTTAAAAACCTCCAAGGAAGGAGATTCCACCACCTCCCTAGGAAACGCATTCCAGTGCTTCACCACCCTCCTAGTGAAATAGTGTTTCCTAATATCCAACCTAGACCTCCCGCACTGCAACTTGAGACCATTGCTCCTTGTTCTGTCATCTGCCACCACTGAGAACAGCCGAGCTCCATCCTCTTTGGAACCCCCCTTCAGGTAGTTGAAAGCAGCTATCAAATCCCCCCCCTCATTCTTCTCTTCTGGAGACTAAACAATCCCAGTTCCCTCAGCCTCTCCTCATAAGTCATGTGCTCCAGCCCCCTAATTATTTTTGTTGCCCTCCGCTGGACTCTTTCCAATTTTTCCACATCCTTCTTGTAGTGTGGGGCCCAAAACTGGACACAGTACTCCAGTTGAGGCCTCACCAATGTCGAATAAAGGGGAACGATCACGTTCCTCGATCTGCTGGCAATGCCCCTATTTATACAGCCCAAAATGCCGTTAGCCTTCTTGGCAACAAGAGCACACTGCTGACTCATATCCAGCTTCTTGTCCACTGTGACCCCTAGGTCCTTTTCTGCAGAACTGCTACCTAGCCATTCAGTCCCTAGTCTGTAGCAGTGCATAGGATTCTTCCGTCCTAAGTGCAGGACTCTGCACTTGTCCTTGTTGAACCTCATCAGGTTTTTTTTGGCTCAATCCTCTAATTTGTCTAGGTCCCTCTGTATCTGATCCCTACCCTCCAGCATATCTACCACACCTCCCAGTTTAGTGTCATCTGCAAACTTGCTGAGAGTGCAGTCCACACCATCCTCCAGATCATTAATAAAGATATTAAACAAAACCGGCCCCAGGACCGACCCTTGGGGCACTCCGCTTGAAACCGGCTGCCAACTAGACATGGAGCCATTGATCACTACCCGTTGAGCCCGACGATCTAGCCAGCTTTCTATCCACCTTACAGTCCATTCATCCAGCCCATAGTTCTTTAACTTGGCGGCAAGAATACTGTGGGAGACTGTATCAAAAGCTTTGCTAAAGTCAAGGAATAACACATCCACTGCTTTCCCCTCATCTACAGAGCCAGTTATCTCATTATAGAAGGTAATTAGATTAGTCAGGCACGACTTTCCCTTGGTGAATCCATGCTGACTGTTCCTGATCACTTTCCTCTCCTCTAAGTATTTCATAATTGATTCCTTGAGGTCCTGCTCCATGATTTTTCCAGGGACTGAGGTGAGGCTGACTGGCCTGTAGTTCCCCGGATCCTCCTTCTTCCCTTTTTTAAAGATGGGCACTACATTAGCCTTTTTCCAGTCATCCGGGACCTCCCCCGATCGCCATGAGTTTTCAAAGATGATGGCCAATGGCTCTGCAATCACATCCGCCAACTCCTTTAGCACCCTTGGATGCAGCGCATCCGGCCCCATGAATTTGTGCTCATCCAGTGTTTCTAAATAGTCCCAAACCACTTCTTTCTCCACGGAGGGCTGGTCACCTCCTCCCCATACTGTACTGCCCAGTCCAGCAGTCTGGAAGCTGACCTTGTTCATGAAGACAGAGGCAAAAAAAGCATTGAGTACATTAGCTTTTTCCACATCCTCTGTCACTAGGTTACCTCCCTCATTCAGTAAGGGGCCCACACTTTCCTTGACTTTCTTCTTGTTGCTAACATACTTGAAGAAACCCTTCTTGTTACTCTTAACATCTCTTGCTAGCTGCAACTCCAAGTGCGATATGGCCTTCCTGATTTCACTCTTGCATGCCTGAGCGATATTTTTATACTCCTCCCTGGTCATTTGTCCAATCTTCCACCTCTTGTAAGCTTCTTTTTTGCGTTTAAGGTCAGGAAGGATTTCACTGTTAAGCCAAGCTGCTTGCCTGCCATATTTACTATTCTTTCTACACATGGGGATGGTTTGTTCCTGCAACCGCAATAAGGATTCTTTGAAATACAGCCAGCTCTCCTGGACCCCTTTGCCCTTCATGTTATTCTCCCAGGGGATCTTGCCCATCTTTTCCCTGAGGGAGTCAAAGTCTGCTTTTCTGAAGTCCAGGGTCTGTATTCTGCTGCTCTCCTTTCTTCCTTGTGTCAGGATCCTGAACTCTACCATCTCATGGTCACTGCCTCACAGGTTCCCATCCACTTTTGCTTCCCCTACTAATTCTTCCCTGTTTGTGAGCAGCAGGTCAAGAAAAGCTCTGCCCCTAGTTGGTTCCTCCAGTACTTGCACCAGGAAATTGTCCCCTACACTTTCCAAAAACTTCCTGGATTGTCTGTGCACTGCTATATTGCTCTCCCAGCAGATATCAGGGTGATTAAAGTCTCCCATGAGAACCAGGGCCTGCGATCTAGCAACTTCTGTTAGTTGCCGGAAGAAAGCCAAGTCCACCTCATCCCCCTGGACTGGTGGTCTATAGCAGACTCCGACCACGACATCGCCCTTGTTGCTCACACTTCTCAACTTTATCCAGAGACTCTCAGGTTTTTCTGCAGTTTCATACCAGAGCTCTGAGCAGTCATATTCCTCTCTTACATACAACGCAACTCCCCCCACCTTTTCTGCCCTGCCTGTCCTTCCTGAACAGTTTATATCCATCCATGACAGTACTCCAGTCATTTGAGTTATCCCACCAAGTCTCTGTTATTCCAATCGCATCATAGTTTCCTGACTGTGCCAGGACTTCCAGTTCTCCCTGCTTGTTTCCCAGGCTTCTTGCATTTGTGTATAGGCACTTAAGATAACTCATTGACCGTCCCTCTTTCTCAGTATGAGACAGGAGTCCTCCCCTCTTATGCTCTCCTGCTGTCCTTCCTCCCAGGATCCCATTTCCCCACTTACCTCAGGGCTTTGGTCTCCTTCCCCCGGTGAACCTAGTTTAAAGCCCTCCTCACTAGGTTAGCCAGCCTGCTTGCGAAGATGCTCTTCCCTCTCTTTGTTAGGTGGAGCCCGTCTCTGCCTAGCACTCCTCCTTCTTGGAACACCATCCCCTGGTCGAAGAATCCAAAGCCTTCTCTCCGACACCACCTGCGTAGCCATTCGTTGACTTCCACGATTTGACAGTCTCTACCCAGGCCTTTTCCTTCCACAGGGAGGATGGATGAGAACACCACTTGCGCCTCAAACTTCTTTATTCTTCCTCCCAGAGCCACGTAGTCTGCAGTGATCCACTCAAGGTCATTCTTGGCAGTATTATTGGTTCCCACCTGGAGAAGCAGGAAGGGGTAGCAATCCGAGGGCTTGTTGAGTCTCGTCAGTCTCTCCGTCACATCGTGTATCCTAGCTCCTGGCAAGCAGCAGACCTCTCTGTTTTCCCGATCAGGGCGGCAGATAGATGACTCAGTCCCCCTGAGGAAGGAGTCCCCGACCACCACCACCCTCCTCCTCCTCTTGGGAGTGGTGGTTGTGGAACCCTCATCCCTAGGACAGTGCATCTTTTGCCTCCTTCTTCTCCCTTCCCTCAGATGTGTCATCTAGTCCACTCTCCGCATTAGTACCTGTAGAGAGAACATGGAAACGATTGCTCACCTGTATCTCCATTGCTGGTACATGGACACTCCTCTTTCTCCTTCTGGAGGTCACATGCTGCCAAACTTCTTCACCATCCTTCTGTCCCTGCTGCGCCAGCTCTGAATCTTCAGAAAGTTGTGGCCATAGAAGCATCTTCTGACGTCTGTCCAGGAAATCTTCATTTTCCCTTATGCAGCGCAGAGTCGATACTTGTTTCTCCAGACCTCGAACCTTCTCTTCTAATATGGAGACCAGCTTGCACTTTGTACAGACGAAGTCGCTTCTGTCCTGTGGAAGAAAGACAAACATGGCACCAGCTGTGCAAGTTACAACAGCTGATTGCTCACCTTCACATAGAAATAACAATTTCCTATACTAGATCTGACCAGTGGTTCATCAAATCATGTATCCTGCCTCTTGCAGTAATCTATACCAGACACTCCAGAAGAAAGTGACTCTCCTCTGTGTCCCATGATGCACCCAGCCAAATGCTGTATGGGCAGCAAGTGGATTCCTGATCTCTAAAATAATCCACCCTGAAGAATGAGATTTGATTACCAGGCATATTATCAGGCATAGTGGAACTAATAAGTGCTGCTAAGTGTCATAAGATGATGCAGAAAATGTATTTAATCCTATGATCTTCTATGCCAGTGAATTTTGACCAGCTGACTGTGTGCTGTTTGAACAAGTATATCCTTTCATTGGTTTTAAATTTATATTGAGTCATCTTAAAGGACAGTATAAAAAGGAGATACAGATCAGTTTCACTATGCATGTGGAAAACATACTTACATGCTGCTGAGAGAGACTCGCAATGTAATAAACATTAGTCTGTAAGTGGGAATGACCAGTTTTGGCTAATGGTTGCATGGTTCTAGTCAGTTCATTTTAGTTTTGTTTGCAACTGTGTATTTTGCATATTCACCAAGAGATAGGAATGGGCATACTTTAATGAACTGTAGAACTAACAAAGTAAATACACAATGAAAATTTAAAATGTATTTGCAAAATTGTGTGGCCATGGAAATTGATGGAATGTGTATGTTGCAGAGAAATTCTAAAGGTACTGGAGAAATTACAAGAATTCTGTCATAGTGCTAGTGAACAAACAATGATGCTTTGCATCATTAATCACTAGTTTCTTGGACATGCGCCTTAGACTGTGCATGCTTAATGTGGATATGGCTAAATACAGATACATATTTGTGTATACATTACTTTTCTTAATGATTTGTCCAACACCCAGAATGTGCAAGTATTTTTACAGACAAAAGAAAACCTAAGGGTTTTGATTCTGATTTTATTTACTCTGATTTTGCACTAGTGAACACCACCTTTGTCAGTGCAGTTATTTCTGTTTTATAGCATTATACATGAAAGCAGAATCAGGCCCAAGACTTCTGCCCTGAGGAGCTTACAACCTAAACAAACAAGCAGATGGGGAATGCATTGCAAGGTACTGAGTAAATGGAGCAAGAGGAGATGCTAATAACATTCTAAAATGTTCTAAGTTATTTGCTATAGTGTATTTTCCCTATAAAACATACCAGAAAATGTATTTTTTTAAAAAATACATTCCCTTCATTGAGCATTAAAGGCTAATACAAGCATTCTGCTAAGTGTCCCAAGTAAATCATTGCCTCTACGTATCAAAAGGCAAGTACAAATCCTACAATAATATAATATTTACATTCTTGTACAAACCCACATATGTAAAGAAAGCTGGTCATTTCCCAGATTTAAGGCTACCTTTGGTGTTAACTCACCCGTTGGCAAGAGAATATTGAAGCTTTTATCAACTTCTGTCAGAAGGAATCATTATGCTCTAAGAGTGTTTGACACCAGCTGCAGTCTAATTGATGTGACAGAAGGCATGGATGGTTTCTCATGCCACATGTGCTTTAGGCTTGTTTTCTGTACATGGGATTTAGCAGCTAATAGAGTACATTCCATAAAAAAAGATGGTTTTCTAAGGATTTCACCTAGTTTAATTAGATCAAACACATGTAATGGCATTGTGTGGCAGGCTTTGTGCCTCATCAGCTTCTTAAATCGGGGGGCAGGAGGCAACCCCACCTCTCTATGCCTACATCCATTTTCTAATTCCCCCCCCCCTCCACCCATAGTCAGCACAATGTGGACCAATGGCCAGGGTCCATCTACTGCCTCTTCCCAAGTGGGGTAATGCAGCCTACTGGCCAGAGTCCATTCAATGTGTCCCCAGGCAGTGCAGCCCAATGGTCAGAGCCCACTTAATTCTCCTCCGCTAGTGGGGTGGCACAGCCTAGCAGCCAGAGTCAAAACAGGTGGCCTAGTGGCTGGTGGCCAAGGCCCACCCAACTCCATCTGGCCCCAACCCAGGGCCCTGCCAGCAGCAGAGCAGTCCACCACAGGGTCAGCAGGGAATCCAACCAAAACACACTGATCTCATAAGGGTGGGAGGTACCACTCCCTCACCCTCCCTGGGTCACTTCCTATCAGTTCTCCTGCAGCTGTGGGCCATATGGTATCGGGGTCTCCAGGTTCCTCAACACCAGACACTCCCTGGGGTTCCAATAGCAGCTGCAGCAGGTCTCTAGTCCAGGTTTCTAGCCCTTCAGCTCTTGTAGGTAAGGGCTGTAACAGCTCCTGGGCTGGCACCTCTGCCAAGTGTCCTTCCTCCTCAGCAGTCTGCCCTGACTGAGCAGCTCTGCAGGTTTTTATACCTGACTTCCAGGTGGTGCATGCCCAGTAGAGCCTCAGAGGTTGAGCTTTCTCTGCTAGGAGGGAAGGATTAACCCCCTCCGTACCAGTGCAGGGCCAATCCGCCCTGTCACACATTTGGAATTGCACAGTTGTTTGGCAATGCTCTGTAAGATAGGGTTACCGTACGTCCGGATTTTCCCGGACATGTCCGGCTTTTTGGGCTCCAAATCCCCGTCCGGAGGGAAATCCCCAAAAGCCGGACATGTCCGGGAAAATCGGGACATGCGGGGCCGGCCGTGCGGGTGCTCGAGGGCCAGGCCGGCGGTGCGGTGCCGGGCCGGGGGCTCGGGGGCCGGGGGCCGGGCCGGCGGAGCGGTGCCGGCCGGGGGCTCGGGGGCCGGGCCGGTGGAGCGGTGCCGGGCCGGCGGAGTGGTGCCGGGCCAGGTCGGGGGCCGGGCCGGCGGAGCGGAGCCGGGCCGGGCCAGGGACTCGGGGGCCGGGATGGGCCGGCGGAGTGGTGCCGGGCCGGGCCGGGGGCTCCGGGACCGGACCGGCAGTGCCGGGCCGGGGGCTCGGGGAATGGGCTGGCGGTGCCAGGCCGGGCCGGGCCGGGGGCTCGGGGGACGGGCATGTCCGGGAAAATTGGGACATGCGGGGCCGGCCGTGCAGGTGCTCGGGGGGCCGGGCCGGCGGTGCGGTGCTGGGCCGGGGGCCGGGCTGGTGGAGCGGTGCCGGCCGGGGGCTCGGGGGCCAGGCCGGTGGAGCGGTGCCGGGCCGGCGGAGTGGTGCCGGGCCGGGTCGGGGGCCGGGCCGGCGGAGCAGGGCCGGGCCAGGCCGGGGACTCGGGGGCCGGGACGGGACGGCGGAGCGGTGCCGGGACGGGACGGGGGTTCCGGGGCCGGGTCGGCGGTGCCGGGCCGGGGGCTCGGGGGCCGGGTCGGCGGTGCCGGGCCGGGGGCTCAGGGGCCGGGCCGGCGGTGCCAGGCCGGGCCGGGGGCTCGGGGGACGGGCCGGCGGTGCCAGGCCGGGCCGGGGGCTCGGGGGACGGGCCGGCGGTGCCAGGCCGGGCCGGGGGCTCGGGGGACGGGCCGGCGGTGCCGGGGGCCGGGACACCGGTGCGGTGCCGAGGGCCGGGGTGGGGACCGGCAGTGCGGTGCCGGGGGCCGGGCCGGGGACCGGCAGTGCTGGGCGGGCCGAGGGTGCTCGGCCAGGCCCGGGGCCCGAGCCGACCCAGGCTGGAAACGCCGGGGGAGCCAGCCTGGGCCGCGCCTCCTCCCCCCACACCCCCTTTACCTGCTTCAGGCTTCCTGCGAATCAAATGTTCGCGGAAAGCAGGGGAGGGGGCGGAGACTTTGGGGAGGGGGCGGAGTTGGGGTGGGGGGCGTGGGCGGGGCTGGGGGCGGGGCCAGGGCCCCGTGGAGTGTCCTCCTTTCGGAGGCACTAAATATGGTAACCCTATGTAAGAGGCTGTGGATCCAGCACAGGATGACAAATATTCCAAGCAGGATGATAATAAGGAGTCAGGTTGTGGCTGTTTCTGTATAGACGCTCAGTCCTGCAAAGTGCAGAGCATTCAATTCCTGATCCAGTTATGCACTTATTCATGTACTTAATAAAAGAATGTGAGTATTCCCACTCATTTCAATGTGGGTTTGCTTTAAGTGCTTTGCTGGATCAGGGCCAGAGTGTAGGATCCTGGGGAGTGGGTGCTTTCCCTTCCCTTGGGCAGAAATGAGCAGTAGCCCCATTTGGGGTGGGTATCCTTATCCATATCAGTCTAGCACCACTGCAAGCATTAGACTTCCCAAAGGTGGTGGTGAGGACACTGCCTTGTGAAACCAACCAGCAGAGCTGGCCCAGTGCAAGAGGGAATTCATGTTGCATCCCGTGCAAGGGAAGGAAAGGAAAACTCCTATAAACTGCCTCAGAGTCTCTGGAGGAATTCTGGCTGAATCATATGTTCTTTGTATTGTATTTAGCTCAGTTGTTGTGAATTATTTTTCAACGAGACAGTTGATCTAGAGCTGAGTATGGTTAATGCTTTGGCCACCACTAAATTCTGTGTCATGTTATCTGCAGTCACACCTAGACCTGTTAACACAGGGGTGGGCAAACATTTTGGCCCGAGGGCCACATCTGCGTGGGGAAATTGCTTGCAAGGCCATGAATGTAGGGCTGGGGAAGGGGGTTGGGGTGTGGGAGGGAGTGTGGGATGTGGGAGTGGGTGCGGTGTGCAGGAAGGGGCTCAGGGCAAGGGGTGGGGTGTCCAAGGGGCTCAGGGAGGGGGTTGGGGTGCAGGAGGGAGTGCACAGTGCAGGAGGGGGCTTAGGGCAGTGGTGCAGGGAGGGGTACGGAGTGCAGGAGGGGGCTCAGGGCAGGGGGTTGGGGTGCAGGAGGGGGTTGGGGTGCAGGCAGGGGGCTCCGGTGCAAGCAGGGGGCTCAGGGCAGGGAGTTGGGGTGCAGGAGGGGTGCAGGGTGTGGCAGGGGGTTGGAGTGCGGGGTGCAGGTGGGGTTTGGGCTCCTGCCCGGTGCTGCTTACCTGGAGCGGCTCTGGGATGGCAGCGGCGCGCATCGGGGCCCTGCCTGCCCTGGCCTCAGCCCCGTGTTACTCTGCTCCGGGAAGTGGCCAGCACCACATCCCTGCGGCCCCTGGGGGAGGGGTGGGGCAGAGACCTCTGCGCGCTACACTTGCCTGTGGGTTCCACACCCGAAGCTCCCATTGGCCGCAGTTCCCCGGTCCCGGCCAATGGGAGCTTTGGGGGAGGTACCCACAGGCAAGGGCAATGTGCGGAGCCCTCTGCCCTCCTCTCCCCCAGGAGCCGCAGGGACGTGGGAGCAGCGCAGGGCCTGCGGTGCCACGAGGATGGCAATCCCACGGGCTGGATCCAAAGCCCTGAGCCGGATCCGGCCTGCAGGCTGTAGTTTGCTCACCTCTATGTTAACAGGAACTACATAGCAATTTTTTCGTACTCCAAGGCTTGTAAACTGGGCTGTCAACAATCTGAGTGAAAATGGTATAATGAGAAAATACCACACAAAAATGGAGAGATTATTTGATGTTCTCCCTACATATATATAAGTCAAGGATAATATTATTTTATTAAAAATTGATTTGCAAATATATTTACTAGTACAATTTGATTTTATTATGATGAAAATGTCGCTCAGTGGTTGTGACAGAATACACCCCTGTATTCACACCCTACACTATTGTAATCATCTGTGTACAAGGTATGCCTTGTAAGGTTATCATTTGAAAACTCACTATGTGCTGGTCAGTATTGTCCTGATAAAATATGTGTGGCAACATTGTATGAGAAGTTATAGGATTCTCTGGTATGATGTTATTAACACATGTTCCAAACCCCAGAATATATGGGTCATAGCTCTACGTAGGGGGTGATTAGCCACTAGTACAGAAATTTTCCCTTACACCAGTTGAATAGCCAGAATTCCTAGTTATTTTTGACCAGTCTCAACTATTTCCTCAGTCCAGGTGTTTTTGAAATGTATCCACTTTTGAATGTAAAGTATCTCAGAAACTGACTTCTTTTGGGCCAGCCTCTGGCTTATACTTCTTACTGCCAGTGCTTGAGCTATACCATTGTGTACTCTGAGGGTATGTCTACATTGCAATTAGACTGGTGGCTGGCCCAGGCCAGCTGACTCGGGCTTGCATGGTTTGGGCTAAGGGTCTGTTTAATTGCAGTATAGACATTCTGGCTCAGGTTGTAGTCTGAGGTCTGAGCTCTGGGATTCCCCCCCCCCCCTCCCCCCCCCCCACAGAGCCCAGGCTTCAGCCCAAGCCTGAATGTCTACACCACAATTAAACAGCTCCTTAGCCCGAACCCTGTGAGCCCAAGTCAGCTGGCCTGGGCCAGATGCAGGTGTCTAATTGCAATGTAGACATACCCTGAGTAGCCACAGCATGTGGAATACAGGCTTTTTCTACCTTCTTCTGCACTGTGAGCATGTTGCAGCTATTTTTTAATCCTTATGAGGCTTTGTTGCACCATGTGTTTACTTGTAATCAGTAAGTTTGAATACAGAATGTGGGATCAGTCCTGCAGTCTGTACTAAGGGAAAACATCCAAGCTTTATTTTGATTAGACTAGTTATCTTGTCTGTGCCATGGGCTAGACTGTGGCTTTCAAGCCCCTGCCTGCCATGCAGTGGTGGTGAAAAGCACCACCTCAGGAGGCACACTCTCTCCAGTACTGCTCCTTGAGCATGGCATGTGTGTGATGCCCTCTGCACAAGCCCACATTGATTTACCAGCCCACTTCCATGTAGGGTGACCAGATATCCCCATTTTATAGGGACAGTCCTGATATTTGGGGCTTTGTCTTATATAGGTGCCTATTACCCCCTGTTCCGATTTTTAACGCTTACTATCTGGTCACCCTAGATCCATGAGCTGGTGGTGAGGAGAGAAGTGGGGCCTTCGCTTTGCCTTTTCCCACCCCCTTTTTGTCATGCTGCTACTAGGCAGATAGGATAGGAATGAGCAGTCCCTGTGCTTAGAGGCTGCTCTTTTGTGTCACCCTTGTGCCACGTAACTGGGGGGGTAGGAGGAAGAAGAGGATTTACCTATCCACTGCTGTGTAGCTACAATCAGTCTAACTCTTTATGCTGGGTTTCAAATATGTTGACATTAAAATAAAATACCTATATGATCATGGTGTTTAATAATAGAGACAAGGTGGGTGAGGTAATATCTGAAGAAGAGCTCAGTGGAGCTTGAAAGCTTGTCTCTTTTATCAACAGAAGTTGCTCAAATAAAAGATATTTCCTCACCCACCTCGTCTCTCTCATATCCTGGGACCCACATGGCTACATCAAATCTGAAAACATGACATTTAATGTACTGATTTCTTAACAAAATGTGTCTTTTTTTTTTTTTTGCTTGTACTTTATTTGAAGGTTAGATAAAAACAAGTGAATCAGGATCAATAGAAAAACCAATTACTGGCAGTATATTAATAAACAGGCATCTGCCTCTCCTTGCTTCTCAACTTGGTCCTGCTAGTGGAGGCAGGGAGCTGGACTCAATGACCTTTCAAGGTCCTTTCCAGTTCTAGGAGATAGAACTCCTTTAATTTATATGTAAAATATTTTACAAGGTACTTTCAAATATTAAAGAGTTGTTGGCTTATGGTCTTTGATGCTCAGTATCTTCTGAAAATCAGGCTCCTGTAAGGCATCTCCAATTGGGCACTGCAAATCAATCATTTTTTGGAAAAATCTTGGCTGTTGTACTTGTCCTCCAACAATCTCAAACTGTACAGGATAAGACAGTAATTCCGTATAATTTAATTTATTTCTTTTCTCCCTTAAACTGTGTAATACTGCTGGAGCATGCAGCCAGATTACTTAGCAAACTAGAGCAACATTTCATTTTATTGTGTTACATATTTTTGTTATGAAAATACGTAGTAAAACCACACCCTATAGTACAAAACCAAGACTTAGCTGACCATGTATTGGTGGGCCACATTCTCCAGTAGCGTTTCATAATGGCTGTAACATCAAAGGACTGAGATCTTGCATTGAGGGCCCTGGAACAGAGTGGGGGAAAGTAAAATTTCACATCAGTTATATACCAAAGACATTTCTTATCCTAGTTATTGGGGCATGTTGCTAATAATAATCATAAAATTGGATTGGAAAACATATATTCATTGTTATTTGTTACTAATGATCTTGACACCCAAAGGATAAACATTCTACTGCATGGGATTTTTTCATATTTTCATTTGTTGCTGTTGTGAGAATATGAGAGAATGGTGGAGATAAAAGGTGTTGTATAAATAAAATGTAATGAGATGCATGAAAAGGAAATTTTTAAGGTTAAAAAAATCCAATGATTGACAATGTGGTCAAGTTTCTTTATGGATTTAAAGTAACATTTTATAGGAGGATGCCTTTTGAGTTTACAAATTCTGAGGTAATAAAACATTGTGACTGTGTGTTTATTAAGCTATAGATTCTTAACTTGTTGCTTAGATAGATAAGCTAGCTTTATTCATAAGCAGAAAATGGATTTTTACTCTAATCTGAATCTGAAAAACTAAAGATTCTGCAAAAATGGTCCTAATATGTTCCATGCCCTTTTGGCCTCAAGGCTTGATAAAGCGAAGTATCTGTTTTAGCAAACTGAAATAGTCATTAGTTTTGCATAACTATCTGATGTACAAAGACTCAGCTCATTTTGCATTTTAATACTTCCTACTGAAGGGTTGATCTTTTGATGCATTGAGCCCTTACAACTTTCATGGACTTCAGCAGGAGTTACAGGTACTCAGCATCTCTCAGTAATGTCTAGTACTGTATCACCTAGATCATCTTCCAGACTGAAGCATATCAAAGTTTGCTTCTGTGAGGCTGACAGAGCTTGGTCTCCTCAAGTCTATTGGAATAAATGCTACAGCTTCGGTACTTTTATTTGACAGTTCTGACTTTATTAACCTTTTCCAGGTGATGGCTGCTGCAGTGTTAGCATTTGAGCTGTCATGCAGATGAGATATTTTCTCGTTTATTTTTCAGTTACAGAATCATGTTGAATATCTTACCTTTTCGTCATACACCCAGAACTCATTGAGACACTGTCAAGATTTAATCTACCCTAACACGTTCTTAATTTGCCCCTAAAATCTATCCTTCATAACTCAGGCTTCATATGAGATGGCTGATTCTTTCCTGGGTGACCCACCACTACCAAGCCCAGTTGAAGGGTCCCAACATTAATGGGTGTTACCAGATGGTACTATTACAAAGAATAATACAAGTTCTGGAAGTAGAAGCAGTAAGCTCTGGAAGTAAATGCTTATAGGCAGCTGTGATGCACTTATCTTACATGGTGAGCACATTGCCAGTAAAGTCTGTTCTGCCTAAGAGTCTCGCTGGCTGATGTAGCAGCTAGATGTAGCAGCAGCCTAAAGTTATGCTCGCACAAGCAAACACATTATATGGTGCCAAAACATGACAGAACACATATTTGCATTTCATACCACCCTTCAGCTCAGACTGTATCTTATGTTTCACTAGAGAGAGTTGGAACTCCTAGCCTACAAGACTAGGAACACAACAGCAGTGGTGGAACCAAATGAAATGTTTCTACCACTTCCTATCTTGTACCAGCTTCATTACTTTGTTCATCTTTAAACCTTATTGTTCTATGGCATCATTCACCATGTCTATCCAACACATTCTCGGTCATCCTCTATTCCTAGTTCCTTACACTCTGGTATGTATTACCATATATGGTGTCCTTTTTGGGTCCATTTGTGACACATATCCTAACGATTACAGTCATCTTTCTTGAATCTTCTGTAATAGTATTTTTTTTCCCTAGCCATTTTCTTATTTCTTAATTTTTTATTTTCTGCTGTCTTGAAACTCTCAGTACTCCTTTTAGCCAGTACATTTCTGCAGTCAACATCTTTTGTTCAAAGGCTTTCTTCATACTCCAACATTTCAATCTGTATAGTAGTATTGGCATGTCAGTTGTGTTATATATGACAATTTTTAGTTTCATTGAAATTTCTTTAGCCTTCCAGAGCTTGTAGAGTTTTCCAAATACAGTAGCAACTGGTCTGATTCTTCTTTTTATGTCATCTTCAAAATTCCAATTTTTCAATGGTAGGCTTCCAAGGTACACAAATTTCCCCACTTGTTCTAGTTGTCTTATTCTTTGTCTTCAAGTTTGATCTTTATGTCTTTCTCTTGTCTTCTAAGTGCCATAATTTTTGTGTTCTCCATACTGATCTTCAACCTGAGTTTCTGCTTTCCCAGTCTACCTTGTCATTTATTCTCTGTAAATCCTCCTTGGTCAATGCTGTGAGGTCAGTATCATCTGGAAATCTAAGGTTATGGATTGTCCCATCACATACCATGACTCCTCTAATTTCATCTCTCATGCTATCACCATTACTGCTTTCAGTACCAACCTGAAAAAGTCTGGTGATAGCATGAATCTTTGTCTTACTCCTATGGTCCTCCTGAATCACTCTATCAGCTTCTTGTTCATTCTCGCCATACTCATCAACTTGCTGTAGATGTTTTCTATCAGCTTGATCAATTTTTCAGGGATGCCATTCATTCTGATAACTTTCCGTAACTTTTTGTGCCACAAGCTATCAAAAGCCTGTTTGAAATCTATACAGTTGTTGTAACAGGTTTCGTTATGTTCTTTGTACTTCTCTGATAAGACAGATATCACAAATAACTGATCCATTGTACTTCATCCTGGCCTGTTCCTCCGCAAGCAGCACTTTCACATACGTCTTCCTTCTCTTCTGCAATGTCTTGGCTGTGACGCTGGCAGACCAGGTGCCAGCTCATGCGTAGGCCCCTAACCTCATTGACTACTGATAAATGCATAGCTGGAAATCAGTCTGGCTCACCTATCTGTTAGCCTTGTTAAAATAGATGTTAGGTTAATAAGAATGTGTTTAGTGTTTAAACTTAATTAAATGCTTGTAGGATGCTGTATGTTTTGATTTCATACCATCTGTAGCCCATGGTATAAAGTTTTATTGAATGTTTGCATTGTAAACACCGATAATTGTGTAATTCACCAAACAGGAAAGAAGCAGTAATTAGTGTAAAGTGCTGGTCCAGTACACCAGAAGGCACACTGAAACCAAATAAGTTATAGTGAAATATCAAAAGACAAAGACTTTGTTGAATGCCCTCTACTCCACACCTGTGAAGAGGAGACAGGTGCCAACACTTGCTCCATCAGTTTGAACTCTGGGGGAAGGAAATAAAAATGCTTGACCAGAAGGAACTGGATCACTGTGCTGGTTGGAATTTGTAGAGGGCAATATTTCTAAGCATAAGCAAGGGATCCCCAAGCTGCTTAGCTTGGTTTGGCCTAAAGGACATATAGAGTTTGCACATTACAGCAGCTTCTATTATTTTTTGAAACTTAAGACTGTCTCATTTGTTTACCTGCTTTAACCTTGTAAATAGCTCTCATTTCTTTTTCCTAGTTAATAAATCTTTTGTTAGTTTATTACTGGATTGGCTACAAGCATTGTCTTTGGTGAGAGATCTAAGGTACAATTGACCTGTAGTTAGTGACCAGTCCTTTGGAACTGCGAATAACCTGAATATTGTTGTGATTTTTGGTGTAAGGAACCATCTATCACAAAGGCAAGCTTGACTAAGTGGCAAGATAGACCGGAGCCCCAAGGGGACTGTTTCTGACTCAATGTTCTTAAAAACCTCCAATGGTGAAGATTCCACAACCGTAATTTTTTCCAGTGCTTAACTACCCTGACAGTTAGGAAGTTTTACCTAATGTTCAACGTAAACCCCCCCCCCCCCCTCTTGCTGCAATTTACGCCCATTACTACTTGTCCTGTCCTCAGTGGCAAAGGAAAACAATCTATCACCTTCCTCTTTATAACAACCTTTTATGTACTTGAAGACTGTTACCTTGTCCTCCATCAGTGTTCTCTTCTCCAGACTAAACAAACCCATTTTTTTCAATCTTTCTTCAAGAGTCATGTTTTCTAGACCTTTAACCATTTTTGTTGCTTTTCTTTGGACTTTCTCCAATTTGTCCATATTTTTCCTGAAGTGTGGTGCCTAGAACGGGACACAATACTCCAGTTGAGGCCTTATCATTGTTGAACAGAGTGGAAGAATTATTTCTTGTGTCTTGCTTACAACATTCCCACTAATATATCCCAGAATGTTTGCTATTTTTGCAATAGTATTACATTGTGGACCCATATTTAATTTGCGATCCACTATAACCCCAGATCCTTTTCTGCCGTACTCCTTCCTAGGCAGTTATTTCCTGTTTTGTATTTGTGCAATTGATATTTCCTTCCTACGTGTAGCATTTTGCATTTCATCCTATTTAATTCAGACCATTTCTCCAGTTTGTCGACATTTTTCATTTTAATCCTGCCCTCCAAAGTGCTTGGTATCATCCACAAACTTTATAAGTGTACTTTCTATGCCATTATCCAAATAATTTACGAAGATATTGAATAGAACTGGACACAGGACAGATCCCTGTGGGACCCCACTTGATAAAGCCTTCCAGCTCAATTGTGGGCTACTCTCTGGGTATGGTTTTCCAGGTAGTTGAGCACCTCCCTTACAGTATGTTAGTCTAGGGCAGGCTATATTTCTCTAGTTTTTTATTAGGTCACGTGAAACAGTCTCAAAAGCCTTACTAAAGTTGAGATATATGACATTTACTGCTTCCCCTCTATCCACAAGGCTTGCTATCCTGTCAAAGAAGGATATTAGGTTGGTTTGACATGATTTGTTCTTCACAAATGTATGTTGACTGTTACTTATTACTTTATTTTCTTCTAGGTGCTTACAGATTGATTGATTATTTGCTCCATTATCTTTCCGGCTACTGAAGTAAAGCTGACTGGTCTATAATTCCCGAGGTTGTCCTGATCCCTCGTTATATAGATATGTACTATATTTGCCCTTTTCTAGTCCCCTGGGGGTCTCTTCCATCCTCCACTAGTTCTCAAAGATAAACACTAATGGCTCAGGTCTTTCAAGCCAGTTCCTTGAGTATTCTAGGCTAGGGTGTATTTCATCAGGCTCTGCTAATTAAAAGACATCTAACTTGTTCTTTTCCTATTTTATCCTCAGATCCTACCCCATTTACACTGATGTTCTTTATGATAGTTGTCTGATCACTGTTAACTTTTTTGGTTAAAACTGAAACAAAAAAGGCATTTAACATTTCTCGCATTGCTGCATTTTCTGTTATTGTTTTTCTCTTCTCATTGAGTAATGGACCTATCCTGTCCCTGGTCTTACTCTTGCTTCCCATGTATTTGTAAAATGCTTTCTTGTTACTCTTTATATCCTTAGCAAGTTTGATCTCAACCTGTGTCTTGGCCTTTCTAATTTTGTCCCTACATGGTTGTGTTGTGTTTTTTTTAACATTAATCCTTTGTAATTTGACCTAGTTTCTACTTCTCATACAACTCTTTTTTTGAGTTTCAGATAAATGAAGATCTCTTGGTTAAGCCAGCATAGTCTCTTACCATACTTTCCATCTTTCCTACACATTGGTATAGTTTGCTCTTAATAAGGTCTCATAAAAAACCTGCCAACTCTCCTGAACTCTTCTTTCCCTTAGATTTGCTTCCCATGGGATCTTACCTACCAATTTTCTGAGTTTGCTGAAGTCTGTCTTCTTCAAATCCATTGCTTTTATTCTGTTTATTCTCCTACCATTCCTTAGAATCATGAACTCGATCATTTCATGATCACTTTCACCAAGCTGCCCTCCACCTTCAGATTCTCAATTAATTCCTCACTATTTGTCAGAATCAAATCCAGAATAATCTCTCCCCTAGTCACTTTCTCCACCTTGTGTAATAAAAATTGTCTGCAGTGCATTCCAAGAACTTGCTGTGCTCTGCTGTATTATTTTTCCAACAGATGTCTGAGTAGTTGAAGTCCCTATCTCTGCCAAGTCCTGTGTTGGATTATTTTGTTAGTTGTTTAAAAAAGTCTCATCCAGCTCTTCTTCCCGGTTATGTGGTGCATAGTAGACCCCTACATGACATCACCCTTGTTTTTATCCCTTTTACCCTTACCCAGAGACTTTCAAACAGGTCTGCCTCCCACTTCTATCTCAACTTTCATGCAAGTGTATACATTGTTGATAAACAAGGCAACACCTCCTCTCTTTTTTCCCTGCTGACCTTCCTGAACAAACTGCACCCTTTTATAACCAATATTCTAGTCACGTGAATTATCTCAAGTTTCTGTGACACCAGTTATGTCTTATTTATGATCATTCACTAGTATTTCTAGTTCTTCCGATTTATTCCCCACACTTCTTGCATTAGTATACAGATATCTAAGATGGTCAGTAGTTTTCCCCTCTACATTCCCTCTCGTCTCTCCTTTGCCCAATCTGCAATTTCCCATGTTTTCCCCAGATTCCAGTCCTTCTCCCAGGTCTCCATGTTTTGGACTTACCTGTGGGCTTTTGACTCCTGCCCCCATTGAACCTAGTTTAAAGCCTGCCTCACTAGGCTAACCAGTCTGTATTCTTCCTCTTCCTTGATAAGGAGACCCCACCTTTGCTCAGCAGTCCTTCTTGGAAAAGGATCCCCTGGTTGAGGAAGCCAAAGTCCTCCGAGCAACACCATCTGCACAGCCAGGTATTTACCTCCAGGTTATGTCTATCTCTCCCCAGACCCCTATCCTTGACTGGAAGGATCAATGAGAACATCATCTGTGCCTCAAACTCCTTCATCCTCACTCTCAGAGCCCTGTAATCACTTCTGAGCTATTCAGGGTCCACATGGATGAGCAGCATGGGATAGTAGTTAGAGGGCAGGATAATCTTCAGCAGTCCTTCCGAAATGTCTCCGATACAGGCCCCTGGCAGTCAGCCCACCTCCTAGGATGTCAGGTCAGGCTTGCTGATTGATGCTTCCATCTCCCTTAGAAGGGAGTCACTAACTAGTACCACCCTTCATTTCCTTTTGGGAGTGGTGGCTACTATCCACCCAGCCTTGCGGATACATGGCTTCTCCTCCTTCACCTTTGAGGGAGATTCCTCATCCCTAATTGCCCATGCAGCATACATTTTTTTTTTTTATGTCTATGGATGGTGGGTTGTGAACAAGAATGGAACACTGCGTGCTGCCAGAAGTAACCAGCAGCCAGGTTCCTTCCTGTAAAGGAGAAGTTTCCTGTTTCCCTGGTGCTACTGCAGTCCTCCCAGCTGGATTGCTTCCTCAACCCTTGGAGGTCTCCAGATAAATGTTTTCAATGAATTTCTCCTGTGTACAGATGCTCCCCGAATCCCCAGTCTTGCCAGCTCCTCCTGTAAGTCTCTGTAAGGGGTCGGACTCACCCCTGCGGCGCCTCCTGCTGGTCATCTGGGGAATCAGCTCAATCCAGGCTGGAGCACCCTCTGCAGGCTGGTGATCCGCCTTGTCGTTCGCACTGGTCCCTGTGTCCCTCCCAGGACCCCGGTACCCCTTGCTCTGGGTGCTGCCCCCTGGCAGTACCCACACACGCTGGGTCTCCCCTCCCAGGGGAACCCCCACCCACTAACCCCACCTCGCCTCAGTATCAGGCGACTGCCAGTCATCGTCTAGCCCCACGCCTGGGGCAGACTGCTGTATCAGTCTATTCATCACTGGCAAGGAGGGTTTGGACCTGCTGCCTTGGCCTACCTCTGGGCTGCCCTATGCAACCCCCAGTACCTTTGGCCCAATGCTAGGCCGCAGCCTGGGACTTGCCAGGCTGGAGCTCCCCAGCTCCTCAGCCTTTCCCCAGCCCTGCTCCACTCAGATACCCTGTCTCAAGCTCCCTGCACCCAGGGCCTTCTCTCTCTGAGTGCAGAGAGAGAGACTGCGTCTTGCTCCTGGCTCAGGCCTTTATAGGGCCAGCTGGGGCCTTATTGGGGCGTGGCCCAGCTGTGGCTACTTCCCCAATCAGCCTAGGTAGCTTTTTCCATAGCCCCAGCCCTCTGCAGGGCTGGCTTTAACCCTTCCTAGGCAGGAGCGGGTGACCACCCCGCTACAGTCTCCCACTTGCCCCCTGAGATATTCTACCAGTAGGCACCTCTCACACTAGATGGTCCCTCCAGGCTTGCTTTGTATGACAGGGAAGTGCAGGCCACTGTCTGCAAATCCACACTAGGACCTGGGCAGCCATGGTCGAGTTTTCTGTCTGGACACAGGTGTAGGTGGAGGAGACAGGAGTAATATTGGTATTGCCAATGGCAACAAGGCCTTTCTGAACCATGCTGATTTTATTCTTTCTCCCTCCTGCAAACACCTCTGTTTGCAGCCCCCTGTTCATTAGCTCCTCTTGGCCATATAGGGAATGTCTACATGACAAACTTAAGTCAACTTATGTTAGGTTGACTTTACTGCAGTGGTTTGTGTCCACACTACTGTCCTTCTGTTGGTTGTGCATGTCCTCACCACAAGAGCGCTTCCACTGACTTAAGAGGGGCAGTGTGGAGGGTTGAGAGCCCAGGCTATCAGCTCAGCATGCAGCTCCCCACCCGGAGCCTAGCTGCCCATTGCTCCTGCTCACGTAAGGGAATGTCTACACTACGAAATTAGGTCGAATTTATAGAAGTTGGTTGTTTAGAAATCGTTTTTATAAGGTCGATCGTGTGTGTCCCCACACAAAATGCTCTAAGTGCATTAAGTCAGCGGACTGCGTCCACAGTACCGAGGCTAGTGTCGACTTCCAGAGCGTTGCACTGTGGGTAGCTATCCCACAGTTCCCACAGTCTCTGCCGCCCATTGGAATTCTGGGTTGAGATCCCAATGCCTGATGGGGCAAAAACAGTGTCACGGGTGATTCTGGGTACATGTCGTCAGGATCCTCCCTCCCTGCCGTGAAAGCAACCGCAGACAATCGTTTTGCGCCTTTTTTCAGTCCAGATGCCATAGCACTGGGATCATGGAGCCCGCTCAGATCACCGTGGCAATTATGAGCACTTTAAACACCACGCGCATTATCCTGGAGTATATGCAGGACCAGAACCTGCCAAGGCAAAAGCAGGCAAGGAGGTGACGGCAGTGCGGCCACGAGAGTGATGAGGAAATAGACATGGACATAGACCTCTCACAAAGTACGGGCCCCAGCAATGTGCAAATCATGGTGTTAATGGGGCAGGTTCATGCCGTGGAATGCCAATTCTGGGCCAGGGAAACAAGCACAGACTGGTGGGACCGCATAGTGTTGCAGGTGTGGGATGATTCCCAGTGGCTGCGAAACTTTCGCATGCGTAAGGGCACTTTCATGGAACTTTGTGAGTTGCTTTCCCCTGTCCTGAAGTGCCAGAATACCAAGATGAGAGCAACCCTCACAGTTGAGAAGCGAGTGGCGATAGCCCTGTGGAAGCTTGCAACACCAGACAGCTACCGGTCAGTCGGGCATCAATTTGGAGTGGGTAAATCTACAGTGGGGGCTGCTGTGATCCAAGTAGCCAACGCAATCAAAGAGCTGCTGGTATCAAGGGTAGTGACTCTGGGAAACGTGCAGGTCATAGTGGATGGCTTTGCTGCAATGGGATTCCCTAACTGTGGTGGGGCGATAGACGGAACCCATATCCCTTTCTTGGCACCAGAGCACCAAGCCAGCGAGTACATAAACCGCAAGGAGTACTTTTCAATGCTGCTGCAAGCACTGGTGGATCACAAGGGATGTTTCACTAACATCAATGTGGGATGGCCGGGAAAGGTACATGATGCTCGCGTCTTCAGGAACTCTGGTCTGTTTCAAAAGCTGCAGGAAGGAACTTTCTTCCCAGACCAGAAAATAACTGTTGGGAATGTTGAAATGCCTATAGTTATCCTTGGGGACCCAGCCTACCCCTTAATGCCATGGCTCATGAAGCCATACACAGGCAGCCTGGACAGTAGTCAGGAGCTGTTCAACTATAGGCTGAGCAAGTGCAGAATGGTAGTAGAATGTGCATTTGGACGTTTAAAAGCGCACTGGCGCAATTTACTGACTCGGATAGACCTCAGCGAAACCAATATTCCCATTGTTATTACTGCTTGCTGCGTGCTCCACAATATGTGTGAGAGTAAGGGGAAGACATTTATGGTGGGGTGAAAGGTTGAGGCAAATCGTCTGGCCACTGATTACGTGCAGCCAGACACCAGGGCGGTTAGAAGAGCACAGCAGGGCGCGGTGCGCATCAGAGAAGCTTTGAAAACCAGTTTTGTGACTGGCCAGGCTATGGTGTGAAAGTTCTGTTTGTTTCTCCTTGATGACCCCCACCCCGCCGGTTCACTCTACTTCCCTGTAAGCTTATCACCCTCCCCTCCCCCCTTTGATCACCGCTTGCAGAGGCAATAAAGTCATTGTTACTTCACATTCATGCATTTTTTAATTAATTCATCACACAAATAGGGGGGATAACTGCCAAGCTAGCCTGGGAGGGGTGGAGGAGGAGGGAAGCGCTGGGTGGGGTGGGGGAGGAGATAAGGACAAGGACACACTACACTTTAAAACTTATTGAAGGCCAGCCTTATGTTGTTTAGATAATCCTTTGGGGTGGAGTGGCTGGGTGGCCAGAGGCCCCCCCACCGCGTTCTTGGGCGTCTGGGTGAGGAGGCAATGGGACTTGGGGAGGAGGGCTGTTGGTTACACAGGGGCTGTAGTGGCGGTCTGTGCTCCTGCTGCCTTTCCTGAACCTCAACCATACACCGGAGCATATCAGTTTGATGCTCCAGCAGCTGGAGCATCGACTCTTGCCTTCTGTCAGCAAGCTGACGCCACCTATCCTCTTCAGCCCCCGATTCAGCCCGCCACCTCTCCTCGCATTCATATTGTGCTTTCCTGCACTCTGACATTGTCTGCCTCCACGCATTCTGCTGTGCTCTGTCAGCGTGGGAGGACATCTGGCGCTCCGAGAACATGTCATCCAGAGTGCGCCTTTTACGCCTTCTAATCTTCACTAGCTTCTGCGAAGGAGAAACATTTGCAGCTGGTGGAGGAGAAGGAAGAGATGGTAGTTAAAAAGACACATTTTAGAGAACAATGGGTACACTCTTTCACGTTAAATCTTGCTGTTTACATTACACAGCACATGTACTTTCGTTACAAGGTCGCATTTTTCCTCTTATATTGAGGGCCTGCCGGTTTGGTGTGAGAAATCACTCACACAGTGCCAGGCAACTGAATTTGGCTTGCAGGCAGCCATGGTAAGCCACAGTCGTTTGGCTTTTTTAACCTTCATAACATGTGGGAATGGTTTCAAACAGCAGCGCCTTCATTTCCCATACCAAGCACCCATTGGGTTGGTCATTTAAAATGGGTTTGCAATTTAAAAGGAGGGGCTGCAGTTTCTGGGTTAACGTGCAGCACAAACCCAACTAACCCCCCCTCCCCTCCTGTCCCCCCCACACCCACAGCGGGGAACATTTCTGTTCAGCAGAGCAGGAACAGGCACCTCTGAACGTCCCCTTAATAAAATCACCCTATTTCAACCAGGTGACTGTGAATGATATCACTCTCCTAAGGATAACAAAGAGAGATAAGGAATGGATGTTGTCTGCATGCCAGCAAACACCGGGACCATACGCTGCCATGCTTTGTTATGCAATTATTCCAGACTACGTGCTACTGACCTGGCATGGTAAAGTGTCCTACCATGGAGGACGGAATAAGGCAGCCCTCCCCAGAAACCTTTTGCAAAGGCTTTGGAAGTACATCAAGGAGAGCTTCCTGGAGATCTCCCTGGAGGATTTCCGCTCCATCCCCATACACATTAACAGACTTTTCCAGTAGCTGTACTGGCCGCGAATGCCAGGGCAAATTAATCATTAAACACGCTTGCTTTTAAACCATGTGTAATATTTACAAAGGTACACTCACCAGAGGTGCCTTGTGTGCCCTCAGGGTCTGGGAGCACGCCTTGGGTGGGTTCGGGGGTTACTGGTTTCAGGTCCAGGGTGAAAAACATATCCTGGCCAGGAAACAGGTTTCTCCGCTTCCTTGCTGTGAGCTATCTTCAGTGTCTTCATCATCATCTTCCTTGTCCCCAAAACCTGCTTCCGAGTTTCGTGATTCTCCATTGACGGAGTGAAAGCACAGGATTGGGGTAGTGGTGGCTGCACCCCCTAGCATGGCATGCAGTTCAGTGTAGAAGCGGCATGTCTGTGGCTCTGCCCCGGACCTTCCGTTTGCCTCTCTGGTTTTGTGGTAGGCTTGCCTTAGCTCCTTAATTTTCACGCGGCACTGCTGTGCGTCCCTGTTATGGCCTCTGTCCTTCACGCCCTTTGAGACTTTTTCTAACGTTTTGGCATTTCGTTTACTGCTACGAAGTTCAGCTAGCACCGATTCGTCTCCCCATATGGCGAGCAGATCACGTACCTCCTGTTTGGTCCATGCTGGAGCTCTTTTGCGATCCTGGGACTCCATCATGGTTACCTGTACTGATGAACTCTGCATGTTCACCTGGGCTCTCCACCACGCTGGGCAAACAGGAAATTCAAAATTTCGCGGGCCTTTTCCTGTCTACCTGGCCAGTGCATCTGAGTTGAGAGTGCTGTCCAGAGCGGTCACAATGGAGCACTCGGGGATAGCTCCCGGAGGCCAATACTGTTGAATTGCATCCCCACTACTCCAAATCTGACCCGGAAAGGCCGGTTTTAGCGCTAATCCCCTCGTCGGAGGTGGATTAAAGAAATAGATTTAAAGAGCCCTTTAAGTCGAAAAAAAGGGCTTCGTCGTGTGGACGGGTCCAGGCTTAAATCGAGGTAACGCTGCTAAATTCAACCTAACATCATAGTGTAGACCAGGCCTGAGTTCCCTACTACACCAACATAATAACTCCAGCTCCACGAGAAGTGTAGGGCTGATGTCGGTGTAGTTAGGGTGATGCAACGTCCATGTAGACCCTGAACATTACTTACATTGGCTGTTGGCTGTCATTCTTGTCGTTTTCCCGCTGGGGAGTGTGGAGCCGAGAGCCCGGGGGGCTGCCATGCTGCTGGTGGGAAACCGAGAGCCTGGAGGGTAAGCCGTGCTACCAATGGGGAGAGCGGAGCAGAGAGCCAAGGCAGCTGGCGTATTCCCAGCAAGGAGTAGGGAGCTGGCAGCGCTGGGGGCAGCCATTTTCCTGTCAGGGAGTGTGGAGCTGAGAGCCTGGGCGGCTGCTGTACTCCCAGCGGAGAGCCAAGAGTCCATGGGGAAGCCATGTCCCTGTCAGGGAGTGTGGAGCTGAGAGCCTGGGCAGCTGCCATACTCCCAGTGGGGAGCCGAGAGCAAGAGTGGCAGCCATGCTCCCGGTGCAGAGCTGTGGAGAGCTGAGAGCCCTGGCTCTCAGTCCCCCACACTGCCCCTCTTAAGTTGGTGGAAGCACTCCTGGTGAGAGGGGTACAGACAGGGATACACCACCAACAGAAGGAGGGTAGTGTGGACATGAAAACCTGCAGTAATTACTGTGGAGGCTGTAAGTTGACCTAACATAGGTGGACTTACGTTTGTAGTGTAGACATGCCCTCAAATTCTGGATGGTGACCTCAGTTTCAAACTTGCTTTTTAAAAGGGCATTTTCCTTCTCAGTTCTCCTCGTGGAGTGTCTGGAACCTGATTGTCACAATGGGTCTTTTGTACTCCTACATGACCATGTGACGTACATACGATCGTGCACACACATGGAGTCTGTAATGTTTGGCATTTATTCCTTGTTTGAATCTCAAAAATCCCAGCTCATGGAAGCTGTGGGTTTGTTTGTTATAAAAATCTTGGTAAAAGCTGACAGCTTAAAAAATATGAACAGCTTTGGCATATTGGCATCTGAATTATACTGGTGTACAGCAGCTTTCCAGTCAGTAGTTCCCTTTTGAATGATAATATTTTGATCAAGCTTTATTCAATATCATGACTTGATTAATAAATAAGTTACATGGATGTTACACAATTTTGTCTTTGATCTTTTCAGAGTGATTCAAGGCATGCAGTCTGCGCCAAATAAATAAATAAAACAGAGGTATAAGGATAATGCATGTACTCAGATTTTGGTAGAGTTCATAGTTTCACAGAAAAATCAAGTACGGTATTCTTAAAATAGAAAATCATCCCTGAACAAATGCCCTATATTGAAAACTGATTTTTTTGTATTTACAGCTGAGTGAAACCTTCTTGATAAATAGCAACAAGCACATTTCTTTAAACCCCCAAGTAGCGACAAAATATCAGAAGAAAATGACGTGTGGACACTTGTGTGGTAAAAGACATAATTTGAATGGTTTCTGCTGAGCCCCTTAGGGCTGGAGCAAGTCTAATTGTGTTAGTTAAGGGGGCAAGAGGCAGCCCACTATAATCCCCAGTTTTAATGGAAGACTTCTTTTTTTGTTTGTCTCTTGACAGCTGAAGACTACTTTGTGCCTCCATTCTCCATCTGTAAAATTGTGATAATTCTTCCCTCATATAATAATATGGTGATTCATGGGGAATCAAATTTATAATCCTCAAAGACTCTGGTGATGGGAGGGGACCACATAAGCACCCAGACAGTTATCAACAATCTTAGTCTAGCTATCAGTCTGCGGTTCATTCTCAGCAGAAAGCAATTCAGTCAGAGCTCACTATTACAAAAGCTCTCAGTGCCTAGTATCTTTGAATCCTATTTTGTCATCAGCCTCTGAAGTTAAACAGCAGTTCTGATGTGGTCCCAGGAACAGTAGAATCCTGAAAAACATCTTTTTATACATTGCAAAAAGTAATTGTAAATGGGAATCATCATCCAATGGGAGTGTTTCCAGTGGGGTCCTATAGAGATTTGTTCTTAGTCCAATGCTATTCAATATTTTTATCAATGATCTGGAAAAATATATGTACAGTTTTCAGATGACACAAAAATTGGTGAACTGGTAAATGATGATGGAGATGGGTAAGATAGGCACACTTGAAAACTGCATTTTAATACAGCCAAATGCAAGGACATACATACATCTATCTAAGAATAAAATATGTAGGTCACATAAGATGGGAGACTGTATCCTGAATGAAGTGACAGTAAAAAGCGCTTGTGCATCATGGTAGATACCTGATTGACCATGAGCTTATAGTGTCATGCTGTAGGTAAGAGGGCAGATGCAATCCTAGGCTGTATAAGTAGAGGAACATTAAATAGGACAGGGGAGATGGTATTACCTATGTATATGGCATTATGAGGCCACTATTGGAATAATGTGTCCAGTACTGGTGTCTGGACACATTATTCCAATAGGATGTTGACAAATTGGAAAGAGTTTAGCAAAGAGCTACAAAAATGATTCAAGGTGTTGGAAAAATGCCTTATATTGAGGGACTTAAGAAACTCAGTCTATCTAGTTTATCCAAGAGAAAGTTTTAGGTGACTTGATCATGGTCTAAAGTACCAAGATGGGTGTGATGGGGTGTACCAGGTCTTTATGACCCCCTGCTGGAGGCCCCACAGCTTTGCTGCACCTGCACCCCTGTGATGTTATCTGATTAAAATATGACCATGCAAATCATTGTTGCTACCACGTTATATAATTGCAACGAAACTTATACAAAGTGTGACACGTGGCCAGAAAGGGTTAAGCAACTTGCAGCTAATTGGCCCAAATTCAACTTTGTGACCTGACTGGAGGACTGAGCCACAGAAGACCTGCAGAGATAGGCTGACAGCCTGTAGTGGGCACTGGGAGCTGAAAACAATGGCAACACCATGCCTGAATGGCAAGGGGGTGCTCAAGTGGCAAGTGCAACCCGCCACAATGGGAAAGAGATTTTTTTGTAATAGATGACTTTTTAGACTCAAAGAAGAAGACTTGATGAGATCCAGTGGCTGGAAATTACAGCTAGACATATTCAGACAAAGTGCAAATTTAACAGTGATGGTAATTAAACTTTGGTGCAAGAGTCCTAGGAATGTGGTGGGTTTGCCAGCATTTGCAATCTTTAAATCAAGACTGGAGAGCTTTCCAAATGGTATGCTGCAGCTTAAACAGATGTTATGGGCTTGATGCAGAAATTCCTGGGTGAGGTTCTGTGGCTTATGTTATACAGGAGGTCAGACTGGATGATCAGAATGGTCCCTTCCAGTCTTAAAAATCAATGAATATTTTTCTGTCCAGCAGAATGTGTCATTACTTTGGACCACTGAGTTCTATAAATTATTTTAAAAGGCTATGCTCTTCACTTCCTTCCTGTGGCAGCGCCCTATTCCTTTCCGGTAAAGCTATGTGAGCATTAGCAGCATGTGACTCCCATATTTGAGGAGGCTGGCCCAAGCACCGGAAGCTCCCCCATCACCCGGACCCTGGCGCCGCCCTGAGGCCCCACCCCAGGGCCGACAAGATGGGGGGGAAGCCAGTACAAATTACCGGAGCCCCTTGCTGGGGGGCCCGGAAATTTTTTTTCACTGGGGCCCGAACCCGCTCTCGGCGGCCCTGCCCCACCTCCCCTCAGCCTCCTCGCCCGAGGCCCCCCCCCCCCCATGCTCCAACCCTGCTCCACTCCCTCCTCTAGACTCTCTGCCCACGGCTGGTTGAGTCCCTCCTCTCCTCCACCTCCTCCCCTGCGAGACCCCTGCTGCTGGTCGAGTCGCACCTCTCCTCCACACACCCCTTTCCCCAAGGCCCTTGCCGTTTGCACTCTCTGCCCCTCCCCTGAGCTGAACACTCTCCCCGCCTGACTTCAACAAGTATAAAAACTTGTGGGGGAGCATTTGCTGCCTTCAGGTACCCCTAATTCCCGCCTGCTGCTTACCAGGAGGAGGGACACGGTAAGCAGTGAATTTGTTGAGGGAAGATGTTTTCTTCCTGTTGCTGTTGGGAACAATAGAACAAGTCCCAGAGTCTTGCAAAGGGTTGTGTAGACGCCTTCCTTGTTGTTTCTGTTGCTTAACAGCACCGGAGAACTCTGTGCCTCCATTTTTTACTCTATAGAAAAAAGCAGGTCTTTATCTTATTGTAGATAACTTTAATAAAATGTCTGGTTCAAAATGATCCACAGAAACAGAGCACAGTATTTCCCTTCCTCCTTCAGTATCCTCAAGCTCTTAGATTTCAACATCTTAGATTTCATATTTCAAAGCAATCAAACAGAAAGTCACTCAGAATCCAATTTGCCAATAACCACTTTTAGTACAAAGTGCTCTTGTTTGGGCTAGAGACAGCTCTCTAATTCTTGACCCAGGTACCTGTGGTGAGAAACTGAGAATGGAAAGTGTGGTTAGATTGTTTTGAGCCATTACTTGAGAGATGCAGCCAACACAGATGCTAAAATCTCTTGCAGCAGTAAAAGTCTTGAACTTCATCACCTTCTCAGACAGCATCTAACTCAGTTCCTCTAGAAAACATTCCCATTTTGGGGAGTCTCTAGATTAACTGGATGTACATATAGATTTGAGCACCAAGGATTTCACATGAACCTCATGTCCAGTGTGTTCATGCAGGCTGTAGGGCTGCCAACTTTCTAATTGCAGAAAACCGAACACCCTTGCCCCCCCCTTCCCTGGGGCCTCGCTCCAGCCCTTCTCCAAGGCTCTGCCCCCTGCTAACTCCATCCCCCCTCCCTCCATCACGCGCTGTCCCCCATCCTCACTCACTCGCTCATTTTCACCAGGCTGGGGTGGAGGGGTTGGGGTGCAGGAAGGGGTGAGGGCTCCGGCTGGGGGTGCAGGCTCTGGGGTGGGGCCGGGAATGAGGGGTTTGTGGTGCAGGAGGAGGCTCTAGGCTGGGGCTGAGGGGGTTGGAATGTGGGAGGGGGCTCTGGGCTGGGGCAAGGGGTTGGGGTGTAGAAGGGGGTACGGGTTCTGGGTTGGAGGCGTGGGCTTCAGGGTGGGGCCAGTAATGAAGGGTTCAGGGTGTGGGAGGGGGCTCCAGGCTGGGGCAAGGGGTTAGGGTGCAGGAGGGGGTATGGGCTCTGGCCTGGGGGATATGGGCTCTAGGGTGGGGCCAGAAATGAGGGGTTCAGGGTGCAGGATGGGACTCTGGGATGGGGTAGGGGGTTGGGGTGCAGGGGGGAGGGGGTGCAGGCTCCAGGAGGGAATTTGGGTGTGGGAGGGGATGAGGGGTGCAGGCTCTGGGCAGCATTTACCTCAGGCGACTCCTGGAAGTGGCGACATGTCCGGCTTCTAGGTGGAGGCACAGCCAGGGAGGCTCTGCTTGCTGCCCCGACCCACAGGTGCTGCCCCCACAGCTCCCATTGGCCACAGTTCCTGGCCAATGGGAGCTGCAGAGCTTGTGCTCAGAGGCAGAGCATGGAGCCCCCATGGCCTCCCTTCCCCTAGGAGCTGGACATGTCACCTTTCCGGGAGCTGTGCAGACCCAGGCAGGGGAGCCTGCCAGCCCTGCTGCACGGCAACTGGATTTTTAAGGGCTCAGTCAGCAGTACTGACTGGAGCCGCCCACCAGGGTCCCATTTTTAACCGGTATTCTGGTCGAAAACCGGACACCTGGCAACCCTAGAAGTCTGGGCATATTTCAGAACAAAGTGGAGTTTACCACTGATGTAACAGCAGGATCTTCTGGGGTCAAATCAAGAGTGAAATTCTTCAGAGTACGTAAGAAATCTAGTCCCTTTCGCAGGAGGCAAAAGGTCTGGCTTTTTCATTGTTGCTGCAAAGTCTGTAGTGCCTTAAAATATATTTGAAAATACTTGCATTTGATTTTCCTCCAGAATTACAATTTGAAAACTTTATAAAAGCATCAACTCAAGGCAGCAAAGTGAAAATAATCCTTGGGTCATTGCTGCTGTGTAAAGGTTTACCAAACTGTTTTTCAGTCTTGCATTGATGGAATTAAATGTTTCTGTTTTACTAGAACAGTCACTTCCTGAGATTTCTTGATTGTTTTTCTTTCCTTTCTAGTATATACTTTTCATTTAAAAAGCACCTGCCTCATTGTTTCTTTCCGAAATCAAGGTATTTGAATCATTTCTCTTTCAAAGACACTGTTCTATTCAAAGTGATATTACATAATCTTTTCCACATCTATTAGCTTCAATACTGCTTGCTTGCAGTCGTTTCAGAGAAAGCTGATGTGACATATTTTCAATCTCCCTCAGTCCAATATTTTAAGCAAATGGTGTTGTCTAATAATTGTATATCATATGCACACACACACACACACACAATTTTGCTCAAAGGAGCCAGATGTAGGAAATGCAGGTTGTAAGGGGAAAAGGTTGTTCATTAGTTGGTGTGTGCTAACAATTAAAAACAAAAGCCCCAAATATTTCCCCTTATAACTTCCCTTTTAGGCCCTACACCTGCAAACAGTTAAACACATACAGAACTTTTCTCATAACTGTGACACATCACCTTCATATTGGTGCACATAACAAAATTCATTTGGTGGGGGTGGGGCTGAGGGGTTCGGCGTGTGGGAGGGCACTCAGGGCTGGGGCAGAGGGTTGGGGTGCAGGGGTGTGAGGGCTCTGGCTGGGGGTGCGGGCTGTCGGGTGGGGCTGGGGATGAGGGGTTTGGGGTGCAGGTTGCCCCAGGGTTAAGGTAGAGAGAGAGGACTCCCCCCAGCTCTCTCGCCCTGCTGCAGACCCTGGGCTGGGGGGGAGAGGTGCCCCTCCCCTGGCCATGGCAGATCCAGGTCTGGGTTGGGGCTGGGGACTGGGCTCCCCTGTGTGGCACTTAATAGGCTGCTTTGCGGCCGCGCAGCTTACAGGGAACTAAGCTGATAACCACTCTCTGGGAACGGTTTTCCAACCAGTTATGCACCCACCTTATAGTAGCTCCATCTAGGTTACATTAACAATTAATGCAGTGAGCTGCCTGCTACCTAAATTTATCCTACACTTCCCTATTTGATTTTCATTTACCCTATGTGACGATGCGGTTTTGGCGGGACCCAACTGAGAGTGCCAATTCAGGACAAATTGCTAAAAACAGGGCAGTCACAGCCCAAGGCTGGGGTTTTTCTGCCTCTAAGGCAAACCAAACCAGCCAGACTAAGAGGACTTCGGTCTCACCCCACTGGCTAACCACAAGTCACACAAGCAATTCCCTTAGACACTCCAGTTTCCCAGTATCACCACCAGTGCCACTCGTTATGGGGACAAATGGTTATGAAAACCAATACCCCAATAAAAGAAGAAAGGTTCTCCTGATCCCATAGGACCAAGCCCCAGATCCAGGTCAATATACAAATCAGATCTTACCCTCAAATCACGCTGTTGCCAATTCTTTAGAATCTAAAAACTAAAGGTTTATTCATAAAAGGAAAAAGATATAGATGAGAGTTAGAATTGGTTAAATGGAATCAATTACATACAGTAATGGCAAAGTTCTTGGTTCAGGCTTGCAGCAGAGATAGAATAAACTGCAGGTTCAAATCAAGTCTCTGGAATACATCTCCAGCTGGGATGGGTCATCAGTCCTTTGTGCAGAGCTTCTGTTTGTAGCAAAGTCCCTCCAGAGGTAAGAAGCAGGATTGAAGACAAAATGGAGATGAGGCATCAGCCTTATATAGTCTTTTCCAGGTGTAAGAACACCTCTTTGTTCTTACTGTGGAAAATTACAGCAAAATGGAGTCTGGAGTCACATGGTCCAGTTCCTGCATACTTTGCTGAGTCTCAAGGCATATTTGCCTTCTCTCAATGGGTCCATTGTATAGCTGATGGTCCTTAATGGGCCATCAAGCAGGCTAGGCAGAGCTAACACCAGCTTGTCTGGGGTGTCACCCAGAAGCATAGCATAAGTTTGAAATACAGACAGTATAGAGCCAATATTCATAACTTCAACTACAAAATTGATACACACATATAGACAGCATAATCATAACCAGTAAACCATAACCTTGTCTTAGACACCCTATTTGACCCCCTTTATACAAGATTTGGGTGCCACTACCGGACCTTGGTTGCAACAATGATCTATATGGTCCCAGATTATATGAATAACATCACACCCTATAGACTCTTTTTATTGCTATAGTAAATTAGAAATGTGAGGTTACTGCATTAATATTAGTCTCATTGGTAAATTGCTCTGGTTTTGCCAGTAAATTAATTCAGTTATACCTCAAACAGGAGGTTAATTCTTTGCTTATTGTTATCAAAAATCAAGATTTACAAAAAATCATGTTAGCATGGAATCTTTCTCTGTCCGCAACCACCCCCCTTAAATGCAAGATTATTTTACGGAGATATAGGTTTAAGACCGAGACAGCTGCATGTCTGTAGAAAATAGGCTGAGGGAACAGATCAAGCTGAATAGCAGATAGGATTTCCTATTAATCTCAGTAAGCAGTTTATCAACCCAAGGGAAAATGTATCTGCTTTTTTATAGATTGAGAAGTCTAACTGATAGTAAGGGTTTGTCCTCAAATGTGATGACTTGTGTTTTGCTTCATATTGCAGTTTAGATGCTTTGCTGCTTTTCTACTTACAGATTAAAAACTTTGTCAACTGTATATTGACAAAAACACATTGGGACTTGTCTTTTATATTCTTTTGGAAACTCACAAAAATAGGAATGATGTTAAACACAGTATTAGTGTGACTATGTAACAGCAACGGAATCACAAGAGGTTTTAGCCCAAATTCTCAGGTCAGATGCTGCCACATGAAAGAAAATTTGCTTAAGATGAATATTTCAGCAGTTCTGTGCATAATATAAAGGCAGGAGAATTTTTCCACTGGATTATGCACTTCACAAATGCTGATCCCACTCTGTGGGCCTTATTATAATACACTAAGGCCATTTTATGCTGCTCTGGCTATGTAAAGGGACCTTAAAGTGGGCAGAGATGGCCTCTGGGGAATATCTCCTGGGCAGACAACCTCCTTTTCTAGTGTACAACTGGTATAAGGGTGGTATATGCCAGCCTTGCTGCCAGCATCTGGGATGGGGCAGCTCAGGATATGGCTGGACATGGCAGGACATTCTCTTGAACCATGGAAAGTAGTACATAAATTAGAGTAGTCATAAGGCTGCTCTAATTTACACTAAGGACTCTGCAGGCCCCTGCACAGCCCCTGAATATAGGGAACACAATGGTAGCTAAAAGCTACCTTTGCCCCTGTCCCCCACTTCCTGACTCAAGCACAGGATCAAAGTAACTGAGAACCAAGCTCTGTGCTTCTGGCTATAAGTTACCTATGACAAGTGGCTGCAGATCAGCATTTCAAATACTCACATGGTCCGAGGTCAGTCAATAGCTAACTCCCAGTCTTGGCCTACATTTGGTGTTTTGGTTTTTTTTTTGTTTTTGTTAATTCAAGGTACCTTGTTTTATATAATAAGCTTCCTAAGTAATAGTTTAAACTAAGAACACACTGATTGCCTTTTCTAACTGAGAAGAACATTTTTGAAAGGCACCTGTTTACGAAGAAACACCAGTGTCCGCTCTGATAATCTGGGTTATCCTAGGGAGAAATGTTATCACAAATATTTGACAAGTGGAGGTAGGTTGCCTATGCCAGTCTGCCACTAGGGGAAGCCCATTGTTCTCTGTTCTCTAGGGCTAAAAGAAGATTGCACATATTTTGTCCTCAGTGTAGTCTATTGCCCTTTCAATATTTCCAACATCAGATACTTAGAGGCTGCCAAACACTGAATTATACAGGTTGTACCTGTAAACCAGCAATTCAATTTGTTATGCATTGCAGCATTCTGCAGTAGAGATTGAGGAATTTGTGCCAGTGAAATGAACAGTATTCACCAATCATGCTTTTTGGCTATAGTCACCTAAACTGTGCCACAAAAACAATACAAGCCTGTGGTAAGGCACAGCTACACACTACACTACACACTACAGCTAAAGCATGTGTGTGATATGCCTTCTATTTCACTGACATGCATGCCATCAGGTACTGTAAACCAGGTTTTGGATAAGTGATTTCCTTTCAGTAAAAAGAACAGAAGTACTTGTGGCACCTTACAGACTAACTAATTTATTTGAGCATAAGCTTTTGTGGGCTACAGCCCACTTCATCGGATGCATAGAATGGAACATATAGTAAGAAAATATATATACATACAGAGAACATGAAAAGGTGGAAGTTGCCATACCAACTCTAAGAGGCTAATTAATTAAGATGAGCTATTATCAGCAAAAGAAAAATAACTTTTGTAGTGATAATCAAGATGGCCCATTCCAGACAGTTGACAAGAAGGTGTGAGGATACTTAACATGCGGAAATAGATTCAATTTGTGTAATGACCCAGCCACTCCCAGTCTCTATTCAAGCCCAAGTTAATGGTATCTAGTTTGCAACTTAATTATAGTTCAGCAGTTTCTCATTGGAGTCTGTTTTTGAAGTTTTTCTGTTGCAAAGTTGCCACCTTTAAGTCTGTTACTGCATGACCAAAGAGGTTGAAGTGTTCTCCTGCTGGTTTTTGAATGTTATGATTCCTGATGTCAGATTTGTATCCATTTATTCTTTTGCGTAGAGACTGTCCAGTTTGGCCAATGTACATGGCAGAGGGGCATTGCTGGCACATGATGGCATATATCAAATTGGTAGATGTGCAGGTGAATGAGCCCATGATGGCATGGCTGATGTGATTAGGTCCTATGATGGTCACTTGACTAGATATGTGGACAGAGTTGGCATTGGGCTTTGTTGCAAGGATAGGTTCCTGGGTTAGTGTTTTTGTTGTGTGGTGTGTGGTTGCTGGTGAGTATTTGCTTCAGGTTGGGGGGCTGTCTGTAAGCAATTAAAGGACGGGTCTGTCTCCCAAGATCTGTGAGAGTGAGGGATCATCTTTCAGGATAGGTTGTAGACCTTTGATGATGTGCTGGAGAGGTTTTAGTTGGGGGCTGAAGGTGACGGCTAGTGGCGTTCTGTTATTTTCTTTGTTGGGCCTGTCCTGTAGTAGGTGATTTCTGGGTACTCTTCTGGCTCTGTCAATCTGTTTTTTCACTTCAGCTTTAAGAATGCTTGATAGAGATCTTGTAGGTGTTTGTCTCTGTCTGAGGGATTGGAGCAAATGCGGTTGTATATTAGAGCTTGGCTGTAGACAATGGATCGTGTGGTGTGTCCTGGATGGAAGCTGGAGGCATGTAGGTAAGTATAGTGGTCAGTAGGTTTCCAGTATGGGGTGGTGTTTATGTGAACATCGCTTATTAGCACAGTAGTGTGCAGGAAATGGACCGCTTGTGTGGATTGGTCCAGGCTGAGGTTGATGGTGGATGGAAATTGTTGAAATCATGGTGGAATTCCTCAAGGGCTTCTTTTCCATGGGTCCAGATGATGAAGATGTCATCAATGTAGCACAAGTAGAGTAGGGGCATTGGGGGATGAGAGCTATGGAAGCGTTGTTCTAAGTCAGCCATAAAGATGTTGGCATACTGTGGGGACATGCGGGTTCCCCATAGCAGTGCCGCTGACTTGAAGGTATATATTGTCCCCAAATGTGAAATAGGTGTGGGTGAGGACAAAGTCACAAAGTTCAGCCACCAGGTTTGCCGTGACATTATTGGGGATACTGTTCCTGATAGCTTGTAGTCCATCTTTGTGTGGAATGTTGGTGTAGAGGGCTTCTACATCCATAGTGGCCAGGATGGTGTTTTCTGAAAGATCATCGATGGATTGTAGTTTCCTCAGGAAGTCAGTGGTGTCTCGAAGATGGCTGGTAGCGTAGGGCCTGAGGAGAGAGTCCACATAGCCAGACAATCCTGCTGTTAGGGTGCCAGTGCTTGAGATGATGGGGCGCAGGGCCGGCTCCAGGCACCAGCTTCTCAAGCAGGTGCTTGGGGCAGCCGCTCGGGAGAGGGGCAGCAGGTCCAGGTATTCGTCGGCATTTGGCGGACGGTCCCTCACACCATCTTGGAGTGAAGGACTTCCCGCTGAATTGCCGCCGCCGATTGCGATCGCGGCTTTTTTTTTTTTTTGGTTTTGGCTGCTTGGGGCGGCCAAAACTCTGGAGCCGGTCCTGATGGGGCGTCCAGGATTTCCAGGTTTATGGATCTTGGGTAGCAAATAGAATACCCCTGGTCGGGGTTCTAGGCATGTGTCTGTACAGATCTGTTCCTATGCTTTTCAGGGAGTTTCTTGAGCAGATGGTGTAGTTTCTTTTGGTAATCCTCAGTGGGATCAGAGGATAATGGCCTGTAGAATGTGGAGTTAGAGACTCACACATGGTGGTTTGGTAAAGCAATTACAAAAGCAAGATTTTTCAAATGATGATGCCAAATTAAATGCTCATCTAGTTTGTGTCTTATTCATGCTTAGAGGTACTCTTTCTCTTGAAAGTCTGATACAAGACAAAATGAAACAGAAGCAATGAAGATCCTTTACTGATGAAAATGCTATCTTTGTCTCATTGTAATCTAGTCACTGATTTATGACTCAAATCCTTCAAAATTCATACAATGCTCTTGAATTCTAGATATTTCATTTCGATCAGCAGTTTTGGTACAGATATGGGTGAGAGAAGTCCATGGAGCCAAACAACAGCTTAACTGCAAGAAAAAGAGGAAAAGTCATCTCAGCTAAGATTGACTAACATTTGCTCAATACTTTCCCTCTAAATCCACCTTTTACTGATGGAAAAATATAGCTAGTGTTGGTATTGTCCACCCTGTCAGTCCAATCAAGTCCCTTTTAGGGGCTATTCCATCATAAACAAAGACATGAAGAAATAAAGATTCGCTCTGCCTGGAGGATGGGACAGTGTAAGGTCAGTTTGGTGCAAAGATTGCAGTTATCCCATTCAACATGCAAATTAAAACCAAGTTCTCTTGCGAACAATTACTAAAGATCCAACCTTTCTCTTTCAAGTAATTCATAGTGACTAGAGGTGTCGATTAATCGCAGTTAACTCATGTGATTAATTAAAAAATAATAATCATGATTAAAAAAATTAATCATGATTAATTGCAGTTTTAATTGCACTGTTAAACAATAGAATACCAATTGAAATTTATTAAATATTTTAGATGTTTTTCTACATTTTCAAATATATTGATTTCAATTACAACACAGAATACAAAGTGTACAGTGCTCACTTTATATTATTTTTATTACAAATATTTGCACTGTAAAAATGATAAAAGAAATAGTATTTTTCAATTCACCTCATACAAGTACTGTAATGCAATCTCTTTACCGTGAAAGCGCAACTTACAAGTGTAGATTTTTTTGTTACATAACTGCACTCAAAACCAAAACAATATAAAACTGTAGAGCCTACAAGTCCACTCAGTCCTACTTCTTGTGCAACCAATCGCTAAGACAAACAAGTTTGTTTACATTTATGGGAGATAATGCTGCCCACTTCTTATTTACAGTGTCACCTGAAAGTAAGAACAGATGTTTGCATGGGACTTTTGTAGTCATCACTGCAAGGTATTTACGTGCCAGATATGCTAAACATTCGTATGCCCCTTCATGCTTTAGCCACCATTCCAGAGGACATGCTTCCATGCTGATGACGCTCATTAAAAATATTATGCGTTAATGAAATTTGTGACTGAACTCATTGTTTTACCCGCATTCTGCCATATATTTCCTGTTATAGCAGTCTCGGATGATGACCCAGCATGTTGTTTGTTTTAAGAACACTTTCACTGCAGATTTGACAAAACGCAAAGAAGGTACCAATGTGAGATTTCTAAAGATAGCTACAGCTCTTAACCCAAGGTTTAAGAATCTGAAGTGCCTTTCAAAATCTGAGAGGTACGAGGTGAGGAGCATGCTTTCAGAAGCCTTAAAAGAGCAACACTCCAATGCAGAAACTACAGAACCTGAACCACCAAAAAAGAAAATCAACTCTGTGCTGGTGGCATCTGACTCAAATAATGAAAATGAACATGCGTTGGTCCGCACTGCTTTGGATTCTTATTGAGCAAAACCCGTCATCAGCATGGACGCATGTCCCCTGGAATGGTGGTTGAAGCATGAAGGGATATTTGAATCTTTAGTGCATCTGGCACATAAAAATCTTGCGATTCTGACTACAAATCCCTAAGATGAGAACGCCTGTTCTTACTGTCAGGTGACATTGTAAACAAGAACCAGGCAGTATTATCTCCTGCAAATGTAAACAAACTTGTTTGTCTGAGTGAATGGCTTAACAAGAAGTAGGGCTGAGTGGACTTGCAGGCGCTAAAATTTTACATTGTTTTATTTTTCAATGCAGTTTTCTTTTGTACATAATTCTACATTTGTAAGTTCAACTCTCTTGAAAAAGAGATTGCACTACATTATTTGTATTAGGTAAATTCAAAAATACTATTTCTGTTGTTTTTTTACAGTGCAAATACTTGTAATCAAAAATAAAGTGAGCATTGTACACTTTGTATTCTGTGTTGTAATTGAAATCAATATATTTGAAAATGTATAAAACATCCAAAAATATTTAAATAAATGCTATTCTTTTATTAACAGTGCGATTAATCGCATGATTAATCGTGATTAATTTTTTAATCGCTTGACAGCCATTTTTGATTATAAACACTAAGACGTAGATAGACAAAAGAGGAATTTATAACTGTCTTTAGCAAATGTAATGAGAAAGCGTGACTCAGATCCTCAGACCCTGTTCCAGTACAAAGCAACCAGAATGCAGTCCTATAGGAGAATCCCTGGGTGACTTGTAATCAGCTCTATGCTGTCCACTACTGGCTCCTTTTATTTATTATTTGTATTACAGTGCCTAGGAGCCCTAATAATGGACCAAGAACCCATTGTGCTAGGTGCTGTACAGATAGAAAAAGACAGCCCTTGCCTCAAGGGGCTTACAATCTAAGTATAAGGCCTGGTCTATACTCATAGGCACCAACTTCTGCTGGCACCGGTGGGTGCTCAGCCCGCCTCTGCCCCTGGCCCCGCCCCCGACTCTACCCTGCCCCGCCCCCTCACGGCTCTGCCCTGCCCCCATTCCAACCCCTTCCTCAAAGTCCCTGCCCCAACTCCGCCCCCTTCCTGCGCCTATTGGACTTCTTCCCCAAATCCCCTCCCCAGCTTTGCCTCCTCCCCTCTCCCTCCCGGAGCTTGTTACGCCGCGAAACAGCCGTTTCACAGTGGGAAGTGCTAGGAGCTAGGGGGAGAAGCGGGGATGCGGCATGCTCAGGGGAGGAGGTGGAGATGAGGCGGGGGGTGGAGAGAGGACCTTGGCTGCTGGTGGGTGCAGAGCACCCACCAATTTTTCCCCATGGGTGCTCCAGCCCTGGAGCACCCATGGAGTCGGCACCTATGTCTATACTAGGAATTTTAGGTTGTTATAACTATGTCACCCAGGGGTGTGGATTTTTCCACATCCCTGAGCAATGCAGTTAAACCTAGCGAGTCCCCCGCGTAGACAGCGCTATGTCGACGGGAGAATTCTCCCGTCGACATAGCTACCACCTCTCAGGGAGGTGGAGTACCTACACTGACGAGAGAACCCCTCCCATCGGCATAAGAAACGTCTTCACTGAAGCACTACAGTGGCACAGCGGCACCGATGCACCATTTTAAGTGTAAACAAGCCCTAAGACAAGAGATAACAGATGGAGTGAGTACAGTGAGGAAGTATGCTGGAAAGAAACAATGAGGCAATATATTGGTCAGCATTGCAGGCCATGGTTTAGGCACACCAGCAGCTATTGTCAAGGTTTTTGCAGGCATCATGGCAAAGGAGAGTTTTGAAGAGGGATTTGAAGGTGGATGATGAGATAGCTTTGCAATGTTCATGGGGAGCAACTCCCAAGGATATGGACAGCATGGGAGAAATCATGAAGATGTTTGAAAATTTAACAAGTGGGCAATGGAAGTGGCATCATGGTCCAATTGGACTGGGCGAACACTGGCAGCACAGTAGTGAATGAGATGATAGGTAGAGTGGGGATTGACTGTGAAGGGCCTTGAAAGTGAAGACATGTGGCTTATGTTTGATGCAATATAGACAAGGAGTCCATGAAGGGATTCAAAGAGAGGGTTGGAGCAGAGCGGTAGATCTGTGAATAGTCTACATACAGAGAGATGGTAGCTGAATTTGTGTTTGTGGATGAGATCACCTGGAGATAAGGTTGTGACGAAGTGGGACTGTTCTTAATGTTTCCTCTAAATACTGTGTGGGTGCCTGAGTTTCCCCTATGCATTTCTTAAGTCTTCAGTGTGCATAAATGGCCAACGCTCTGTGTCCTGGCAACAAATGGCTGGGGCCCTTCCCCCCTGCAAGGGAATAGCTAAAGGTAAACAAAGAGATCAGTAAAAAGAAGAACAGGAGTACTTGTGGCACCTTAGAGACTAACAAATTTATTAGAGCATAAGCTTTCGTGGACTACAGCCCACTTCTTCGGATGCATATAGAATGGAACATATAATGAGGAGATATATATACACACATACAGAGAGCATAAACAGGTGGGAGTTGTCTTACCAACTCTGAGAGGCCAATTAATTAAAAAAAAAAAAAAAAAAAAAAAAAACTTTTGAAGTGATAATCAAGCTAGCCGAGTACAGACAGTGTGATAAGAAGTGTGAGAGTACTTACAAGGGGAGATAGTCAACGTTTGTAATGGCTCAGCCATTCCCAGTCCTTATTCAAACCGGAGTTGATTGTGTCTAGTTTGCATATCAATTCTAGCTCTGCAGTCTCTCTTTGGAGTCTGTTTTTGAAGTTTTTCTGTTGTAATATAGCCACCCGCAGGTCTGTCACTGAATGACCAGACAGGTTAAAGTGTTCTCCCACTGGTTTTTGAGTATTTTGATTCCTGATGTCAGATTTGTGTCCATTAATTCTTTTGCTGAGCCATTACAAACGTTGACTATCTCCCCTTGTAAGTACTCTCACACTTCTTATCACACTGTCTGTACTCGGCTAGCTTGATTATCACTTCAAAAGTTTTTTTTTTTTTTTCTTCTTAATTAATTGGCCTCTCAGAGTTGGTAAGACAACTCCCACCTGTTTATGCTCTCTGTATGTGTGTATATATATCTCCTCATTATATGTTCCATTCTATATGCATCCGAAGAAGTGGGCTGTAGTCCACGAAAGCTTATGCTCTAATAAATTTGTTAGTCTCTAAGGTGCCACAAGTACTCCTGTTCTTCTTTTTGCGGATACAGACTAACACGGCTGTTACTCTGAAAGAGATCAGTGACCTCCTGGCCTGGAAAAAAGACAAAGGCCAAAAAGGAGGGGCTGGTGGGGGTTTCAGTTTGGAGCTGGCTGGGGACGGGAAGTGAGGGCAGATGGGGTTGTCTGGCTCGCTGGGCCCCAGAATGGACCCAACTAAGTGGGCCTGTTCTCTGTACCTACAAGCTCTGTTTTAAACCGTGTTCCTGTCATCTAATAAATCTCTGTTTTACTGGCTGGCTAAAAGTCATATCTGACTACGAAGTTAGGGTGCATGCAGGACCCTCTGGCTTCCCCAGGACCCCGCATGGGCGAACACGCTGTGGGGAAACGCACGGAGGGGCATATGCTGAATGCTCCAGGAAGGTGAAGTCGTGTGAGCTTCTTGCCCTAAAGACAGTCTGCTCCAAGGGAGAGGAGGCTCCCCAAAGTCCTGACTGGCTTTGTGGGGAGCAGTTCCAAAGCGTTGCCCGGGGACTCCGTAACAAAGGTGTAAAGGGAGACGAGAAGGGGACCAAGAACAGAGTCCTGTGGAACCCCCACAGAAAATTGGAGGGCAGATGAGAAGGGTAGTCTTAAAGACACACTGAAGGAGCAATTAGAGGTGAGATAGACTCAGAGAAGCCAAGGGAGGACAAGATTGCAAGAAGATTGATTGCGTGAAAGGCAGCTGACAGGTCAAGAGAATCAAGGATGGAGTACAGGTTCTTAGCTTTAGTTAGAAGTCATTAGAGCTTTTGGCAAGAGTGTTTTTCAGTGGAATGCAAGGGACAGAAGCCAGACTAGAGAGGGTCTAAAATGGAATTAAAGGAGAGGAACTCCAGATAGTGATAGTATTGCCCCACTCCTTTTTTTTTTTTCCTTTCCACTCTTTCTAACTTCATTCTGGATTTTTTTTTTTAACCCATATATGCCTATAGCTCTGTATTATGTCCCCCCTCCCCTTTGGCTGGTTTACTAGGATTGTATATGTTTTTGTGTGTGAACCTTAAGTATAACAAATCACAATTTGTAAACACTTGTTTTGCATTTCACTCATTTTAGGCAGTGAAACTAAACTGGAGAGTGGGTATTACATCTTGGTTCTCATGAACTAGCACTGCACTATTGTGTTTGAGTTTTTAAACACAGTAGTGGAATATTTAAACGTAATAAAATTTTTCATTGAAATTTAAAAATGCTATTTTTGTAAGTGTTTTGTAAAAGGTAGCTTTACAAAACTTAATTTGTATTAATGCATGAACATTCTTTTCAGATAAATCATATTCCACATTGGTATACATAATAGTTTAGGGCATACTGCATACTAATTTTCTTTAATTTTATTCTGTTAGTAACATTTAGAAAATGTGTTAGCAACAAGACAGATGCAAATGTCTCTAGAGCCTCCCTGAGACATTGATATAGTAGTGTATACTAGCTAGTGCAACAGTTCTTTCAATCTGTTATAGTCCTTCCTCCCTCCCTATCCCTCCCCACCTCCCACAGGGAACAACTTAAAGGTTACTCCCAATTATACACAATGAACTAATAAATGGAGACTTAACATATATTTCTCTTTAAACTCGATAGGGAGTTAACAGGAGTTAAACTGAAAACTCAAGGAATTAGTTAAATATTTATAATATTTGTACCCATGATTTTTTCCATCTTTAATCTCAGTCCTTTTAGGCTCCACAGTTGCTGGCAATCACAATCAAACAACTTCAGATTCAGGTCTGAGTGTGGCACAGCAACATAAATATCTATCTTGGTGATGGAAGGCTTCTTAAATAAACTATAGCTTCTTCCTCTTCACGGAGGAATTATTGTAAAGTGGCTTTCAGCACAGACATCCAAACACTCTTGACTTCCAGTGGTGAGAGTAATGTAGCCCTTGTAATCTATAAATTACCATGGGTTTCAAATGCAGATTTAAGTCTAAAATGCAGCCGAGGCTGATCTCTGAAACAAGCTGGAGAAAGACAGCCTCCACTTCTGCTGCCCTGGGCCCAGCACATGCAAGGGACCGAGTCCTGACAAAGCCCCGGACTCTGTCTGATCCCCTGGGCCCAGCACCAGCCTTTACAAATGGTGGCTTCAAATCTCAATCTCTCTCCTCCAGACTGGTGATGATATAAGGAAAATTTAATCAATCACTCAGAGAGGTTGTGTGAAAATGCTCAGAAGCCTCCCAGCTAGCTCCCAGGCTGCTCCCTGTCTTCCCCATCTGCCAACCAGAGGCTGCTCCCCATCTTTCCCCATCCCATGCACCATCCTTTGGGCTGCTCCCCATCTTCCCACATCTCATCCCCATCAGCCATCACTCAGCTGCTCCCCCTCCACTCCCTAGCTGCTCCCCATCTTTCCCCATCCACCCCCCCATCCCCCGGCTGCTCCCTGTCTTCCCCCATTTCGTCCCATCCCCCGGCTGCTCCCTGTCTTCCCCCATTTCGTCCCATCCCCCGGCTGCTCCCCATCCACTCTCCGGCTGCTCCCTGTCTTTCCCCATCCATCACCCCCCAGCTGCTCCCTGTCTTCCCCCATCCGTCACCCCCCCGACAGATGCTCCCCTCTATCCCCCATCCCATCCTGAGCTTTCATCCCCCGGCTGCTCCCCTCCATCATCCGGCTGCTCCGACTTTCCTCATCCACCACTCCCGGGTTGCTCCCCCTCTACTCCCCATCTGGGATGATTTAGTTGGGAATTGGTCCTGCTTTGAGCAGGGGGTTGGACTAGATGACCTCCTGAGGTCCCTTCCAGCCCTGATATTCTATGATCTTCCCCCATCCCCTCTGCCACCCCCCCCGGCTGCTCCCGCTCAGCTGCTCCCCATCTTCCCCCATCCCATCCCCAACCCATCCACCCCCAGCTGCTCCCCCACTTCCCGCACCGCATCCGCATCGCATCGCCCCGGCTGCGCCTCCTGCGGCTGCTCCGCATCTTCCCCCAGCCCAGCCCCCTCTGCTGCCACCTGCCCCCCGACTCTCTCCCTCCACCGCCCCGTCTTCCCCGTCCCATCCCCGCATCTGCCAGCCCGCGGGCTGCTCCGCCTCCTCCCCTTCAGCGCCGCCAAGGCCTCGGAGGCACAATCCCCCTCCCGCCCTTAACCTCGGGTATGGGCACAATATGGGCGCCGATGCTGGGAGACTTCAATTTCCCAACGCGCATGTGCACACAGTAGGCACGTGCGCATTCAGGGGAACCATAGGCGCAAGGTGCGCCTGCGCAACGGCAGGCGCTCGGTTGGGAGTCAGCGCCCGGCAAGGCAGCGTGTCGGGTTGGGGTGAGTGTCCGGCGCTGGCTGCTGGTGGACGGTTCGGGGGCCGGGAGTGCGCGTGCATCCTGCCTGGGCCCCGGCTCAGCGAGCGGGGCGGTGACCGGGAGCCTGCATCAGGGGGGCCGGGCCTGGGTCGGGAGGGGAGCGTCAGGGCTGCCCCGACACCGAAGGAGCCAGAAGGGGAGGGGCAGGATCCTCCCGAACGCAGCCGTGTCCTGGGGGCGGAGGGGCCAGGGGCCCCCACGTCCTGGCGCAGCTGCGGCCAGGCTCGGAGTGAGGGGGGAGCTGTGGGGCGAAGTCCTGGCGCGCAGGGGCACGGAGCGTGGGGTTGCCCCGGGCGGGATTGCCCGTTCCAGGCGCTTTCCGCTGGCTGTTGGGCTGAAGTGTTGGCAGAGCTGAGGGATGTTTACATGCAAACTCCGCCCCCTCCCTTAGTGCTGGGGGTGTGGGTCCGGGCGGGGTTGCTACCTGCTGCAAAGGTGTGGGGGATAATGGCTACAGCCAGGTGCCCCTGCGATTTCCACCTGCCCTGACAATGACAAGGTGCTGGCTGGAGCAGAGGTACACGGTTGAATTCCTTCCCCTGAAATTGAGGGGGATAGTGTATCTGTGGCATTGGTAAAGTAGCCGCCTACCTCAAAGCTTGCAGCAAAGTCTTGCTATGCAGGGTCGGTTGTTTGGTGAGTCCTGGGCTTATTCTGAATCCTGTGTGGAGTATACCGTAGTGCCTTCGGGAGGTGGCAAAATAAGGTGATTGTATTGTCCTCATGCACTAATGCGATGTCATGACCTGGCAGCACAAATAGTGTGATGTCAAGATGCACTTTCACACAATGATATTGTTTTTTTCATGCTGAAGAAATGGGTAGCAAACCTTGAGAATCAGGACTATTTGGTTCTCCCCTTCCAGTCCAAGAACAGGGATGCTGTTCTTTTTTCTTTCATTGTACAATATGCCTAAAAAGGTTTGCCCTCCCATGGGTATTTTAATGTTTGTAAAGCACTTGGTGTACCATCTTTACACTGATAACTCACAGGTCTACCTCTCAGCTAATGCGGTATCTTGCTTCATCTAGTCCTATCTCAGCTTGTTTTTCTGACATCTCTTCCTTGATGTCCAGTCATCATTTTACATTTTGTCTTTTTTCTCAGGTTCTCCCATCTGGCCATTTTCTTTATCAGAGTAGACAACACCGCTATTCTCCCTGTCACTCAGGTAGTGTAGCTTTTAGGTGTCCTCTTTGACTGGGCCATTGTGTTTTTTTTATCTTGCTTTCAAAAAAAAAAAATCTTTAAAATCTAGCCCCCCTACCCCCTAGTAAGTGAAGACTCATGAAACCCTCATCCTGACTTGACTGCTGTAACTTTTGCTTTCCTCCAGTCTATTCAGATTAAAGATCATTTTTCTGGTTCATCGTTCTGATCACATTGAATCCCTCTTTGAGGTGTCCACCTGCTCCCCATTGACTTCCACATCAAATATATACGTTTCTTATTGTTACCTTTTAAGTCTCTTCATAACTTAGCCCCATCTCCTAACTGATTTAGTAACCTATTATGATGTCAGCCCCTGCTTTTACTCTGCAAGTGTTCCCATCCCTTATCACCCACCCATCAGCTGCTTGCTTAAACACCTCTATGCTTGCTGCCATGCTGCCCCTTATGCTTAAGGAAAACTCCCTGATGAATATCTGAAGAGCCACTATTTTATCCTTCATATCCTTCTTTAAGGCTGGTCTCTGCTGTGATGCTTACTAATCTCATCTTGCTAATCATGGCTAAGCAGATGACCAGCTGAGACTAATTTCTTTTCTTTCCTTTCTCTACTCCTTTACTTCCTATCTTTACCCTCAAAAAATAAAGTAAAAACCAACTGCAATCCATGTAACTAGCAAAGTTGTGACAGCATATTCATTGCTCATTTGTTGTATCCACCCCTGCCCTTTTGTTTGTGTCTTTAAGTTGTAAACCTTCGAGGGCAGGTATTCTCTTTTTTGTTTCTATTTCTGTATAATGCCCAGCACTATTGGGCCTCAGTCCTGAATGGGGTCTTTGGGTTCTACTGTCATATAAGTAACTAATCATCATTGCCATTGGTTACAAAGTCTGATTGTAAGAAGAGATTGTCACCTCTTATTTAGTTTACTTTTATTTCTCCACATATGAAAAAATAATATTTTATTTTCCAGGTCATCGCTTTGATCCTTCTTGCCTCTTGGAAGGTGCCATGCAAATGCAGTTGGATGACTGATGACAGAAACTTGAATCAAAATGCCTAATTTCGAACATCCAGAGTATCCCGAAGCTACCTTGCTTCACCTGGAAAGTATGGTGCCCTGTCGAGAATCCCAAGTGTCATCACTGTTGTCAATATTTGGAGAGGTAGCTCTTTCAATATTGTGTATTTGGGTAGATTTATAGATGCTTGTTTTTACGGACAGGCTGAAAACAAACTTAAATGTATTATTACTCTGAGCTAGGCTAGCTGTTTACATTGTAATTTGAGATCTTGTTTGATAAACTTGAAAACACAAGATCCTCTAGCTGCTGTAAGCAAGGGGGAGCTTTATAGCTATTTTTCCACTCCTGGCTGCTGTTAGTGGCTTTCCAGTACCAGTCATTCTTAGCTGCTGTGAGGTGTGATGGGAAAGATCCTTGCCTCTCTCACAACTCATCTTTTCTTGGGTGGTCCTCCCATATGGGTAACTCTGGTACCTGTCTCTGCTGTTGTGCCGGTAGCTTTCCCAACAGAAACAACATGAAACATGATTCTTGATAATTTCATTGCTGTCCATAAGGCTCTGGAATAGCTGCTATAAAACTGACCAGAGACGTGTTAATTTTTACTCTACTGGTGCTTGGCAAAGCTATTGCAGTGGCAAAGGCAATGGAGCTGTTTATCTGCAGACTCTGGGAAGGCAGCATGGTATCAATTTACATTCAGTTAACAATACGTAAATTGATGTTGATAGTTTGTCTGGTACTGCATTTGATTTTTACAAGGTGTAGTATATTTATAAAGCTTAAATACTGGATTTTGATGTATTTATTGTAGCTATAAAGGCTGGAAGCTTAATTTGGTTTTTAAACAAAAGCTTAAATTCTGCAGAATCTTTATGGCTTAGGCTGTCCCCATACTTTCCAGGGTAAACTTCCTGCTTGCCACTGGAGAGTGAATTTTTCAAGCATTGCCTTCAGAACATATTGAAGACTTACCTTTACTCAGGCACTTGTTTTTAAGTCATGACCTGAGTGCATTTAGTTTTTGTTATTCAGAAGATGTTTTCTCTGTTAACTTTGTCAGTTTGGGTGTCTTAGTTAATTTTAAAAAAATATGTACAGCTGCCTTAAAGCTACAATGGGCACATTTTGACAAAAAAACAAATACAATTCATTCTGAAGATATATTTGCTTCCAATCTTTCCCCTCTAATCTCAATTCTCTCATTTTTATTTTATTTTTTTAGTTTCTCCACACTTCCTCCTTTTCATTCAATTAAACTGCTTTGGGTTATCCTTTTTAATCATAGGGACATAGGTTTTAACAGGAAGGTAAAATTTTCAAAGCACGTAAGTGACTTAGGCTCCTAAGATACTTATGGTTTGGGTAAAATTTTAAATATCAGCAGCTGCGAAAATGGCTACTCAGGCTTTGGGAAACAATAGAAGAGCTTCAGATATTTTTATTAGCCCTTAAAATGATTTATAATTTGATAAAGTTTACCTTGAGAAATATAGCATGAATACTGGGTAACAACTATGGTTTTAGGTATTATGGGTGAGGAGGCTTGCCCCCTCTCTGTCTTCCTCTCCTTCCATGTTCCAATATCTTCTGTCTTAGCCCTTCTGTAACTTGTATTTATCACTTCAGAATTTGAGAAATTACACTTTTTTAGTTTTAAGCCTAAATTAACTGCTTTCCATTATAGAAAATATCAGGAGGGTGGAAGTTGATATTTAGCTTTTTGAGTCTAAAAGAGAGTATATCTACACTGCCAAAAAAAACCAAAAATGCATAGTAATACTCAGAGCCTGGGTCTACAGACTTGGACTCGTGCTACAGTGCTAAAAATAAAGGTGCAGACTTTCCTGCTTGGGCTCTGCAACCTGGGAAAGGGGTAGGTCTCAGGACCTGAGCTCCGGCACAACCGGGAACATCTAAACTGCTATTCCCCATCATTGGAGATTTTTAAGAGCAGGTTAGACAAACACCTGTCAGGGATGGTCTAGATCAGGGGTCTCAAACTCAAATGATCACGAGGACCACATGAGGACTAGTACATTGGCCCGAGGGCCGCATTACTGACACCTCCCCCTCCCCCCCCCCGCCACCCTCGGCCCCGCCCCCACTCCAACCCTTCCATGGGGCCCCACCTCTTCCCACTCCTTCCCTGCCCCTATTCCAGCCCCCAGGGGGTGCAGGAGGGGTGTGGCAGGGGCTCAGGGCAGGGAGTTGGGGTGTGGGGTGCAGGAGGGGGCTCAGGGCAGTGGGTTGAGGTGTGGGATGCAGGAGGGGTGAGGAGTTCGGCAGGGGGTTCAGGGCAGTGGGTCGGTGTGTGGCAGGGGGTCGGGGTGCAGGGTGTGGCAAGGCGCTCAGGGCAGGGGATTCGGCTGCAGAAGGGTTTCAGGGGGGGCGGGCTCTGGTCCGGCACGCACCGGGGGCAGGGCAGGCTCCCTGCCTGCCTGTCTGTCCTGCCCCCGCACTGCTCAGGGATGTGTGTATTGCTGTTGCTTCAGGCACTGCCCCCAGCATCTCCCATTGACTGGGAACGGGGAGCCACAGCCAATGGGAGCTGCTGGGGGCAGTGCCTGAAGCAACATCAACATACACACCAATGTGCCCCCCATTCCCCACGTTCCGGCTGCTTCTTGGCGCAGGGGCAGGGCAAGCAGGCAGGGAGCCTGCCCTGCCCCCGGTGCGCGTCGGGCCGGAGCCACTCTAGGTAAACGCTGGGGGAGGGCAGGGGGAGTAGGAGACGCGAGGAGCTTGCGGGCCGCAGAAAATTACCTCGTGGGCCGCATGTGGTCCACGGGCCGCGTGTTTGAGACCCCTTGTCTAGATAATAATTAGTCCTGCCTTGAGTGCAGGGGACTGGACTAGATGACTTACTGAGGTCCCTTCCTGTTGTACACATCTATGATTCTATGATTTTTTTTTAGTGCTGTAGTATGAGCCTGAGGCTGTAGATCTTGTTTTTTGCATTGTAGATGTACCCTTAAAGGACTAGAGTCTGACATCTTTACACATGTTGAATAGTACTCTGCAATTAGTGCCATCATTATCAGTGGGACATCTTGACCAGTAAGCTACTACTCAACATGAGTAAGGGTGGCAGAATCCAGAACACTTTTTTGTCCCTAGAGAAGATTTGATCTAACTCAGGTTAGCTAACTTGAGTTAAAATCCCAGTTGTCATTTTCTTATGAGTTAACAGATTGAAGTAAAGCCAACAAACTACCTTGTCTTCACTAGAATTTTACCTCAGTTTAGCTAACTTGAGTTAAGAACACACCCTTTGCCTAATGAAGAGACAGCCTTAATGATCTGGGAGTTTCAGTGGTGGCATTAGGGCGTTTTTTGAACCCTGCTCTCAGGTTTGGAGGATCATAGAATCAAAGTGAGAAAATACCATGTTGCATCTTAATTGGAGTGTTCTGTATTTGAGTCTCTTAATTTAAAACAAAGCTTTTCTTCTGGCAGCAAACGAGATGAGCCAAAGTTCTCTAAATCTCAGAAAAAAAGAGAATGTTAGGTATTAAAATTTTTAAACTTTTTTTTCTAGCGTCAACATTTTAGCTTCCCATCCATCTTTATCTATGGACATACCTCTAGTGGCAAGACCTATGTGATGCAAACTCTTCTAGAAACATTAGAGGTAAGAATAAATTCTTACGAAATTCATAAAACACTTTGAGCCAATGAGGAATTAAAAAAAGTTCCCAAACTAGCTACTTTAAATTTGATGGAGAATTGCAAGAACAATTTATTTTGCACCTATTTCTTGCCTGTTATTCTTACAGTATCTCTTCTACTTATTGCTTGATTGCCACATAAAACAGCTTCTTTCTCATCAAGGATGCTGCACAACATAATGCAAATTAAAATAGAATAAACTCATAAAATTCAAAATTGATAAAAGGAAATGTTCTGGAGTTGGTGGGTCCACTACAGAAAGATGGGTGAATGGTCATTAATAAAGGGCCAGTGTTGAACATAATAAGCCTGACTTGAAATTAAAAAAAACAAGCAAACAAAAATACACCTCTACCCCGATATAATGCTGTCCTCAGGAGCCAAAAAATCTTACGTTATAGGTGAAACCGCGTTATATCGAACTTGCTTTGATCTGCTGGAGTGCGCAGCCCCGCCCCCCCAGAGCACTGCTTTACTGTGTTATATCTGAATTAGTGTTATATTGGGTCGCGTTATATCTGGGTAGAGGTGTACTTGGATTTGTGTTTTTTTTTTTTTTTTTTTAAGTGGGGAGTGGTAAACTAAGATGGCTGTCTGGACTAATTGCAACAAAGACATCACTCACTGAACTGAGACAATCATTTACAGCTCACTTTTTTTGAGCTGAGAAATTCACCTTTCAATCCATTTTATTTGCATATAAAATTGTATTTGTATGCATTCTACAAATACTAATCCCAAAATGCTATTGGTTGTTGGCTATTTGTATTACAATGATGCCTAGAAGTCCTGATCGTGTTCAAAGCACCATTTCATTAGGTCTTGTACAGTATTTGAGTAACAAATTAATCATCTTGTAATCAGAAATGCATCATCATTCACCATTTTCTAACATAATTTACAAAAGTAAAAATTAAGAATCTGAATAACTCGTGTGAAGCCATATAATTGCTTAAATAAATATGGGGGGGGGGTAATATCCTCCTGGTTAGCAAAATGAAGTACCAAAATATACCAACTAAAGTGAATGATTCTCTCTCTAGGAAAATTTCTAAAGTACAAATGCAAAACAAGATTAAAATAAATAATTTAAATCAAGTTTTCCTGTTCACTGATTTAATTCATTATTAAAATTAGGGCTGTCAAGCAATTAAAAAAAATTAAAAAATTAATCACAATTAATCACACAATTAAACAATAGAATACCATTTATATAAATATTTTTGGATGTTTTCCTCATTTTCAAATATATTAACTTCAATTACAACACAGACTACAAAGTGTGCAGTGCTCACTTTATATTTTTTATTATATATATTTGAACTGTAAAAACAAAAGAAATAGTATTTTTCAATTCACTTAGTACAAGTACTGTAGTGCAATCTCTATATCATGAAAGTTGAACTTACAGTTGTAGAATTATGTATAAAAAATAACTGCATTCAAAAATAAAACAATGTTAAACTTTAGAGCCTACAAGTCCACTCAGCCCTACTTCTTGTTCAGCCAATTGCTAAGACAAACAAGTTTGTTTACATTTGCAGGAGATAATGCTGCCCGCTTCTTGTTTACAATGTCACCTGAAAGTGAGAACAGGCGTTTGCATGGCACTGCTATAACTGGCATTGCAAGATATTTACGTGCCAGATGCACTAAAGATTCATATGTTCCTTCATGCTTCAACCATCATTCCAGAGGACATGCTGATGACAGGTTCTGCTCGATAACGATCCAAAGCAGTGCAGACTGATGCATGTTCATGTTCATCATCTGAGTCAGATGCCACCAGCAGAAGGTTGATTTTCTTTTTTGGTGGTTCAGGTTCTAAAGTTTCCTCATCGGAGTGTTGCTCTTTTCAGACTTCTGAAAGCATGCTCCACACACCCCATCCCTCTAAGATTTTGGAAGGCACTTCCGATTCTTAAACCTTGGGTCAAGTGCTGTTGCTATCTTTAGAAATCTCACATTGGTACCGTCTTTGCATTTTGTCACATCTGCAGTGAAAGTGTTCATACAATGAACAACATGCTGGGTCATCATCTGAGACTGCTATAACATGAAATATATGGCAGAATGTGAGTAAAACACAGATCAGGAGACATACAATTCATGGAAGCATGTCCTCTGGAATGGTGGCCAAAGTATGAAGTGGCATACAAATGGTTAGCATATCTGGCACGTAAATACCTTGCAGTGATAACTACAAAAGTGCCATGTTAATGTCTGTTCTCCCTTTCAGGCGACATTTTAAATAAGAAGCGGGCAGCATTATCTCTCTTCAATGTAAACAAACTTGTTTGTCTTAGCGAATGGCTGAACGAGAAGTTGGACTGAGTGGACTTGTAGGCTCTAAAGTTTTACATTGTTTTGTTTTTAAGTTCAGTTATGTAACAAATAAATCTATATTTGTAAGTTGCGCATTCACGATAGAGATTGCACTACAGTACTTATTATGAGGTCAACTGAAAAATACTACTTGTTCATCCTTTTTACAGTGCAAATATTTGTAATAAAAATAATAGATCACTGTATACTTTGTATTATGTGTGGTAATTGAAATTAATATATTTGAAAATGTAGAAAAACATCCAAAATATTTAATTTCAATTGGTATTCTGTTTAACAGTGCTAATAAAACTGGGATTAATCACAATTAATTTTTTTTGAGTTAATCGCGTGAGTTAACTGTGATTAATGGACAGTCCTAATTAAAATTGATGGTTTTAATCCCTTAGATTTTAAATCAGTGTGCCCTGATGTGCAGTTACACTGGTTAGCTATGTGCACAGCTAGCAGAGTGAGTCAAGATGATTTTTTTTTTTTAATTAACTAAATGTCTTGAAGCCCTATTGGCCATGTTGTTCACGGATTTATGGGACAATACAAAATATGGAGAATATTGACTTCAATAATGTAATCTAAATTATGATTAATTGTATCATTATAAACCTTCACTTTTGGGTTTCAAATGTTATTTCCTGTTTGAATATGAAATTCAGTATTAGTTGGGTGTTAAAATTTAAGGTAGATGTAGACCTCTTGCAAGATAGCAGATGTATAAAGCTTAAATATTGGACCTTGATGTATTTATTTAACTTCCCAATAGACTGCCATAATTGAAAGCTCAGTTTGCAAACCTGCTGTCGTGAGTTAATAAGCATGTTTTAAGGTTTGATTTGAACAATGTGATAAGGTAAATAAGATGTCATATAAAATATGAGCTTTGAGAATCTTGGAGCTAGGCCAGCCTAACTTTGTCCACCCTGTTGGCTTCTTTTATTGATTCCCCTCTTCCTTTACATGACTTGTTTTTGTTGTTGTTGTTGTTGTTTGGCTAAAAATTGCATCCTGTTTGCGCACTTAACCATGTGAATTTTTGTTGCATTGTTGGTGGTGCCTGAGCAGCTGCAGCCCTCTCCCTTTAATTGGTTAACTGGTTAAATGATATAATTTTAATAGTTTAAACAGCTATCTTTTTAAAACTATATTTACATCCCTAGTTAGGATAAGTCCAAGAGAAGGCCTCTGTCTAGGTATTGCTGAAGTGGACAAAGTTTTTCATATACGTAACCATTACATCCTTTTGGGTGCCTCCATACGTGAGGGACTCAGAACATGTTCCATTAGGTCCAAAGTAGCCTCTACAGCTTGTCTGAAGAATATCTGTGGCCTGGTCTACACTAGGCGTTTATGTCGAAGTTAGCGCCGTTACATCGAATTAACCCTGCACCCGTCCACACCGCGAAGGTATTTAGTTCGACATAGAGGTCTCTTTAATTCGACTTCTGTACTCCTCCCCGACGAGGGGAGTAGCGCTAAATTCGACATGGCCATGTCGAATTAGGCTAGGTGTGGATGGAAATCGACGCTAATAGCTCCGGGAGCTATCCCACAGTGCACCACTCTGTTGACGCTCTGGACAGCAGTACGAGCTCGGATGCTCTGAACTGCCACACAGGAAAAGCCCCGGGAAAATTTGAATTTGAATTCCTTTTCCTGTCTGGCCAGTTTGAATCTCATTTCCTGTCTGGACATCGTGGCGAGCTCAGCAGCACTGGCAACGATGCAGAGCTCTCCAGCAGTGATGGCCGTGCAATCTCAGAATAGAAAGAGGGCCCCAGCATGGACTGATCAGGAAGTCTTGGATCTCATCGCTGTGTGGGGCGATGAGTCCGTGCTTTCCGAGCTGCGATCCAAAAGACGGAATGCAAAGATCTACGAGAAGATCTCTAAAGACATGGCAGAGAGAGGATACAGCCGGGATGTAACGCAGTGCCGCGTGAAAATCAAGGAGCTGAGACAAGGCTACCAGAAGACCAAAGAGGCAAACGGACGCTCCGGATCCCATCCCCAGACATCCCGTTTCTACGAGGCACTGCATTCCATCCTCGGTGCGGCCGCCACCACTACCCCACCAGTGACCGTGGACTCTGAGGATGGGATAGTGTCCACGGCTGGATCCTCGGACATGTTAGCGGACGGGGAAGATGAGGAAGGAGATGAGGAGGACGAGGCAGTCGACAGCGCTCACAACGCTGATTTCCCCGACAGCCAGGATCTCTTCATCACCCTTACAGAGATCCCCTACCAACCCTCCCCAGCCGTTACCCCGGACACAGAATCTGGGGAAGGATCAGCCAGTAAGTGTTGTAAAAATCTAAACATTTATTTGTAACAGAACAGGAATATTAACAATTTAAAAAATGGGTTTCTCATGATTAGTTTGATTAGCTTAACGGTTCAGTCATGGGCAGTGCAACTATTGAAAAAAAATCTAGCAATGTCCGGTTTTGCATGATTGTCCTGCCCAAGCCGCTCTACTGGTTAGTCACTGCTACAGCAGCTACAGTAAAATGCGGTCTATATGTCCGGGGATGGAGCAGAAATCCTCCTGTGACATCTCGAGGAAGCTCTCCTGGAGGTAATTGGAAATCCGCTGCATTAGGTTCTTGGGGAGAGCGGCCTTATTGGGTCCTCCGTAGTAGGACACGTTGCCACGCCACGAGACTATCAAGTACTCTGGAATCATTGCTCTGCACAGCATGGCGGCATACGGCCCTGGTCTTTGCAGGCTTTCCCGGAGCATTCTCTCTTTCTCGCTGTCAGAGATCCTCATGAGGGTGATGTCGCTCATGATGACCTGCTTTGAATGAGGTAGGGGAATGTTAGTGTTGGGACTGCTTTGCCGTTCCTTTACAGAACTGTAACCGCTGGTTTGCAGCCACGCGGTGGAGGCGGGAGAGGGGCAGCCAAAAGGGATCGTTCCCGGGGACAGCCGCGAGGGTGTGGGACAGGAGCAGACTTCCTGCTTGCCGAATTGCTGGCAGCAGGGACCGACATTGATTTCAATGTGAAATGAGGCCATTGCTAATATTACAGTTTTAAGCTGCCACAAGTCTACGGCTTACCATGTCTGCCTGCAACAGAAATTCCGTTCTCCTGAGAGGCTTCTCAAATGTGCTGTAGAAGACCCCAGGCACTGAATGCGAAGGCCGAGAATTCGACCTTGTGCTGAGTGCGCATGTGATAGGTGCTGTGCATGGTCTTGTTAACAGAGAAAGACTATGTTCTTTGTTCACAACTACATTTATCTTTCTGAGGAATTCACTCCCTTTTTCCCATTCCCACAGCCCCATCTGCGACTGTCTCACAACCTAGCCTGTCATCACACTCCCAGAGGCTAGCGCGGATTAGGCAGAAGAAGAAGAGGACACGGGAGGACATGTTCTCGGAGCTTATAGCCTGCTCCAGAGCCCAGGCAGCACAGCAGACCCAGTGGCGGGAGAACTTGACCCGAATGCACCAAGCCAACATGGATCGGGAGGAGAGGTGGCGTCAGGAAGACCAGCAGGCGACTCAAACCCTGCTTGGACTAATGAGGGAGCAAACGGACATGCTCCGGCGCCTTGTGGATGTTCTGCAGGAACGGAGGCAGGAGGACAGAGCCCCGCTGCAGTCCATCTCTAACCGCCCTCCCCCGCCACCAAGTCCCATACTCCCCTCACCCAAAGTGCACAGAAGGAGAGGCGGCAGAGTCCCTGCTAACTCTCACTCCACCCCTGCAGAGAGCTCGAGCAGCAGAAGGCTCTCATTCCCCAAAATTTGACAAGTTCTTTCCTTCCCGCCTGACACAAGCCCCCGTCCAAGTTTCACTTTCCCAGTTCCATGTTTGGTTGATAATAAAAAATACGTTTCTGTTAACTACTGTTTCCATCATGTTCTTTTGGAGGAGGGGGGGATAGGGGGTTGGTAATTCGACAGGACAGTCACCTTTGGCAGGGTATATAGTCGGGGGCAGGCACAGCAGCAGGGCACATACATAGTGCAGTGATGCAGTGACTAGTTACCCTGGTTAGTCTGGGAGGTTGTTTTCATGTTATGTGGTGGGGGGTGGGTTGCTCCGTGACTTTGTGGCAGGGGAGGGCAGTTACAGATCTTAAGCGGCGGTCCTTAGGCAGGATCACAGAGCCACACAGCAGGGGATCTGTAACCGTCCTCCCCCTGCCACAAAGTCACATAGACCCCCCCCATACACACAGTCCCTATCAGGAGGGGTGACAGGCTCCGTTGAAACAACCATCCCACCGCAGCGGAGCCTGTCAATCCTTGAGTTTAGAAGCTGCATTCGCGCCACTACAGTACACCCGCTCCGCACCACAGTCTACGTCCCAGTTTTAAAAAATTTCCGCGAATACAGTATTAAAGAAAACGGTGTGCTTTAACAAAGTAGAACTATTTTTATTTTGAAACGTGTGTTGGAAGTGGGGTGAAGGGGGTATGTAACTGGATAGGATAGTCAACATTAACTGGGTAAAGAAACGGGGGCAGGTTTAGCTTCTCAATACACAAACTTTAAAGTCACAGGTTACCCTGCTCACTCAGGAACTTTGCTTTCAAAGCCTTCCGGATGCACAGCGCTTCCCGCTGGTCTCTTCTAATCGCCCGGCTGTCTGGCTGTGAGTAATCAGCAGCCAGGCTATTTTCCTCAACCTCCCACCCCGCCATAAAGGTCTCCCCCTTGCTCTCACAGAGATTGTGGAGCACACAGCAAGCTGCAATAACAATGGGGATATTGGTTTCGCTGAGATCACAGCGAGTCAGTAAGCTTCTCCATCTCCCCTTGAGACGGCCAAAAGCACACTCCACCACCATTCTGCACTTGCTCAGCCGGTAGTTGAAGAGTTCTTTTTCAGTGTCCAGGGTGCCAGTATAGGGCTTCATGAGCCAGGGCATTAGCGGGTAGGCTGGGTCCCCGAGGATGACTATAGGCATCTCCACATCCCCAAGAGTTATTTTGTGGTCCGGGAAGTAAATACCTTGCTGCAGCCGTCTAAACAGACCAGAGTTCCTGAAAACACGAGCGTCATGAACCTTGCCCGGCCATCCCACGTAGATGTTGGTAAAACGTCCCCTGTGGTCCACCAGTGCTTGCAGCACCATGGAAAAGTAGCCCTTTCTGTTAATGTACTGGCTGGCCTGGTGTTCCGGTGCCAGGATAGGGATGTGAGTTCCATCTATGGCCCCACCGCAGTTTGGGAATCCCATCGCTGCGAAGCCATCTATGATCGCCTCCACGTTTCCCAGGGTGACTACCTTTGGCAGCAGTACATCAACGATTGCCTTGGCTACTTGCATCACAACAACCCCCACGGTAGATTTGCCCACCCCAAACTGGTTCGCGACTGACCGGTAGCTGTCTGGCGTTGCAAGCTTCCACAGGGCTATGGCCACTCGCTTCTGGACAGTCAGGGCTGCTCGCATCCGGGTGTCCTTGCGCTTCAGGGCAGGGGACAGCAACTCACAAAGTTCCAGGAAAGTTCCCTTCCGCATGCGAAAGTTTCGCAGCCACTGGGATTCATCCCAGACCTGCAGCACTATGCGGTCCCACCACTCAGTGCTTGTTTCCAGTGCCCAGAATCTCCTTTCCACGGCATCAACATGACCCATTGCCACCGTGATGTTCTCGGCGCTGGGTCCCCTGCTTTCTGAGAGGTCTGTGCTACTCTCAGACTTCAGGCCATCACCGCGTTGACGTAGCCTCCTCGCCTGACTTTTCTGCATCTGCCTCAGGGAAAGGTGTATGATAAGTTGCGAGGCGTTGAGAGCGGCCACAACTGCAGTGATGGTTGCAGCAGGCTCCATGCTCGCAGTGCTGTGGCGTCCGCGCTGTCACTGACTAGAAAAGTGCGCGAACTGATTTCCCGCCGGCGCTTTCAGGGAGGGAGGGCGGGAGTGATGGACGGATGACGACAGTTACCCAAAAGCACCCTGGACACATTTTTTTTACCCAGAAGGCATTTGCGGCTCCACCCAGAATTCCAGTGGGCAGCGGGGACTCCGGGAACTGTGGGATAGCTGACCACAGTGCACCACTTCCAATGTCGACGCTTTCCCCGTTAGTGTGGACTCACGAAGTCGAATTACTGTCCTTAGTGTGGACACACACGTTCGACTTTGCAATATCGATTCCAAAAATTCGATTTAAGTAAAATCGAACTACTCTCGTAGTGTAGACAAGGCCTGTGTTGCCAAGTTACTCAGGATGGCCACGCTGAATTGAAACCATACACTTAGATATATCAGTCACTTGACGTGACAACTAGATCTTTGTGCAGCTTGCGAGAACAGTTCTTTAAATTGTCTTAAACAAATTCTCCTTTGAGTAGTGGTTACTGCTACTTAATCTCCCATGAGTGAGGCGCTACTTAATCTCCCATGAGTGAGGCTCTTCTTTACAATACTTTAAAAAGGAAATAAGGATGCTTCCTACTAAACATTGTTTGAATAGATTGTCAGCATGTATCCACACTTTCCCACATCCACCGAGCCTTTGATGTGGGTTCTAATGAAGTGGAATGACTGTAATGAGCTCAGTACGGGGGCTTCTATGTATAACCTTGCATGAGAGGTTTGGTTCTGCAAGGAATGTGTGTGTCCTAGTGACTACTGCTTTCCAGAAGGTTTTGATATTCAGTGAAGAACAACATATGTTTCTTGAACCTATTTTAAGAGCTACAATTGCTACATAAGTAACCTTTCTTTCCTTCCATACATGTGAGTGACAGAATAACAAAAATGGAACCAATGTTGTTGTTCCATTAAGGCAGATAACCTTGGCTTTTGAACATTAAAAAGATACTGCCAAAATTGACAGGCCTGAAATTTTACTTAGAAGTAGCAGTAAAATCACCCCTTTCTTTTTTCTTATTTTTAAAGCTGTTTTTAGTGCTGAGATCTCCCCTCCCCCCCCCCCCCCCCCCAAGTAATGACTGAAGCAGTGGAAGAAGTCACAAAACTTGAACTCTTCTGCTGTAAACAAAATAAGGAGAGCTCTGGGTTTTCATATAATATAGGGCATGTGTTCCAGTGAAGTTTGTACATAGATTGTGCTCTCTCTCTAATTGGTCAATTTCGTTCCTCTGACCAGTCATGGAGTCCAGGTGGATTGATTTAAATTGTCAAGTGCAAAGCCTCAATTTAAATTTGTTTTAATCAGTTTTTCCATTTGTACTTCAGTTATTTTCTAAAGAGAGGTGCATTCTCATTGGTTGACATAACCATGTTGTTTTACAACCAAATAGAACCTTAACACTACATTTGGTACTTCTTTTTGCTACCTAGGAGGGTATGCTGTAACTTTGTACATTTATTTAACAAGTTATATATCTTAATATTTTCAGAGTCTTATTAATTGCACATTTTAGTATGTTAGAAAATGGTGAATGATTTATTGCTTATTTACTAGATAATTAACTTTTTGCTCATGATTTGTGTCAAGCTGCATTAGGATGGTAAATGGAGTTTAATTAAACACACAACAGCATATAAAACTTATTTTTTATTAAACAAAACCTTAAAAGTTTTGGATACATAAACTTCTCTAGTCAAAATATATTTCACATTTACAACTAAATGATTTATTAAACAGAGGGATTAATGGTAGTCAGTGAATTAAACTGATTATTTCAGGTCAGCCTAGAAAAATAATATACCTAATAGGCTGACGTATTGTGCTATAAAAGTTAGATGTTTTCCCCCTGATTCTTTCTTTATATAGAAAAGCAGTCTTCAACTCAGTTTTTCATAAAGGCTCGTGGATTCAGAATATTTTATTTTTTAATTTTTTTTTTTAATGTAAATGTTTTAAGAAATAATAAGTCTAGGCCTTTACATATTTTGTTTTAAATTCACATTTCATTTTAAACAGGCTTATTTTTTAAAAGAACTTCTTATGTTTTTTTATTGTGTTGTTTAAATTATCATTTTTTATAATCCACTCTGAAAGGCGTTAAATATGCAAACAACCTTACGGAAATAAGAATCTTATGTATTTCAATGCTTTGACTACACAGGAATTAGCACACAGAAGTAGTAAGAGTTGTGTACTGTGTTCACACAGACCTGCAACCCAAAACAAACTGATAAATCTAAATTGTAGCATAACAGCCTTGAAATGTCAATATAAATAATGCTGTAAGGTGATCTCAGGGCTTCTGTTAATGAAAAGTGTTGCAGAAATTGATTTGAGAAATGAAGTGAGGAGATGGGAACCTGAAATAGTGAAGCACAGTTTTTTGCCACAGTAAAAGCTCATGGCAGGAATGTATTTGAATACACATCATGCTATATGTAACGCTTCCAATCATCAGCTCGTTCTCACAGATAAATTATCCGTGCATGCTCCTGACAGTGCATTGGAAGTAAATATCAACATCTTGTCTCAAGAGTGTATGTGGAAGTTGCATATTTTTTTCCTATTTAAACTAATTCCTAAATTATTATTTTTTTTACATGAAACTTTACTGTCAAATGGAAGTCTGAGGCCCAGCCTGAGTCAGATGCTTTTGACCCAGTAATGTGTAATAGATTTAAAAAAAGTTTTTGATCAAAAATATATCTTTGATTTTCTTTTTGTGAGTTATTCTGAAGAGGGGTTTTTAAACATAAACATAATTTACACTGAATATTTCATATTAGTAACTCTGTCACAAGATAATATGGTTAAAAATCTGTTTACTTGCCCTTTGTGGTATGTAAAATTTTGAATTGCTACAAATATGATGATCCATTATTGATCATATTTCTGTAAATACTGGATCCTGCTGATGGCGATGCAGTTTATTCCTATGTCTGTTTTTGGGAGCAAAGAAATTAGAATATTGAGCTCTGATTTTTAACCATTTGGATTATTTTTTTATCATTTGTATTTCTTTCAATATAACTAAATTACATTGTCTGTCTGTCTTTTCTCATTTTTTAGCTTCCTCATGTGTTTGTGAACTGTGTTGAATGCTTTACTTCAAGGCTGCTTTTAGAGGAAATTTTGACCCAGTTGCAGAGCCTTTCATCTGAAAATAAACACGATTCTCATGTGCCCTGTGACACATTTAATGACTTTGTACGTCTGTTTAAGCAAGAAATTATTACTCAAGATCTACAGAATCAAACAGTATATATTGTAAGTAATTTAACTTGCATGTTTCTCCTATTTTTATTTTGTTTAAATGTATTTATCAGAGTTCCTTTATGTATGAAAATATAGGTGTTGCTCATCAATTTACATAGGATTTCTGTCTTGTACTGTATGTGCCTGATTCAAAGATCATTGAAATTAATGAAATTCTTTCAGTTGATTTCATTGGGGTTTGCTCAGGCTCTATATGCCTATTTTTATAAAACCATTCACATGCAAATACTAATAGTAGATCGTGCTAAATAGTTAACTAAGCAACATTTTAACAAAGGTTGCCAGTCGAGAAAACTGAGTTGATATGATAAGCTATATGTGGAGTACCCAAGTGGAGAGGGTAGCTAGGCTAGCACAGGTTTAATCTAGAGGTCATGCTGATTGGTTCGCTTATAAAAGGGCTGTTGAACTCTCTTCAATCTCCAGTAGCAAGATTTAAAACTCAATTCTTACCTGTAAAGGCAGCCAGTGTGGAGAAAAGTAGAGCAATGAAAAGTTAACTTGACAAAATTTTGTCGATCATGTGAACAGTGGGTGGAGGAAGAAGTCCAGCAGAAATACTATAGTTATATTCCAAGTGAAAAATAATGCATAAAGCATAGTTGTGGTAGCAGAGAACTTGAAATAATATAAATAGTGGACACACTCTCCAGAATGTATTTTCTTTGGGGGGAAAAGGAACTAAAGATTTGTTGAAGGAGGCCGAATTGACCATGTGACTAAAATTGAAGGTGTTCAGATGGCAAGTTTGATGCCACCGGAAGACTTTTTTTTAAATATTCCCTCTAACCAGTTGAGTGTGGTGTTTTGCCTTACTTGAAGTCAAGTAAGGAAGAAGTAAACAAGCATGTTTAAACATCTTCAGGTAATTTTGCAGGCACAGCTAAATGTTTTATATTTTTTTCAAAATACATACAGTATTGAGTTGATGAAGTTCATATTCTGTTTAGTGACTGCATTAATATCTTGTAACTTTATACAGGAGTGTTTTGAATAAAGTTTGAATATTTAAAGAACATGGAAGGTTAGAACTTTTTTAATAGGTAGTTACAAAAGTAAAACAAATATTCTTAAATATGATTTGTAAGATTGAAATAATGTTCCAGGGAATTTTACAAAACACCATTGCTTTCATATTGGTATATGACTTAGAGAGGGGAAAATGCTTGATTTAAATATCCGTAGGAACATTTTACATTTTATTTAGCATTACTGTCCCTCAGAATATTAGAAGTTACTTGAAAATTGATGTTGGAAGACAGGGTATTAAATACTGTGAAATGATCAATTGTATTGGGTAAAATGTTGCTAGATGAGAAGAATTAAGTGTTAAATTAGCGTTTTTCAACTCTGTTGTTCATGGAAACAGACAGGAATTGGGGCAGAAATCAATTTATGGGAATTAACCTGTCTCCTCTGGATTTATTAAAGGATGGTTTAAATTGAGATTGATGAAAGAACTGTATACTGGTAGCATAAACTGGCAAAACTAATTTTATTCTATTTCATTTCTGGGATAAATAATTTAAAATATTTCAGCCCTCATTAAGTCAGAGAAAATTAAGATAAATGGTTGCTCTCAGGCAAAGACTTCTAAATGTTTTTTAATCCAAGAACAGGTACTGAGCATGAAGACAAAATGATTTGTTCTACCTATTTGAAAGATGGTGCTGATATGACTTGTATTTATTCTTACACTTAGAATTAGTGTTGTTCTTTATAATGTGTTTTAACAATGAAATTGTAGAAACATTTAAAAAAAAAAAGCTAAAACATCTAGCAAAAGTTTATTCTATATTGCTTACTGGCTGGCTTCATAACATCTGTATTTATAGGCTGGCTATTGGTACTTGAGTGTGTGGGTGATGAGCCACTAGAGGTGCACCAACAACTACACCTCTACCTCGATATAACGGAGCCAAAAAATCTTACCGCGTTATAGGTGAAACTGCATTATATCGAACTTGCTTTGATCTGCCAGAGTGCGCAGCCCCGCCCTCCTGGAGCACTGCTTTACTGCGTTATATCAGAATTCATGTTCTATCGGTTTGCCTTATATTGGGGTAGAGGTGTACTAGCATACAACTGGCTATGTCATCACTATATATTATCTGCTACAAAAAAACCTAGTCTGATGTGGTGTTCTGTTTTTTTTTTTTTTTTTTTTTTTTGTGTACTGCTGTGCCAGAAAAAAATAAGTTCGAAGAGGGAATCTCTTCAGTATAATAGACAATGCTTAATAGTTTAGTAAGTCAGTTTGGGATGTTAGCCTTTGGGTATGTATTATGGTGCAAAGGGGCCATATAGAAAGTGACTTGGAGATTCATTTATATATCTTTTCAGTGACTGGACCCTAGCTGTGCGTTGTTAGAAGCTATACATCGCTTAGTCATAACTGAAAAAGCCAAACCAACCAATTTGGACGTGGATTTGGACAAAGGCATTCCAATTTGTTTGCTTCCCACTTTATTATTTTGTATTACAGTGGGACCTAGGAGCCCTGGTCATAGACCAGGAACCTATTGCACTAGGCACTGTACAAACATGGAACAAAAAGCTGGTCCCTGCTCAAAAGAGCTTACAATCTAAGTATAGGACAAGAGACACATGGATATAGACAGCTGGGGGAGTACAAATAAACAATAAAAAGAAGAACAGGAGTACTTGTGGCACCTTAGAGACTAACAAATTTATTAGAGCATAAGCTTTCGTGGACTACAGCCCACTTCTTCGGATGCATATAGAATGGAACATATAATGAGGAGATATATATACACACATACAGAGAGCATAAACAGGTGGGAGTTGTCTTACCAACTCTGAGAGGCCAATTAATTAAGAGGAAAAAAAAAAAAAAAACTTTTGAAGTGATAATCAAGCTAGCCGAGTACAGACAGTGTGATAAGAAGTGTGAGAGTACTTACAGCCACAACAGTAGTTCCCTTAACCCACCCAGCAATATTGTTAATCTTTCCAGCTATACTCTTAGCCCAGCAGAAGAGTCTGTCCTATCTCGGGGCCTCTCCTTTTGTCCCTCCAGACCCATGAATATGATACAGTTCTGCGGTGACCTAGAATCCTACTTTCGACGTCTCCGACTCAAAGAATATTTCCAACATACCTCTGAACAGCATACTAACCCACAGAATCCTCCCTACCAGCACTACAAAAAAAAGGATTCTGCATGGACTCCTCCGGACGGTCGAAACAACAGACTGGATTTCTACATAGATTGCTTCCGTCAACGTGCAAAGGCTGAAATTGTGGAAAAGCAACATCACTTGCCACATAACCTCAGCCATGCTGAACACAACGCCATCTACAGCCTCAGAAACAACCCTGACATCATAATCAAAAAGGCTGACAAAGGAGGTGCTGTCGTCATCATGAATAAATTGGAATATGACCAGGAGGCTGCTAGACAGCTCTCTAACACCACATTCTACAGGCCATTATCCTCTGATCCCACTGAGGATTACCTAAAGAAACTACACCATCTGCTAAAAAAACTCCCTGACAAAGCACAGGAACAAATCCGTACAGACACATGCCTAGAACCCCGACCAGGGGTATTCTATTTGCTACCCAAGATCCATAAACCTGGATATCCTGGACGCCCCATCATCTCAGGCATTGGCACCCTAACATCAGGCTTGTCTGGTTATGTAGACTCTGTCCTAAGACCCTACGCTACCAGCACTCCCAGCTATCTTCGAGACACCACTGACTTCCTGAGGAAACTACAATCCATCGGTGATCTTCCAGAAAACACCATCCTGGCCACTATGGACGTAGAAGCCCTCTACACCAATATTCCACACAAAGATGGACTACAAGCTATCAGGAACAGTATCCCTGATAATGTCACAGCTAACCTGGTGGCTGAACTTTGTGATTTTGTCCTCACCCACAACTATTTCACATTTGGGGACAATATATACCTTCAAGTCAGCGGCACTGCTATGGGTACCCGCATGGCCCCACAATATGCCAACATTTTTATGGCTGACTTAGAACAACGCTTCCTTAGCTCTCGTCCCCTAACGCCCCTACTCTACTTGCGCTACATTGATGACATCTTCATCATCTGGACCCATGGAAAAGAAGCCCTTGAGGAATTTCACCATGATTTCAATAATTTCCATCCCACCATCAACCTCAGCCTAGATCAATCCACACAAGCGGTCCATTTCCTGGACACTACTGTGCTAATAAGCGATGGTCACATCAATACCACCCTATACCGGAAACCTACTGACCGCTACACTTACCTACATGCCTCCAGCTTCCATCCAGGACACACCACACGATCCATTGTCTACAGCCAAGCTCTAAGATATAACCGCATTTGCTCCAATCCCTCGGATAGAGACAAGCACCTACAAGATCTCTATCAAGCATTCTTAAAACTACAATACCCACCTGCTGAAGTGAAAAAACAGATTGACAGAGCCAGACGAGTACCCAGAAGTCACCTCCTACAAGACAGGCCCAACAAAGAAAATAACAGAACACCACTAGCTGTCACCTTCAGCCCCCAACTAAAACCTCTCCAGCGCATCATCAGAGATCTACAACCTATCCTGAAAGATGATCCTTTACTCTCACAGATCTTGGGAGACAGACCTGTCCTCGCTTACAGACAACCCCCCAACCTAAAGCAAATACTCACCAGCAACCACACATCACTGAACAAAACCACTAACCCAGGAACCTATCCTTGTAACAAACCCCGATGCCAACTCTGTCCACATATCTATTCAAGTGACATCATCATAGGACCTAATCACATCAGCCATACCATCAGGGGCTCGTTCACCTGCACATCTACCAATGTGATCTATGCCATCATGTGCCAGCAATGCCCCTCTGCCATGTACATTGGCCAAACCGGACAGTCTCTACGCAAAAGAATTAATGGACACAAATCTGACATCAGGAATCAAAATACTCAAAAACCAGTGGGAGAACACTTTAACCTGTCTGGTCATTCAGTGACAGACCTGCGGGTGGCTATATTACAACAGAAAAACTTCAAAAACAGACTCCAAAGAGAGACTACAGAGCTAGAATTGATATGCAAACTAGACACAATCAACTCCGGTTTGAATAAGGACTGGGAATGGCTGAGCCATTACAAACGTTGACTATCTCCCCTTGTAAGTACTCTCACACTTCTTATCACACTGTCTGTACTCGGCTAGCTTGATTATCACTTCAAAAGTTTTTTTTTTTTTTTCTTCTTAATTAATTGGCCTCTCAGAGTTGGTAAGACAACTCCCACCTGTTTATGCTCTCTGTATGTGTGTATATATATCTCCTCATTATATGTTCCATTCTATATGCATCCGAAGAAGTGGGCTGTAGTCCACGAAAGCTTATGCTCTAATAAATTTGTTAGTCTCTAAGGTGCCACAAGTACTCCTGTTCTTCTTTTTGCGGATACAGACTAACACGGCTGTTACTCTGAAACTTGTCAAATAAACAATGAGACAGTATTGGTTAACATGATATGCCATAGTCTCTTTACACTAGCAGCCTATGGAAAACAGTTGCTTAATACATGCTTAATTCAAGTTTTTAGAAGTTTGATGCTAAACTTTTAACAGTTACATGGGAATTTGTTAAAGGACCACTAGTGAATATCTGGTGAGATTAAAAATGCATGCGCTCCCTTTGTAAGGAATTCTGATTAAACTCGAGCAGTTAAGGTATCTGTTCTGGGAAACCTGGAGTTCTGGTCCAATCACAGACTTCAGCCTGGAATCTTGGGATAATGTAATCTTTACTACCTGAATAAAACAGATTCCAATAACAGGAGCCTTTGTAACTGGGGTACTGCTGTATCATGTCCATCCCACTATTGTGTGACCCTGAAGATTCATGTCTTTCAATGGTTTGGAAAAAAAATCAAAAACAAAACTTTTTGAACAAAATAAACCCATTAATGAGAACAGACTCATACAATCCTCTACAGATCTGTAATATCATTACAGCAACAATAATCCAAAACAAATAATCAACTTGGATATTGATAGTTAAATTCAGCATAGTAAGTGGAACATAAAATAAACCTATGTTTTCCCTCTTTTATTCTTCAATCAAGGTAGTAACTGTGTTAAGCTTAAGAATTCTTTAATGAATTATAACCAGCAGTATTTTCACTCTGGGTAAGGCCTCCATTTCTCTCTTGAGGATATAAAATATAGTAATTGTTTATCTGCAGTTGTCCCCATTTAAAAAGTTGATATTTACTAATAGTTACCACATTTTTTTTTTAGTTATTTCTTGGAGCAGTATTGGGCTTCCACATAATAATACAAAGAATCTTGTAAATCTCTGGACATAATTTTTGAGGACCAAATACATTCACAGAAGAAAATTAGACTCTTTACTCCTGAGGGAATTCTGCGCCAAAAATTTGAAAATTCTGCATTTTTATTTGTCAAAATAACACAATATAATCGTGCCAGTTTTTTTAACAGGTTTCAGAGTGGAAGCCTGTTAGTCTGTATCGGCAAAAACAACGTGGAGTCCTTGTGGCACTTTGAAACTAACAAATTTATTTGGGCATAAGCTTTCGATTTGTTAGTCTCTAAGGTACCATAAGGACTCCTCGGTGTTTCAATTATTTTGGTAACTTGACAAATAGATTTCTTACTAGGCATATTAATACAGAACTTTGTGTAATTAATTGAATTACAATACAGAACTGCATTTCCTGCCTCTGTCAGAAGCAGTGCAAAGGCTTGGGGGAGCCTGGAGTGAACCTGGAGGGTGTTGGGTGTCAGTAGGAGATTTTTCTTTGGGGTGAGGAGGGATTATTGTTAGGGTGTTGGGATGCCTCCCCCAGGCAGACTCTGGCTGACCCCAAGCCTCTTCCATTGTTAGGCACATCTGCCCCGTCCCCGCATTCCTCATCCCTCTGGGTCTCTATAGCCTCCCTTCCCCATCCCTCTGGGTCTCTGTAGCCTCCCTTCCCCATCCCCAGGCTCAACGCTGTCACCCCACTAGCTGCTGAGCCCATTCTCCAGACTGTCCCCCCCAACTAGCCCTTCTGAACCCCGGTCTGCCACCCCTCCCCCCCAGCAGCCCTGTGTGCCCCACATTGTCCTAACCTCACTCAGTGGGCAGGTGCTGTGATGAACTTCTCCTGCTGCGGGAATTCTGCAGCACTGAGCATAGAATTTTTGTATTTTCCCTCATAAAATTCATTTTGCCAAGGTGCTTCAGTTCTGCCTTTTGCCCACCAGAGGCTGCTGTGGCGCTAGAACAGCCATCATGAAGGCAGCTGGCTGGTCTGGTGCCCCAGTGGCCTCTGGTGGGCAAAAGGCAGAACTGCAGCACATCTTAGGCAACAGATTTTATGTGGGAAAATACAAAATTATGGGAGACAGAGGAATTCTGTGCATCCGCAGATATGCAGAATCTCCCCAGGAATATCTCTTTATGAACCTCAGAAGGATAGCTAAATTGAGGTACTGCTTAATTTTTTTCAAACACATTTATTAGTAAAAGGTAATCTTGGTTGGAAAAAATTATTCTTTTATAATAAACATATTCATGTAATATCCTAATAATGTATGGGATATTTAAATCTTTTGAAGTAACATAATGCTGGATAAAAATGGAGCTTTTAATTGGCCGTTACCGATGTCATGGCTTTATGAATAATACTCAGCTAAGTCACTCATGCCGTAAGTCATGACAAAGTTGGTTTCTAGGGGGTTATCACTTTTCTTGGGTGGCTGAACTGCTAAGGCTGCTCCCATCACCCTTGAAACAGTAATCCCCCAGACTTGCTCTGTTTGTGTCTTATTGCTTAAGTAGCTTTCTTTGACGTCCAGAGGTATGGGTGAAATGTGGCTCCATCAGCTGGACTAGAAAGTTTTTTTTTTTTTTTTTAATTCTACATAAAAGGGCAGAATAAAGTTGACTATATAATAAAATCCTTGTTTGTTAAAAGGTGCTGGATAAAGCAGAGCAGCTGAGGGAAATGGAGGCAAATATGTTGCCAGGGTTTCTTAGACTACAAGAAATGGTAAGTAACTGAGTAAAGTATTTTTAATGTATATTTCATAGAAGTTAAAGATAAATACTGTCTAGATGATCTAATACCATGTCTCACTACCAGTGAACTCCCTAGAGAAGTTTGGGTATAACTTTTTTTTTTTCTTCTGAAAGTTGTAATTTTTTTGCAGAATTTTGGTCAGCGGCAGAACTCAAATCAGAATGTAAACATCACGGTATTTCTTCTTGTGCTCTGTTTTATTCCATTTAATAATATGTTGTCCTGTAAATCAGCTCTTTTATGCATCTTTTGAAGCTGCTTCCACTGTACACTGCATCTTCTAAAATATGTATTGCTTTTTGAGATTATTACAAAATTCTACCACTCTTCATCAAGGTTTTTTAATAATTGCCAAAGCAAGTATAAAATCTTGGAAGGACTGTAAGCTCTATAAGGAGCAACTTCTAACTGAAAAAAAACTTAGCATAGCTCAGTTCCTACTGTCTTTGATTAAACGGTAGCACACTCTTAAAGCTTGGCAACTGGCTGTGTGGGGGGTGCAAACCCTCCTGAAACAGCTGCTTTAGTGGGAGCTAAACTGAAGTGTAGCGAGTGTGGGGTTGGACAGATGAACCACATTCCCAGGTGTTTGTTTCCTTGCAGTGTCTCCAACAGTGTCTGAGAACCCTTTGTGATGGGCCTCCTGGAGACTGGTGCAGGGACTCTTGGAACATTGGTTATGCAATTATGGCTAGCCCTGGTTTCGTCACCAGCAGGGCCTCTCTGACTTTTGGTGTGTGTGTGATAGCCTCTTAAGAGTCTACCCTGTTGCAATATGGCAAAAGCGTTACTCTTTTGGGATTTTGTTCGGGATCGGAACAGAATATATTTTTCTGCTGCTCTTCTGATTTAGGAAAGGACTGGACTTGAGTTAAAGCCCATTGAAGTTAGTGGGAGCCTTTCCGTTGTCTGTTGGGCTGTGTTGTTTTGTGAAAGTGACTTTTCCACTGGCGATGGAAAGCTGTAGCATCTTGATGTGCTTGAGTTAGTGGATGGGGCAGTTTGTAGCTATATGTTGATCTTGGTGGCAAGACACTTCTGTGGGTGCGTGTCAGTGTCACTCACTTTCTGCCTCATGTTTTCTTAGCAAATAACTTGTTCAAAGACCTTGTGTAAAATAAATGAAAAATGTGGTGATTTACATTTTAATATTTTTTTAATTGCTGATTAATTTGCAGCAGTAGAGGTTGATTAGAGAAGCATATCAATCCTCTTGCCTGTGGTGGGGCAATATTTAGGTGATTCATAAGCAGTGGAAAATAAATAGGTTGTTCCACCTTTTCCTTAAAGAATATATCTTTGTGCAACTGTATCCTGAATCATTACATATCAGCCTATTGTAAATCTGTTTTATTATTGTTGAAGCTACCAAGAAACAGCAATGTATGTAAGGAAGAACTGTGTGCTCTATGCTTTTCCTGATAATCTATGTGCCAGTATTCTGTTGCACTTTCTGGAATCCATGTGCCACACTACTTTTCTGTTTACTCACATCAGTGGTTCTTAATTTCTGGTGATTTTTATATTGTGAAAGTAACCTAAGGAAACAAGCTTTTTTACTTTTAAACTTATGGGCTGCTTCAAAACTCTGAAATCTCTTCATGGAAGAACCATACTTGAAGGCATCGCTCTTTACTGCTGAGTTTATAGTACAGTTGCAAAAAGACCTGCAGAGATTAAAGAATGTAGGATTATATTTGTATGGTATAAACTCAGAATATTTTGAGGATTGATCGGTTTACCTTAAACATGTAGTCTTAAAAATGCCACAGGACTCTGTTGCTTTTTAAAGACTAACAAATGTATTGGAGCATAAGCTTTTGTGGGTGAATACCCACTTCGTCAGACGCATGTAGTCTTTGTTCATTGAGCAAAATCTTTCCTAACAGTAATGATAGATGAAGATGACCCCCACAAGGACGTGTGGAATAATGGAATTGCACATTCTATTAAAATTGTATATTATAAAATGTGAATACGCTAGCCTGTTTTTCTCTTTAAAGTAAGCTCTCAGATATTTAAAAAAATAAATAAATGGGACATCAGAAATATTTTTCTCATTCTTAAATAAATTGTGGGAACTGTGTAAAATAAGAATATTTTTCATATGAAAAATAAGTAATTTGTTACCTATAGACCCAACTTAATATTAAGTTGGACCTTGCATATTGCCACAGTCTTTGCTGAAGTGATGGTATAGTTACTTACCAGTCATAACCACGTTTAAGATTGCAAAGCAATCAATTAAGTACAGAGCTAACTTTGTAGTGGCATGAGTCAGATGACCTTTATAAATTAAGCCTGAAGTGTGTTCCCTTCACAAAATATTGGTCCTCCTTTACCTCCTCAACTCTTACTGTACAATCTCCTAATGAAATTCTGGATTTAATTATTGAAGTGAAATGTTGGCTTAATTTTGGGAAGGGAAGCCACTTCATATTGCCTGGTATCCCAGGTCTCTAGTAGCTTAAATGTCAATTAAATGGCAAGAGATATACAGGAATCCCAGATAATTATGAAAATCTGCAAATGTATGAGCTCCTTGATTAGGCCACCAAAAGACTTATTAATATGCTAATAATTTGTTAAACACTAAATTTGATGAAATTCTTCAAATGAAAAATCCTAACAGTCATTCTTCTGATTAATACTTTAACATGCAAGGTGACCTTTTCCCTCTTTCTCTCTTACAGACAGACAGAAATGTCACTGTTATTTTCCTTAGTGAAATTGTTTGGGAACTGTTTCGTCCAAACACTGGATGCTTGGAGCCATTCACCTTGTATTTTCCTGACTACAGCATAGGTAATTTAATTGTTTCTACTTTTGTTGTTGTTGAATGAATAATATTAGTACTTTGCATAAAGGACTAAGCATTTCAAACACTTAGTTTTTTGTTAAGCAGTGAGAGTAGGTTGAAGCTTCAGCTTTAAACCAGTTAGAAAATGTGACAGTTGTGTATGCTGGTTACTAGAATCCAGAAGGCAGTGGTTTGTTTTTTTAATAACTATACATGGCTTTGGTAAAATTACAAGCTCTATATTCCCAATCACCCTCTACTTAGGATTCAGAGACTTCCTCCCTCTTATTCATCTAGATTTCCAATATAGATCCCCTGTCTCAAGCCACACCCTGCATGCTAACTAGTGAACTACACAGCAGGGTCAGAGACTCCAGCCTTCTCCTGTCTTCCATTTTCCTCTAGGGAACACCCATCACACATTTTGCTTTTGCATGCAGTCTGAGAACATACCACCCCTTAACTATTATGCCACTTTAGTCTGCAAAGCCCAATCTTCCTCATCCATTATGACCAGAAATCCCATTTTACTTCTTTAAGAATTGTTTCTGGGGATCCCCATTAGTGAGATGCACATGGCCCTCAGAGGAAGAGCTCAGCCAGCTGATGGAAGTACAAGAGTCTCTTTGGAGATCTGAATTTCTCCCCCTCAGCTGTGGTTAGCTGTAGATGTGGAGGCTATTTCTATATCCTTTGCCATTTTGGCAGCATATTGTTTAAAGCTTTTCTTGTCAGTAAAGTTAGTGTGATTTAGCGTTGTGATGGTATTTAAGTTTAGGTGTGTGGGCTGGCTTTTTTTTTATTTTATTTTTTAATTTTTTTTTATGTTGAGGCAACCAGACCATTTTTGGTTCTGTGCCCCTACTGATAGGGTTTTCTTTTTGCTGTTGTTTTGGGTTCTGTGGTACAGCTGATATCATTGTTTGGCTTGTGCTGCACTTAATTTTTAAAATATGATTAGTACAATAAGGCAATCGCCAGCTTTTTGGGGAAAAAAAAAATCAAACTTGTTTATATCCGAACAGGAAACCTACAAAAGATTCTGTCCCATTATCATCCTCCAGAATATTCTGCTGATTTCTATGCTGCGTACATTAATATTCTTCTTGGTGTCTTCTACACAGTCTGCAGGGACTTGAAAGAGCTTCGACATCTGGTGAGGGATCCTCTAGATTTATTTTTCTTGTCCAAAATCTCAAAGGCTAGATTTATTGTTCAGTTTGGATAGAGAGCATGTCATAAGCATATTGCATCAAAAGGTCCTGGGCTAGTTTAAATCAGTTAATGAGGTATGGGTGTCCTCATATCCCTGGGGGCCTGCACCAGCCTTGTTTCCAAGGGAGACCTCACCAAAGCTGTAAAGAAACTGATGTTAAAAGAAAAAAGAAAAGTCAGTCTGGCAGGAAGAAATATTACTCACCACCTATTTGACATTTTAAGTAAGGCTTTTGAGAGGCAGATGACTAAAATGGAAAAGGGATGATTACCTGGATATTTCCTGGAGATAAACAGTCTGCATTGCTTTCTTCAAATGAGATTCACTATTTTTCCAGTCGATGTGTGTCATGTTCATTCGCTGTATACAGCAAAAATAGCTTTGTTAGTGTAAACTCTAAAAAAGGGTTTAACCTATAGAAGAGTGGAATTCAACTTTGAATAGTTGAATAGAGTCACACACCAAATAATCAATGTGACATCCTGATATTGTGAAATATTTGCATTACCATGATACAGAATTATCTTCTAGTGATGTAAACCACACACTGCAAAGCAAGGATATTGCACGGTGGTTACTTTGTGATACTCCATGACTATTTAACAGAATAATCAGTAATGAATTTCATCTATTAATGAATTTAATCTAGTTCTTTTTTTAACCCTGTTATAGTCTTGGCCTTCACAACATCCTCTGGCAAGGAGTTCCACAGGTTGACAGTGTTGTGTGAAGAAATACTTCCTTTTGTTGTTTTAAACCTGCTGCCTATTAATTTCATTTTGTGACCCCTAGTTCTTGTGTTATGAGAAGGAGTAAATAACACGTCCTTATTTACTTTTTCCACACCAGTCATGATTTTATAGACCTCAATCATGTCCCTCCCCTTAGTCGTCGTCTTTCCAAGCTGAAAAGTCCCAGTTTCATTAATCTGTCCTCATATGGAAGCGGTTCCATACTCCTAATAATTTTTGTTGCCCTTTTCTGTACCTTTTCCAATTCTAATACCTTTTTTGAGATGGTGTCACTGCATCTGCACTCAGTATTCAAGATATGGGCGTACCATGAATTTATATAAAGCAATATATTTTCTGTCTTCTCTATCCCTTTCCTAAGGATTCGCAACATTGTTAGCTTTTTTGACTGCTGCTGCAGATTGAGTGGATGTTTTCAGAGAACTATCTACAATGACTCCAACCAAGATCTCTTTCTTGAGTGGTAACAGCTAATTTAGACCCTGTCATTTTACAGTAACTCCTCGCTTAATGCTGTAGTTATGTTCCTGAAAAATGTAACTTTAAGTGAAACTAGGTTAAGCGAATCCAATTTCCCCCACAAGAATTAATGTAAATGGGTGTGTTTGTGTGTGTTAGGTTCCAGGGAATTTTTTTGCCAGACAAAAGGCATTATATAAATTTTAAACAAGCAATTTAATACTACGGGGGGGGGGGGGGGGGGAGTGGTGTGTACGTGCTGTGTGTTTACAGACATACTGTACATACAGTACTATAGTTGGGAGGTGCCCCTGCCTTATCCTACACAGGCACAGCCCACTGGCACTGGAGATGAGGCAGGCAATGAGGCAAAAGGTGCTGTAGGCTAGGAGAAGCATATTGCGCAGCAACGGCAGCTTCCCCTACTCTGCAAGCACCAGGGGTTGGGGGGGGGGGGGGAAGGCTCAACCCCCAGCCCGCCCACTCCCCGCCTTCCCCCAAGCCCCCATCCTTGACCTGCCCCTTAAACATCGCAAGCCAGCTGATTGCTGCTGGCAGGAGGGAGAGGGAGCCTGCATGCTGAGTCCTCGCTCCTCCCTCCTGCCTGGGGCAGTCAGCTGGCTTGTGATGTTTAGGGGGCAGGAGGGAGGGGGGAGGAGCGAGGACTTGGCACACAGGCTCCCCTTCCCTCCCCCCCTGCCCAGGGCAATCAGCTGGCTTGTGGCACTGGGGAGGGAGGGGGAGCCTGCACTCTGAGTTCTCACTCCTTTCCCCCCCTCCCTCCTGCCCCCGAAATGCTGCAAGCCAGCTGCCAGCTGATTGCCTCAGGCGGGGGGCGGGGAGGAGAAAGGGGAAGGCACTGATCGGGCAGGTGTCACTGTGGGGAGGCTGCCAGCTGTGGAGAAAGCAGGCAGCCGAACAACACACGAGTGGAGCATTGCACAACTTTAAACGAGCATGTTCCCTGATCAGCAACGTAACAACGAAACAACCTTAACTGGGACGACTTAAAGTGAGGAGTTACTGTATATGTAGAGTTGAGATTGTTTTCTAGTTTGCATTTATCAGATTTGAATTTCACCTGCCATTTTGTTGCCCAGTCACCCATTTTTGAGAGAGCCCTTTGTAACTCTTTGCAGTCTGCTTTTGACTTAACTGTCTTGAGGGCTTCCTTAGCCGAGGGTCACTGAGGGAAGTTCCAGACTTCTTGCTTGCACTTGCAATAAACTGGTGCACCTGAACCTTAAAACATTAAATCTCATAACATCCAGGTTAAGTACCGTAGCTAGTATAGCAAGTAAAAGCCAAACATTTTTAAGAGTCATGAGTGCTCGATGCCTCTGAATGTAACTTTCAAGTCAAGCAGCTATGTCTGAAGGCATCCCAATTTGAAAAATTGGGCCCAAATGACTTGCTCAGGCAATGTGAGTCATTAGGAGAGCAGGCAGCAGACCCCATGAGTCCTGACGTCCAGCCTTATCCTCTTACTTCTAGACACACTGCATAGTTTGGAAGCATATCAGGCAGATAGTCTGCCTGATAAACTACAATTGTTAGAGGCTAACTGTATGTTCAAAAAGAACAGGAGTACTTGTGGCACCTTAGAGACTAACAAATTTATTAGAGCATAAGCTTTCGTGGAGTACAGCCCACTTCTTCGGATGAATACAGAGTGGAATAAATATTGAGGAGAGAGAGAGAGAGAGAGATATACACACACACACACACACACACACAGAGCAAAAACAGGTGGGAGTTGTCTTACCAACTCTGAGAGGCCAATTAAGTAAAGACAACTCCCACCTGTTTTTGCTCTCTGTATGTGTATATATATATATATATATCTCTCCTCAATATTTATTCCACTCTGTATGCATCCGAAGAAGTGGGCTGTAGTCCACGAAAGCTTATGCTCTAATAAATTTGTTAGTCTCTAAGGTGCCACAAGTACTCCTGTTCTTTTTGCGGATACAGACTAACATGGCTGCTACTCTGATAACTGTATGTTTGTTTTAAATGAACATTGATTAAAACAGTGGATGAGAGAAAGCAGCTTGACTTCATAAAGGCAGTCTTACAATGAAGAAAACTGCCTTTGTTTCTACTGGAAATTAAATGTGAAACTTCTGTATTGTACAGACATGAAAATGTAAATTTTCACTTGGGGGGGGGGGGGAAAAAGCAGTACATAGGAGGCAATTAACACACTTCAGCCTACATCTGGTGCGTAGTTTTATAGAAACATGGTTTCTAAATTTGATCCAAAAGCTTTTCTACTGGTCCTCAGTTCTGTAAACGTTTCCACACTCCTACTAAAAATTCTAATAGAAAGAGAGAACCCAAACATTGCAGCAGTGCACAGAGGAGCTGAAAGTGAAATTTACTACAATTTAAAAACAAAACTGATTTTATTACCATTGTCCAAGCTGAGAAAGTGAAAAGCAAACAGGTAAAGAAATATTTTATCTGACAGTGACTTCGGTAATAAAAGTTGAAATTCTTGACTTCAGCAAAACGGATTATTTGATTGAATTAGTTCATATTCAGATAAGCTTACATATATGTGCATACACACTTATTTTGAACAGAATATGGGAAAACCACTGAATTTCACAAAAGCTGATGTAAACGATGGCTTACAGTATAGTGTTCTAAGCTAGTTAATGGAATAATGAATCTATGTTAAAATATAGAAAGCTTTAATTCTGTCTGTATCGCTATTAAAATGGATTTAATTGTTCAAGGAGTGAGATCAGATCATGATCTGCATGGCAGACTTGGGTTTTTAGGAAATGTATGCTTCATTCAATTGTCTGTCTACTTCAGTGTTCCCAAGATACCCACATGCTCATTTGCTTTGGATACGGAATTTTTACACTTCTACTTGGCTTTCAGATTTTTATAGATTAAAAATCTAAATATAAATGATGTATGCTGTATCTTTAATGCTTGACAATCAAGCTTAATTTCTGAATTGGTAAAAGTAGCAAGAGGTCTTCCATGCAGGTCTTTCAGTTAATTTTCCCCCTCTCCCCACCCCCAAATTCTGACCGGGGTTGTGGGAGGGGGAAGAGATAGTGCTTTTGTTTTTTCTCTCCCCCCCCTATATTGCCTTCTTCCTTCCCCTCCCCACGACACCAGTTTCACTGTAAAAATCACTGAGTAAAGGCAGGAGAGGCCATCTTTATTCTGCATAAAACTGAACTGGCTAATAGCTAAGCTAGGCAGAGCGGAGATTTTGGCTGACTAAAGTAGAGCTGGGTGGGAAACCTTTTTTCCTATCCACAAAAATATGTTTTCAGTTCTCTATCAGGACAAAACCAAGACCTTTCAAGTTTAGAGAGGGAAGGTGTAGGCACTCACCTAGGATGTGGGAGAGACAGGTTCAAGTCCATGATCTGCCCAATTCAGACAAAGTATAAAATGAGGGGTTTATTTCAAAATGCACTTAATCATTTAATTTTTGAATCTCTACATTTTGACTTTAATCTAACCTATGAAATATCAAATCAGTGGGTACTTGTTCAGTAATAAACTACTTCTTGGTTACTGCCAAGGAGCATGACTTCTCTTTATACAATTTCAGTGGTTCTGATTGCATAACTTGAATTAATAAATAAGAGATGATGGGGCTCTGTTGTATACAGGTCTCTTGATCTTTAACCATGCAATGATCTCAAAACTCAAATGAGCTAAAGTAGTATAGACAATAGTAGCTAAAAGGATCAAGATCATAACCCTGTCTTTTTTTCCCCCATATCTGTACATATAGCTGTCTTAGTAAACTATTGTGTACTATGTATGTTTCACTGATAAAAATTGAAGACTCAGCAAGACAAAATGCAGAAGATTCATGCTAGAGCGTAAAGTCAAGTTAGAAGCTGTCTTTTTCTTAAGAATACATAAGTAAAAATTAGCATAAAGGATTTGTCATTATGCTCTTTTCAGTTCTCATCATGTTACATATAATGATGATAAATTAAATGTGTATGTTCCCTTTAAAAAACAAAAACCTACTACTCTGTTCACAAGACTGTTAAATGGGCTGTTCAAAGAGTGGCTTTTCACTGTAATATTAGAGTATGAAGCCACTTAATGTGTTTATTTGTTTACTTTCTGATGTATTAAGTTTCATATTCTTATTTAAACACACATGTATTTAAACATTACTTAATATGTTAACTGGTGGGTTTTTATTGACACCTAGACACTTTATGGATGGCACCTAATAAGTTATTTTCCTGGTCATCAAGCTAGGTATGTAACTCTTGGTGAGTGGGAGTAGGAAATCAGGGGGAGCAACAAAATTAGTCAAGATACAACACCAGCATACACAGGATCTTGCTGAAAATATAATTTTTCTGTTAGTTTTGATAACTGTACACTGCAATTTTGAATGCACCAGAGAAAAATAATCCAGGGTATCTTTAATGTTTGTTCTCTTGCATCCTATTAAAAGGTGCAGCATACTGAAAATAAATATTAAGCAGTGCAACACTTGAGGTACAGTCGTTTAATTATTCTGTAAAAATTACCATAACTTGGAAGTAAAAGTGACCAATAGTGCACAAACAAGGCTGGCTAAGAAGAGTCATATGAAAATAGAAGTAGAACTGCCTCACATACTACCCACCTAGTTTCCCTAGGACTAGGTATGTCCAGCAGTCTGTACAGTGTTTTTCCTCTTCTTCCCTATGAACTTGGAGACAGGCTAGACCTGTGATCTTGTGCTGTTACTGAAGGTTTTTATTCCTAATTCTCTACCTGTTAGTGCAACAAACTGCAGGATACAGGATTCTTTTTGTAGCAGCCTTTTTTCCCCATAAAATCCACCTAGATTTGTGTTGTTTAGATTACAGCCTGAGGCTGGCTGGCTCTCTGAAACCTTAAGTTCCGTGTGTGATATATCTCTCCAGGGCTTGAGAGAAGGAGTGTATGGCTTGAGTCAACCTCCTTTTCTCCATAGGAAAAAGAGGGATAGTTGATAGGGAGAAGAGAGGAAATGGAGAGACCGGGAAACATTCCACTTGTGTGGCACTCAAATAGCCCCATGGCAATAGGGCAGACTTCCTGCTCTGCCAGGATCCCCAGCAACAGCATCAGAGCTAAACTTTATAGGTAAAAAGTGTAAAAGTAGATGCAGTATGCTTGAAAGGATTTGCTATAGTAGTTGGGTCATTCAAGTTTGAGGGGCCCAGTCCTGCAGACATATGTTCTTGAGCAATGGTCCCCAAACTGTGGGGCACCCCCCCAGAGGGGCACAGAGGAACATTCAGGGGGGCATGGCATGGCAGGGCCCAGGCCAGCCCCCACAGATGGTGGGGAGGGAGTACCACCCAGCCCCATTTGGCCCCCTGCTGCAGCTCAACCCTCATTCCCTCTCTGCTCCCAGGCCAGCTCTGCCTCTAGCCCCAGTTCCTCCCCCATCCTCAGTTCCACCCCCTGCTCCACCAACAGCCCAAGCTCCAGTACTGAGGAAGCCTTGGCTGTGCAGTAATGGATGGGGGGGGAGCACAGACAGAGTCCATTCAGTGGCAGATTAATAATTTTGCTGCCCCTAGGCTGGGAAATAATTGCCCCGCCCTTTTCCGCCCCCATTCCAACCCCCTCCCCAAAGTCCCCGCCCCAACTTCCCCCCTCACCCTATTGGATCCCGGCCCCGCCTCTTCCCCCAGCGTGTGGCATTCCCCCCTCCCTCCCTGCGCAAGCGCTGAGCAGGGAGAGAAACAGGACGCCGTGGTGTGCTTGAAGAGGAGGAGGTGGTGAGCTGGAGCAGGGAGGCGGGGCGCGGAGGGGAGCTTCTGCCCCTGAAAATTTGCCGGCCTAAGCCTTGTCGGCCTAGGCAATAATACGGCGCTGATTCCATTACTGGTAAGCCGGGTGCATGACAAGAAAAGTTGAGTCTTGAGTAACTTTGCTAATGGGAGTAGTTCCAAAGTCATCAACTGGTCTACTCAATGTGAATAAAGATGCTGTCTGTAAGGGTTTCAGGACCCAATCCTACAGCCTTTTGTATGTGAAAGGTCTTTTGTATGGCATGTGTTGATGTAGACTAGTATAAATATTTTATAAGTTTTTGAACTACTCTACATATAATAGAATTTAGATTAATGCATGCTACTTTTTACTGCTGTAAATGTGTATATGATTTTATGTATCACTAAATATGGTTTTGAAGCTGTAATGAAATCAATATGTGGCAGTCTAGGTATGACTGTAAATGCTGCATAGCTGCACAGAGCTTTCTAAAGATATGGGGGCAAAGTCATTAGTTGGGAAGGTTGCTGTATTACAAAATTCTAAGTAAGCATCACAGGGTCCACTCGCCACAAATGGCGCCTCCTGCTGGCCATCCTGGGGATTAGCTCTGCCAGCTTGCACTCTCCCTCCAGAATGGTTTTCTCCCACCTTGTCTCGCTCTGCTGCCCTACTCACTCCTGGGTCTGCAGCTTCCTCCGTGTGGCTTGGCCCTCTGGCCAGGCCACTAAAGTCCTCCCCTTCTGGGGAATTCACAGTCTTTCCAGACCTGCTGTCTGACTGGTGTCTCCAATGCTCTAGCCCCGGGGGGCAAACTTTTTGGCCTGAGGGCCACATCGGGTTTCGGAAATTGTATAGAGGACCGGTTAGGGGAGGCTGTGCCTCCCCAACAGCCAGGTATGGCCTACCCGCTATCCCCCCCCTGCTTCTTGCCCCCTGACAACTCCCCCCCGGGGGCCCCCGCCCCATCCAACCCTTCCTGTTCCCTGATGAGCCCCCCAGACCCCTGCCCCTCCACATATCCCTGCTCCCTGTCCCCTGATTGCCCCCTGCCGCCCCATCCAACCCCCCCTCCTTCCTGACTGGCCCCCGGGACCCCTGCACCCATTCAAACCCCCCTGTTCCTTGCCCTCTGACTGCCCCGCCCTCTATCCACACCCGCACACCCTGACCACCACCCCAAACTCCCCTGCCTTCTATCCAACCCCCCCTGCTCCCTATTCCCTTATTGCGCTGCCTAGAGCGCCGGTGGCTGGCAGCACTACAGCCCCGCCGCCCAGCTGAAGTCAGCTACGCCAATGCGCAGCACAGAGCACCGTGTCAGGCAGCAGTTCTGCAGCTGTGCTGCCCAGCTGGCCAGAGCATTGCGCTGGTGGCGTGGTGCGCTGAGGCTGCGGGGCAGGGGGAACAGCAGGGGAGGGGCCGGGGGCTAGCCAGGATGTGGCCCACAGGCCATTGTTTGCCCACCTCTGTCCTAGCCACTCCCCGGTGGCTGGTAGGAGAAGCCAGGCCCACACTTTACACTGGGTTCCAGCCCCAGAGCCCTTTAACAATCAGCAACAGTCCTACCTCTTGCTGTTTTTCTAGGCTTCTTCCTGCATATCTAGCTGGCTGGCTGGCTGGCACTTGCCCCCTCCTGGGGAGTGACTGCAGCCTTTCCCAGCAGCAGCTCCCCTTTCTGCAGCCAGCTACCAGGTTTTATGCAGGTGAGCCTGCCCTTAATTAGCTGCCTCCAGCCTAAATAGCTGATTGGGCCTACCTGGCTTAATTCAGCTCTTGCAGGGCTAGTGTGGGGAGTCCATCCCATCACAATTAGTAAATATCCAACTTCATAGGGTTATCCAAATTCAAAAAAGTATTTATTAGATGCCTATGGAGAGTAGAACAAATAATTTTCATCTTAAGCAAAAATAGTTTATTTGAAAGTGGAAGAAGGGTTTCTGAAAATTGATTTTTATCATTTCTTCTCTGTATTTGCATGTAAATATAAGGTATTATTGAACATATTTGCAGCACTGATGAAACAGTGAGTTTTAACAAAAAAGGGTGAAGGAAATAAAGTTGTCCTCAGTAAGTTACTTTCTGCACTACTGGTTTAAAAAGATAGTTGCTGTATTAAAAAAAAAAAAAACTTTCATCAATATACTATAGTGAAAAGATTTTGTGGAAGTTTGTCTTTGCTTTTGTTGTGAATGTCATCTTTATGTTTGTATACGTGGATATTACACTGTGAAACATTATGACATAAGTCAGAGTGAAAACCTTGGAAGTAAAATGCCATAATTAGTAGTTGAAACATATTTTTATTCACTTTACATCACCCAGATGTGTGTTAGATGCTGTACAGTATAGACTGACCATGTCTAATACATTGTCAATTTTTCTGTCCTTTTCTGCAGGCTGCACTAAATTTTACTAAATATTGTGAACCAGTGGTCAGAGGAGAAGGTAAGTGCTTTTCTTTTCTATTAGGCTGTCTCTATGTTACAAGCATGGCAGCAACACTGCTGTAGTGTAGACACTTGCTACAGCAATGGAAGAGGTTTTTTCCCATCTTTGTAGTAAATCCACTCCCTCGAGAGGTTGTAGCTAGACAGAAGAATTCTTTCATCAGCGTAGCAGTGTGTCCGTTGGGCTTAGGCCAGCTTAACTATGTCTCTCGTGGTGTACATTTTTTACACCAGTGAGTGATGTAGCTAGGTGTAGACCGGCCTGAGTAGCAGTCTGCATTTGAAACAGTGGGACTCATCCTGTGCTTCTTCTGGAGTGCCTGGTTTTGATCCACTTTCCATTCACTGTGCCAATCACAGCAGTGTTGCTTTTACCGTCTAATAGGGCTTCCATATGAGGAGAGAGTAAGAAGACTGGGACAGGGTTAAAAAAAGAGCTAGATAAATTCATGTAGGATAGGTCCATCAATGGCTGTTAGCCAGGATGGGCAGGGATGGTGTGCTCGCCTCTGTTTGTCAGAAGCTGGGAATGGGCGACAGAGGATGGATCACTAGGTGAATACCTGTTCCGTTTGTTCCCTCTGGGGCACCTGTGTCAGAAGACAGGATACTGTGCTAGATGGACCTTTGGTCTGACCCAATATGACTGTTCCTATGTTATAATGCACATATTTGGACTGTAGCAGAAGCGGACTAACAAGCTTTTAGTCAGTGTTTTATTGGAGATGAGACGGAATCTGCTGCCAAGCACTTTCCCCTCCTCTAACAGCTGCTCCCTCCTATACAACTTCTCCCCATACCTCAGCAGCTGAGAAGGGAAGGGAGAAACTACCTTCCCTCTGAGGCCTAGGAGTGGAGAGTGAAAACAGCTCTTCTGTTACTTTGTGATACTCCATGACTATCTAACCAATGTGCAACATCCTTGCCTTGCAGTGTGGTGTTTACATCAGTAGAAGATAATTCTGTATCCTGGTAATGCAAATATTTCAGAATGTCAGGATGTCACACTGATTATTTTGTATGCCTGACTCTATTCAGCTGAATTCCACTCTTCTATAGTTTAAACACTTTTTCAGAATTTACACTAACAAAACTGATTTTGGCTCTATGCAGCAAATGAACGTGACACACGTCGACTCTGGAAAAATATTGAATCTCATTTGAAGAAAGCAATGCAGACTGTTTATCTCCGGGAAATATCCAGGTAAGTGTTCCTTTTTATTTTTAGCCATGTGCCTCTCAAAAGCCTTACTTAAAATGTCATATATGTGGTGAGTAGTATTTCTTCCTGCCAGATTGACTCTTCCTTTTTCTTTTAACATCAGTTTCTTTGCAGCCATAAAATACTACAACTATTTTTACTAGTGTGTCTCAGATAGGAAAATACAAACAAGTGTTCACAGTGTGTTTTTACGAGACCTTATGAAACTATTAAGTTAATGTGTGAAGTAGATTTTAAGGCAAAAAGCATATACAATTATTTATTAACTAGACACTGAAGCAGTCCTCCACCAATGGAGATGTGATTGGTCCTTCTCCAATGACCAGGCAAACAGGTGGACATTGCATCATGCCTGGAAAGTCAACAACAATTCAGACTGTAGGGGGAGGGCAGCCTAAAGGAGAGGGCCCCTTATGGATAATGTTCTGTCAGCAGCTCCTCCCTTTTATAGCAAAGGTCAGGTGTTTCTGCTATCATTGGATGTGTTAGGTATGACTCAAGTGTCCTCTCTTGTTCTATAGTCTTTAATTTTTGGTATACTTAATGGGTAGGTTTTTTCAGTGTTGGGGTTTTATTATTGATTTACATTTTAATTTACAAAAATGAAAACCTCTCTTAAACATGCTTATAATCCAATAAATCCCATAATTTGATTTGATAGGAGATAGAGAAAAAATTATAGGGTGCTTTTCAATAATTCATAACCTCTTAAACATGGAAATTCATCACCATAATATATGAGGATAACTGAAATTGAAATTGTCTTCTCTTTTAAAAATTGCCTCAAGTTCCACACTGTATCATTCATCTCTTACTATGCAAACCTCAGAATTCTTTAAGGTACTATAAATATGAGAGACAACATACAAGCTCCTCAAAACCATCTTATTGGGGCAAGGTTTATAAATCCACTGCACCATCATTGACCCATAGTTCCTTTCTTTCCTTCACCTCCTGCTTTTATGGAACAAAAACCTTCTTTTCTTCATGGGATTATTTTATTTTTAAATAGCATTAAGAATGTATAGGTGGGTGGGTGGTGGTGAATTAAATTCTTGATCAACTTTTTATTTGGGACATGGTAATACCAGGGTACAACATACATGAGAATGACACGTTAGGTGGTGCTGGTGCGGGAGTGGAACTATATATGAAAGAAAGCATAGAGTCAAATAGAGAAACTCTTAAATGAATCAAACTGTACCTTAGAATGTCTATGGATAGAAATTCCATGCTTGAATGATAAGAGTATACCAATAGGAAAATATTACCGACCAACTGACCAGGATGGTGATAGTGATTGTGAAATGCTCCAGGAGATTAGAGAGGCTATAGAGGTAGAAAACTCAATCATAATGGGGGATATCTGCAGTCCCTCAGTATAGGATTCTGAGATGAAGTTTTTTAGACCCCATTAATGACTGCTTCTTGAAGCAGCTATTTCTGGAACCCACAAGGGGAGAGGTAATTCTTGATTTAGTCCTAAGTGGAGCACAGGATCTGGTCCAAGAGGTGAATATAGCTGAACCACTTGGTAATAGCGACCAGAATATAATTAAATTTAACATCCTTGTGGGAGGGAAAATACCAAGGAATAGCACCACAGTAGCATTAAACTTTAGAAAGGGGAACTACACACAAATGAGGAAGGTAGTTAAATGGAAATTATTATGTACAGTCACAAGAGTGAAATGCCTGCAGGCTTCATGGAAACTTTTTAAAAGCATCATAATAGAGGCTCAAATTAAATGTATACCCCCACATTTAAAAAACATAGTAAGAGGACCAAAAATTGCCACCATAGCTAAACAACAAAGTAAAAGAAGTGGTTAGAGGCAAAAAGGAATCCTTTAAAAACTGGAAGCTAAATCCTTTTCAGGGACCATTCTCACAAGGGTCTCTTAAGACAGGAAGTACAATCTCTTGCAGTCTTTGTGGTGATTGAATCAGTTCCACTGGATTTTATCAGGGGAGGGTTCTACTCCAGGTACTGTACTACTTGGGTTCCCAAGACGAGGAGGATGGAGACTGATTTTAGATCTCAGGACTTTGAACAGCTTCATCCTCTTTGTGATTCAGGTTAGTAACCCTGGAATTGATCATTCTCTCTTTGGATCTCTGGGGGTTGGTCTGTCTTTCTCTCTCTCTCAACCTTCAAGATAAATACTTTCGTATAGCTGTGCACCCTTCTCTCACATGTTTCCTGCAGTTCATTCTCGGCAAAGACTACTACCAATACTGCATCCTACCACCAATACTGCATCCTACCCTAGGTCTTTCAACTGCTCCAAGGGTCTTTAAAAGTGCCCTTGGCGGTAGCAACTCATCTTTGTCAGATGGGAATAATAGTCTCTCCCTACTTGGACGATGCACTCCTTTCTCGAGGTGCAGTCAGTAACCAACAGGACCCTGTCTCTTTCCCACTCCTTGGGCCTCTGCCATTCTGGACACCATTACAGCCAAACCATATTTGCCCATGGAGAGATTTGCTATAATGTCCAGCCTCATTTCCACAATACATCAGACCCGCAAACCACAGTGAGGGTTTGCCTTCAACTCCTGGCCATATAGCAGCCTGTATATCCATAACATCCCTTACAAGACTACACTCCTATTGTCTTCAGGTTTGGCGATGCACAAATTGTCCAAGTGGGTGTCATACCTCAGAGGGTCATCAGCTTCTTCAATAGGTGGAAGGAGCCTCAAAAGATCTGCTTTGGGAGTTCCATTTTCATGTCCTCCCCCCCACAAAGGTCATCTCTATAGATGCCTCCCTAATAGGCTGGAGCACCCATTTCCAGGACTTCACAGCTCAATGGAGACCTCTCTCCAGATCAACATTTTAGAATTCAGTGCAGTCCATTACACTTGCCATCACTTCCTATCCAACATCAGGGCCACTCAGAGTAATGCTGGGCAGCAGGTCTGCAATGTATTTCAAAAATCACCAAGGAAGAGCAATATCCCAGTCCTTAGGCACAGAATTAATAAAACTATGGAATTGAGGTACATATCCCACCCCATAGAGATTTTAGTGATTTATCTGCTGGGACCGTAGAACACTGTAGTAGACTTCCTGAGCAGGCAGTGGGAACTGAGTGACATAGTATTTCAGAAGATCTGTCCCACCTGGGGTTCCCCAGAGAGAGATCTTTGTGACACCATCAATGTAGAGTACCGACACTTCTGTTCAAGGGGAAGGCACAGTCACAACTTGTTGGGAGATGCCCTCACCCCCTTGGCCTCACATGTCACTCTACGTTTATCCCTCAGCACCGTTGTTTCTCAAGGTCCTAAATAAGTCCACACAAGAGAAAGTGGTGGCCATCATCATAGTGCCATCATGGCCAAGGCCTGTCCCTGTGACCACCTCTTCATCTTCCTCTGGCAGCAGATCTCCTCACCCAGCAGTCAGGCACTGTGACCCACCTCCGTGCCTGGCTCCTAGATGGCTCTCTAGCATACAACAGGACTGTTCTTCAGAAGATCAAATGATACGGCTCAATAGTGGAAACCCTATGTGCAGATATGAAGATGTTTTCAAGCCTGGTGTACCCATCAATCTGTACTTCCTCTTGAGTCTCTCCTCATGCATGTTCTCAATTACCTATAATATAATAAAATAATAATAATATATGGAGATATCCTATCTCCTAGAATTGGAAGGGACCCCGAAAGGTCATCGAGTCTAGTCCCCTGCCTTCACTAGCAGGACCAAGTACTGATTTTGCCCCAGATCCCTAAGTGGCCCCCCTCAAGGATGGAACTCTCAACTCTGGGTTTATCAGGCCAATGGTCAAACCACTGAGCTATCCCTCCCCCTAAATTTAAAACCCCAGGCTTATCACTGAGCTCAGTTCAGGTTCACCTGTCTGCCATTACAGCTTTTCACTCCTCCCTCAAGAGGTTTTCAAGCTTTTCTCACCCAACCATTGCAAGATTCATTAAGGCTCTGTTTAACTTTGACCTATTTATGAAGAACCTGCTGAACACGGACTTCAGCTTAGTCCTGAACGCTCTGAGAAACGCCCCCATTTGAACCTACAGGGAATTGTACCCTTCTTCATTTGTCCTTTTAAGACCTCATTCCTCACAGCCATCACCTCAATCAGAAAGGTAGGGGAACTCAGAGCACTTAAGACTGACCCACCTTACACTGTTCTATGGCAGTAAGGTGATGTTCTGTCCCCATTACTGTCTTCTGCCTAAAGCTTCATCAGAATTCCACATTAATCAGGGCATTCATCTACCAGTGTATTACCCCAAGCCTTGATCTTTGAGAGAACAAGGGAGTATCCATATGCTGGATACACAAAAATGTACCTTGGCAGGATTAAGCCCCTGGGCTTTCTCTAGATTATTTTTTTTTTATTTCCATAGCAGAAAGAATGAAAGGGCAAAGATTGAAAACAGATTTCAGGATGCATCCTCACCTGTAACAAAGCCTCAAAGGTGCGTCCTCCACCTAGGAAGATTGCCTGTTCCACCAGGGCTCAGTCTCCCTATCTGGTCTTACTGAAGAACGTACTCATCTTGGACATTTGCAAAGCTGTCACCTGGTCTTCAGTACATTTTCTCAACACTGTTCTCTTGTCTGTACATCAGCTCTAGAAGTGGTCTTTGGCGAAGCTCTTCTTTGGCTCATACTGAATCCACCTCCTCAGCACCCTTCCCCCTCAGTTGGGGTACTCCTTGGGAATCTGCTGACATGGAGCACCCATAGGAGCAATAACTTGAAGGAGGAGAGGTTACTTACCTTGTACAGTAACTGGAGTTCTTCGAGATGTTTTGTCCGTATGGGTGCTCTACTATCCACCCTCCTTCCCCTCAGCTTCAGAGTCGTTAAGAGCACAAGAAGGGCCATATTGGATCAGACAAATGGTCCATCTAGCCCAGTATCCTGTTTTCTGACAGTGGACAATGCCAGATGCTTCAGAGGGAATGAACAGAACAGGGCAATTATCAAGTGATCCATCCATTTTTGTCCCAGCCTCCGGCGGTTAGAGGCTTAGGAAACCCAGAGCATAGGGTTGCATTTGTGACCATCTTGGCTAATAGCCACTAGTGGATCTATCTTCCAGGGACTTATCTAATTCTTTTTTGAACCCAGTTATACTTTTGGCCCTCACAACATCCCCTGGCAACAAGATCCACAGATTGACTGTGTGGCATGTGAAGTAGTATTTCCTTTTGTTTAAAACAAACCTGCTGCCTGTTAATTTCATTGTGTGACGACCCCCCCCCCCCTAGTTCTTGAGTTATGTGAAGCATTAAATACACTTCCTTATTCACTTTCTCCACACCATTCATGATTTTATAGACCTCTCTCATATCCCCTCTTAGTTGTCTCTTTTCCAAGCTGTAAAGTCCTAGTCTTTTTACTCTCTACTCATGTGGAAGTTGTTCCATCCCCCTAATCATTTTTGTTGCCCCTCTTTGTACCTTTTCCAATTCTAATGTATCTTTTTTTGAGATGGGTGATCAGTACTGCACGCAGTATTCAAGGTGTGGGTGTCCATTTAATACCAGGCATTCAAGTTTACCCATCTTAGTATTTAGACTTCTAGCATTTATATACAAACACTTATAAAATGTTTCACTTTTTAGCTGTCTGCCATTATGTGATGTAATTGAATGGGACTCTTTTTTTTTTTTTTTTTTTCATTTGACTGTTTCTCTTCAGTTCCTACCTGTACTCTATCAACTTCATTCCTATCTTGTTTACTAGGATATAGAGAATTGCCATTAATAGATATTTCCCTAAGAGATGTTTCCATCTGAACTATGTGTTCCTTTGCACCTGTTGGCTTTCCCTCAGCCCTTACTTTAAAAACTCTTCTATAACCTTCTTAACTTTACATGTCAGCAATCTGGTTCCATTTTGGTTTAGGTGGAGCCAATCCTTCCTGTATAGACTCCTCCTTTCCCATTCTGTATAGACTTGTTTGAGAAGGAACCAAAGTGATGGTAACCCTCTCCCACCCTATACATCTTGTACCAGAGCACAAGGATGCATAGGGCACAGGTCTGGACCCGCTCACAAAATTTTGGTTCATGAGTCCATGGATCCTGATGTGGAGGACCCATAGGGACAAAACATCTTGAACGCCAGTTACTCTACAAGGTAAGTAACTTCTCTTTTCATTTGGATATGACAGGTATTCTTTCTTTAAACACCTGTCTTTCTTTTTTAGCTCACAGTGGGAGAGAATACAGCAGGATGATGGAGAACCTGGGCACTTGAAAGGTATCAAATAGATGCAATAATTCTAAATAAACCACTACTCCTATGTGATCAAACCTTATTTGTTAGAAGTATGAAGATTAAACCTGCAACTTTTGTTTATTTGAGCATTGACAGGTATATGCTTAGTGTTGTACAAAGCACAGAAGACAAGCTACATAGGGCAGGGAACAGTCTAGATGAAAAGACAAAACTGAGCAGTCACAAAATAGACCCTCTAAGAAACTGACCTCTCCAGCCAACAGAGAAGATAAGGTAGCTTGAGCTGCTGGTCATACACATTTTAAATAAAAAAAATTACAGTGACTGGAGGAAAGTGGAGAAAGAGAAAAGTGTAGAAATGGAAGGGTGAAAGGAAGGAGGAAAGATACATCATGAAATACCCTTGGTTATGTAAAATTGCAAAATGCATGTATAGTAGACTAGACCAAACGAATCGGGCTGAGTGATTTGGAAACCTTTACCCTTCAATCATAAATAAAATTAAAAAACCAAAATGTCCAGAAGCTGAGCTGCAGCTGAGAAACCAGCCACAGCCTGGGCGTTGATGTGTGTTCAAAGATGCAATCCGACTCCCTAGTTGGAGTCTGGCTCATTGTGGAGCTGGTCCCTTGAACAGTTTATAGCAGCCTTTAGGTCAAATCTCAATTGGTAAGCGGACAGTTTGGTTAGCTAGTGTGGATATGGCAAAATTATCAAACTGTCTTAAACCAGATTGGCCTGAAAATGTTTAAAAATGTGAGGGTTGTTTTTTTAAAACCAGTTCAGCAAATGAAGATCCCAGTTCAGATTTCATCAATGATCTGGGAACCACGATCTTCTTCTTAGTAGTGGTATTTGTCACAGTTCAGGGTAACTGGACCTGTATTCCCCCACCATGATCCAGCAAGGGCACCTCCTCTACACTTCCGGCTCTTAAGCCATCACCTGTCTTGGGTGTAGACCTGTGACTGTCTTCCTCATGACCAGGGTACTTCCAGACTGCACAGCTCCTTGCCTATACTGTCACCTCCCCAACAAATTCAGGCTGCCTAAGTCAATCTGCTTTGCTTTGCTGTTCTGTTCAGAGACAGTAAAGAATGTAATTGCCCACTGTTAAACTACCACACAGCTCTTTCTAAGTAAGCACATTTATTCTTAAGGTGAAAGCATTACAGAGAAAACATTAAAAACAATTTAAAAAAAACCTACACGCATGCTAATAAGCTTACCAGAGATCATCCCCTGACTCCAACAAGGGCTCTGGCTGGTGAACAGTCCTTTAAACCTGACCCAGGGGTTTTCCTCTTGTTACAGGTCATTATTTCTTTTGCACAGAACAAGAACACTTACTCTTATGGGGCCTCAGTAGGCCAAAGTCCTTCCAGTCCTTCCCTAAGGATCCCCGCAACCATGGACCAGAGATCCTGTCCTCTTGCTGAATCAGAAAGACGGCTCTAAGTCAGTTTAAACTCAGGCTGTTTATCCAAAAAACCTTTCTGTGCCTGCTGGTTCCTGGAGAATCCAGTTTGAACCAGTATATGTGAGTCTTTCTCCAGGTGGTGGTAACTCTCTGGAAGTGTTACAACCTGAGTAAATTTGCCTAATCATCACCCACTGTCCCTGGAGGGCTGTTGTCCCTGTCCTCCATGGAATTACGTACAAACCCTGTCCTACAATGATACATACATTCAATAAAGTTTCCCCTGGATATTGCAGGAAATTGTCATCTGTTGCTGTATATATTTAATCTTTGTATTACCATAATGCCTGGGAGCTCTAGGGCAGTCCACTAGCAAACAGTGCTGGTTTTGTTTTGTTTCAGGGGTGACCCATGCATGCCACATTGTCCCACACACTGCCTGCTTTACTGTTGGAATATCTGGATTGTAGCAAATATCCATCTCTGCTTACTTGCAGGAATGGAGCAGGCAGAGAAGAGGAATGCTGCAATGTGTTTGCCCTTGAGAACCAGAACAAAACTTACTAGTCTAATTTTAAACCTCTCGCGGTTAGAATGCTCCCTCAGCGACTCATAAACTGTGTTTGTTTTATAGGACTTTCTGCACATGCTCACGTAGAACTTCCTTATTACTCCAAATTCCTTCTAATAGCTGCTTACCTTGCCTCCTACAATCCTGCCAGGACAGATAAGAGGTTCTTCCTTAAGGTAACTATATTTTTGCTTACTGCTGTATGCTGGAGTCATGCATACTTCTTCACTCAGGTCAGAACTCCTTTAGGTCATTCACTTTCAGCTCTCTTTTGTATCTTATTTGTTTGATTTGAACAAAACTGTGACTTTGGATCACATATTGTGGTATGTTGACAATTGTCACCTCATTACTGATGTTTAATATGATCCTGCAAATCAATGAGCTGGTGTGTACTATTATTCACAGTTTGAATCCCATGGAAGAGAGCAGAATTCCATGTGGGTCTAAAGGGTTTGCACTAGTATATCTGTCTGGAGAATAGAGGCCTTAATTTGATAAAATAAGGCAGCGGAGGAGAGGAAAAGGTTGCAACAAAAAGCAAAGTGAGCAGTTATGCTTACCATTTATATTAGTAGCAGTGAGGGTTTTTATATTGTAAAATGTGTAGGTGTTGTAGGCAAGGATAAGAAATGGGAGAGACTGAGGACATTTAGGGATAGAAGCTTGCTAATTTTTTAAGAAATCTCTTTTTTATTCTCAGTCTCAAAACCTATAAATATACTGTAGCTTAAAATATGGACATGTACTGGAGTCCTTAATGATAATATCCTAATTAAGTAATTAACTTGGACATGGTGTTCATTTTTATGGTGGTTATATGTCCCTATAATGAAAACTGTAGATGTTTCACATTGGTCTGTATCGTTTTGTATGTACTTCAGAAGAGGAGAGAATTATTTGTAATGATAACTTAGATATGTGTATATAGCCAAATATTTCATTTCTAACATTTGGCAAGAGAAATATCACTGGAAGAACTTATTTGCTGAATAATGACTCCAGTGTTTTAACTTCTGGTTTCATGCTGACCTCTCTCTCAGGATCTAAATTTAACTGTGGGAAATGAGTCAACAAAAGCATTTATTTTATTTATATATACATAAAAAAGCAAGGAAATTGAATGGTGAAAAGATATAGCTTTGTTTATCCCCTTCATTGTAGCATGTCTGAAATCAGGCTCCAGTCCTTCAGTCCCTGTGCATGGGCATACTACTGTTCCTCTTCAGTGCAGTGAAATGCATAGGTGGGACATGCACCTCAAGTGTGAGGCCATGTAATAAATTTCATGGCTTTTTAATTAGGCAAGTTAAATATCTTGTTAAGCATTGATAAAGTATGTGTAGAGGGGCGGACTCACCCCTGCAGCGCTTCCTGCTGGTCTTTTCTGGGAATTAGCTCTTCCAGCGTCCTGGAGCGCCCCCTGCAGGCCGGTGATCCGCCTGTACTCTGGCTCCCATGTCCCTCCTGGACCCCAGTGCCCTTTTATCTGGGGTGGCAGTACACCCCTCAGTACTAGGGTCTCCCCTCCCCAGGGAACCCCCACCCACTATCCCTACCTCACCTCAGAATAAAGCCACTGCCAGTCACCAACTAGCCCCCGCTCTCTGGGGCAGGCTGCAGTATAGGCCACTCATCACCGGCAAGGTTGGACCTGCTGCCTTAGCCTACCCATGGGCTGCCCTCTGCAACCCCCAGTACCTCTTGGCCTCCTACTAGGCTGCAGCCTGGGGCTATCCAGGCTGGAGCTCCTTAGCCTTTCCCCAGCCCTGCTCCACCCAGGTACTCTGTCTTAGCTCCCTGCAGCCAGGCCCTTCTCTCTCTGAGTGCAGAGAGAAACTGCTGAGCTCCTGGCTCCCAGCCTTTTTATACAGGCCAGCTGTGGCCTGATTGGGGCATGGCCCAGCTGTGGCTACTTCCCCAATCGGCCCAGCTTTTAGAACTGCAGCCCTCTGCCAGGGCTGTTTTAAGCCCTTCCGGGCAGGAGCGGAGTAACCACCCCGCTACAGTATGAATAATCTCCATTTCTACCACAAGTATTGGCTGAGAGCACTTAATCAGGTGTTAAGGCCAAGTTCACAAATTACCAATGTCTCAAAAGCCAGAACAAATAGCACTTTGGGAGAAGCTTTCTAATCTTGTGTCTGTGTCTCCTGGGAGCTGTAGAAGGAGAACTTGTTGTTGGAGTTCTAATGAGATCTGGTGGGATTTGGGCAAAAAACTTTATATTGGCGTCATTAACCAAAGTCTCATAATCGGTGAAATAGGTGTGAACCAAAGGAATCTTGTTGAACCATTAACCTAAAGGTGATACTACTATTATTAAAATAGTTACCACTGTAGACAAATTGAGGTAATGTTGCAAATTAAAAGGAGCAGAATGTTGACAAACAATCACAACAACAAAATAATAAATCTACAGTGATGTCATGAGTTGAAAGAAATTCCAGTACAATGTAATATAAGAGATTCTAAGTGAAAAATTGCAAAACATTTTAAGTGCCCTTTTGAAAAAGGATAACAGTTGACGGGAAGTCACCGTTTTGTGCAAAGTGGGACTGAAAGAAAAAATAGTCTTGTTCTATTGCATACCATATTGAAAATCTGCTTAGAATTTATTTTAAGAAGTGTGTACATGTGTATTTTATACTTTATACTAATGCTAAAAAGGATGCCTATCTATGTACTGTGAGCAGCCTTGACATATTTTAAAAATACATTACAAATAAGATTTTAATGTAACTATTAAACTGCAGCAGTATAATTCATGTAACCCATCACCCACAATCCAGGTAATTTAAAAACTCCAATTATCTTTCCCTTACCCCTCCAACAATTCCTTATTTCTTCCTCAGCCCCTGTGCTTTGCCCTTCCTTGATCCAATCCTTTCTCCCACAACACAATCCTTCTAGATCAGGGGTCTCAAACTCAAATGACCAGGACGGCCACATGAGGACTAGTTCATTGGTCCGAGGGCCGCATCACTGACATCCCCCCCCTCGCTGCCCCCGGCCCTGCCCCCACTCCACCCCTTCCATGAGGCCCTGCCCTACCTCTTCCCACCTCTTCCCTGCCCCCATTCCAACCCCTTCCCCGAAGTCCCCACCCCAACACCGCCCCCTCCCTGCCCCCAGAGGGCGCAGAAGGGATGTGGTGGGGGCTCAGGGCAGGGAGTTGGCGTGCGGGGTGCAGGAGGGAGTGTGGGGTGTGGCAGGGGGTTGGAGGTGCCTGCTGGCCCCGGCCCCGTACCGCTCTGCTCAGCAGCTGGAACCACATCCCTGCGGCCCCGGGGGCAGGGGAGGAACCACGCAGGGCTTGGTGCGCTGCTTGCCGTTCCTCCAGGTATCTCCCCCGAAGCTCCCATTGGTCGCGGTTCCCAGTTCCTGGCCAATGGGAGCTGTGTGTGTGTGTGGGGGGGCGTGCCTGGAAACCAGGGCAACACACGGAGCCCTCTGCTCTTCCCCCCACCCCCACCCCCCCACCCCGCCGCAGGGACGTGATGCCAGCTGCTTCAGGGGGTGGCGCAGGGCTCGAGAGGGGCAATCCTCCGGCTGTAGTTTGCCCACCCCTGGCCTGGATGTAGGCTGGGGGGCACACAGACCGCAGGAAATAGCCCCACGGGCCGTTTGTTTGAGACCCCTGTTCTAGATGAATCTTATCTGCTCACAGGGCATCAGTTACTTTCTTTATTCCAATTACATTGTTACCTGTCTACCCCTGACATGACCTTCATATCCTGTATCTTGGCTTCTTTTTTACACTTTATTGCTTTATTTTGTGGGTATCCTGTTGTCATCTTAGATATAAAACAAAGAAAACTGAGTGCACCTACATCATTTTTGAAGTCTATACAAGGAAAACTGGTTGCATTTAAAAATAAGTGGCAGCCGCTTTCCCATTTCTAGAAAGACAAAGGAACTAACAATGAAACACACTTCGGCGTTTTCTAAAGCTGATTTTTGAGGAGGGGGTGTGGTGGAAGAAGACTCATAGAAATGGCTCTCTGCCTCTTCTGATTAGTGTCATGTTAATTATTTTCTGATGGCTAAGTATTTAATTTTCTGATTTTTAAATTTATACATTTCCCTCAACAAACCACTTTACAAACAGCAACACTGCAGGGTGAAAGTTTTCACCCAGTGTTCACACAGTTCAGATATGAGAGCGCCAAGAAGTAATGCCTAGAGTATGTTAGGATATTTAGGTACTGAATAAGCAGTATTGCTGTTAAGGACAAAGATAACTAATTGGCATGTGATAAGTAGGCAGAACCATGGTAGTAGTACATTACTATAAATGTGTAATGAATAGTTGTATGTTAGTTGATTTTTTTTTCACCCTATTCAAGTTGTATAACATTATTTTAACTTCTTGCTATGTCATATTTGCTCATATTTTGCTTCTGTGTTTACAGCATCATGGGAAAATCAAGAAGACAAACTTTCTGAAAAAACATGAAAAGGTATTTATTTAGCTTTCAATCCTTGTTCACAACTAAATGTTGTTTTCTCATGTAGTAGTGGCTATATATTTTTCCTTCCCCACCTGAATGTATGATTTAAAAAGCATACAAGAGCATTGCATGCAATAATCTCTAGTGCATTGGTTTATTTGATATTTACTTTTCATACAAGGCATTGTTGTCATTATTAATGGACATATTTTTATTTTAAGATGCCACACACTACATTTAATTACAGTCATGTAGTGCAGATCACTTCTGGTCTTATTAGATAACAACATCAATTTGTACGTTTCTCATGTTTCTACTTTTTTAAACCAATACCGCATTTTCTTCAGATGTGCAGTGGTTTTGCTTATAAAAAAAAAAATACTGATGTGGCTCATTATGTTAGAAAAGCAGAGACCTTTTGCTTCATCCTCTTTTATGTCTGAAACTAAGTTTAAACTTTATAGGCAAAATTCTGTGCACATACAATGTGAGAGGAACAATAGGCCAAAATCTTCAAATCTAGTGCCTCAAGTTTTGCTCCCAAATCCATATTTAGGTATAAAGTTAACTGAATAGGCACTAATGTGTTAGCAAATATGGGACTTGGTATTTAGAAGGTCATAGTTAAGGTTATGTTTATGTCATGGAGGTCATGGAAGTCATGGAATCTGTGACTTCTAGAGACCTCCATGACATTCTCTGCTTCAGCCCCAGGGGCTGCAGGACTCTGGAGCTGACAGCCCACAGTGGGGCCCTGGCAGGGTTCCGGCAACAGAAGCAACAAGCGACAGGGGGCCCCCTGCAAAGTTCCAGCCACAGGTGACAGACTCCTGAAGGGGCCTCCCCAGGGTTCCAGCGACAGGTGACAGCCTCACATGGAGGGAGGGGCACGCCTCGGGTGAGTGGCTGGGGTGCCCTGTTTTCTCTCCAGGGTGACCATATTTCCCAAAGCCTCAGCTGCCATGGGCAGAGGGGGAACCCCACAGCTCTCAGCCACTACTGTGGTGGTAGAAACCATGGAGCTGCAGCAGCAAAAGTCACAGACAGGTCACGGCTTCCGTGAATTTTTGTTTATTGCCCGTGACCTGCCCATGACATTTAGTAAAAATAACCAGGACAAAATCTTAGCCTTAGTCATAGTACCCATAAACCCCACCAAGGTCAGTTAGATGTACAGTAGCTTTGAAAATCAGACCACTTTTAGGTGCCTAAATGTGGATTTAGGAGCCTAACTTTAGTCACCCAGGGTTAAAGTTTGACTGCTTGTCTGTTGTGTATAAGGAAAATGTATGTTCCTTAAGGAAATTTGTAATAATTCCATCAGGACAAAGGATTTAAAGAATAGTGGCCAAACCCTTTACCCAAATAAGTTATAACTGTATGGATTTCAGTGGAGTTGCACCAGTGTATGCCAGAAGAGACTTTGATCCTTTGATTGAGTAGCATATGTGTAAATTGGTATATTTAAAAAAAGAAATTCTTAAGCCACATAATTTCACCGGTCTCTAGAATGATGTGAAATGTTAAGAAACTTATTTATATTAACATTTGTGTTGTAAATCCTTAACTCTTAGAAAGCAAGTATCCTTTAGTTATAGAACTCTTGTGTGTCTTGCCTCTGGCATGTGAACTCCAGAGGATTTTCAAAGATTCTAATTATTTTCAGGACTGTTCTCTACCCTGAAAAACATCCACATCTCAAGTTGTGATCATAGGTCTTGTGGGAGGGAAAGGGGAACAGGAATGAATAAATACTGCATCACAGCCCAAATCTTCCTCCTTTCCCTCCAGCTGCAAGAGGTGCCTTGCTCCCTTTCCTATAGGCAATAATATCTCACTTAAGGTGGCAAGATGGGGAAGACAGGAACACAAAGCAACTGGATAACCAGAGATTTGATGTTGGGACATAGAGCCCTCCAGCTCATGGTCTCTATTTTGAATTGGATTCAGACTGACTGACTGTGACCAAGGGTTAGCACCATTAGCCTGGTAGTTTATTGGAGATAGATTGATGTCTCTGTCCAATCCCGCGTAGACAGATGTACTTACATTTAAAAAAAGATTGTTTTTATTTATTATATTATATTATTTTATTTTTATTTATTTATTTAAGCACCCACAAGTGCTGTGCAAACACATTGTAAATTTGGGGGGGGGGGGGCACGGACCACATCTTACTATCTAATGTAAAACCAGATGCAAAAAGTGAGTTAACATGGAATAAGAAGAGGAAGGAGATCAATGCAACAGTGATAAGATCATGCAGAGACATAAACTAGTTAGTGCACAAATTGCTGATTCTGAGTCAATTACCTTTTTCTGTTTGTTTTTTTTTACAAATTCTTTTCCTATTTCCAATTTTTTTAAATAAAGCCCCTGCCTGTTTCTGTTTTCAGTTATTTAAACCTCTGCTTACTTCCTGGGTTTTTTAGCCTCCGTCTGTTCAGTTGTCACTAACTGGCACACACTTATTAGCAGTATTAGCATGCAGATTTAAACTTCTCTATGACTGCATCTGTACCACAAGCTAGAGGTGTGGTTCCCAGCTCTCATACACATACCTGCACTACCTCTCATTGAGTACAAACAAGCCTGAAACTGGTCAGGACGTACTTGGCATGTGACACCCAGAGTTGTGAGGCACCTTCCCTTATCACGAGGAAGCCTTATCTGTGCCTACTGGAGGTCAGTTCCCCAACACCATCAGCCTCTGGCAATACAAGCACTGCCTTCCAGGCCTCTGCAAGCCCTGCTCTCTCTTTACAGGTTAACGATAAGGTATATTACAACCCCTGAGCACTACAAGTGTCCTCCTGGAGCATCTGCACCTGTTCCACTGGACACTCTTTGAATTCACAGATCCACTGCTCCCAAAGGAATAGTGCAGACCAGTTTACCAGTTATATCTCAGGATCACTGCTCTGCTCAACACACGGTACTTATATATGTTTGTAGGAAAAACAAGACATTAACAAAGGAATACAGACTCATGAAGAAGCAAGTAGAATTAATGGAAACAAATGGTTACATATAAAATCATAACACACTTTCTAGAGCCTATATTTAACTAACAAGACATAGAATAAAAATTCATCCAAAATCCTTCTGACCTATTACGGCCAGGCTTGGCTGTGATCTTCCATTCATGAGATGAGTCACACTGTCCTCTTTGCAATCCCAGATATATCAAAATAGCTTTTTGATCATTATTCATAATCAGGGCATCCCCTGCTGATTGTTCTTCCCTGTGGTCTCCCTGTTGTTGACCTTGCAATCTTTTAATTAGCATCTGGCTCCGCATGCTGATAGGTTTACCTTGTGAGAGAGACAATTCACGCTTGACCAAACAAAAAGAGATGAGTCTCCAATCCCCAGCCTGAATGGAATTTTTGCTCATTCATATATTTCACAATGACTAAAATGACCAGTGTGTTGAGACCTCACATGCCACCCTTTGCCACTCTTTTGGAGATGTCCGATGCAGTGGAACCTTCTAAACCTTATTCACCCCTCTGCCAGTTGACACCAAGACGTCCCTGGGTCACAGCATGGCTAAGATGTGCTGTTGCTGCCTATGCTATTGCGATTTCACCGTCGTTAATGTTCTTGTTAGCTCAGTGATTGTCCATGCAAGCTGGGAATCACACCCCTAGCACGTAGTGTAGACATAGCGTAAGTGTTTGTTACCTTACAGCAGGGTTGAGGCACATGAGTAGTGTGGATTGAAGAAGCTTTCGTTGCGGCCCACAACATGATAAATGACTTTCAGATAAATAGAGGACTCTTAGAAGTTTGTGTGGTTAATTTAGCACTTGTCATGACCACAAAACATATTTTTTTAAAGTAAGAATTCTTTCTCTCGAATTAAAATGAACCTTTTGAATAACTATTTACATTGAACATTGTCACGTGTACCTAAAACAATTTTTTAAAGTGTTTTTTTTGGGGGGGGGGCTAGCCACCCTTGAGTCAGACTGCAAGCCTTGCTTTGTTGGTATAGGAAGTTGCTCCTAAGACTTGAATGATCTAATTCCTGGGATTCAAGTTACTTCCCTGTAATATTCAGCTTCAAAGTAAGATTGATTCTAATTAGAATCCCTGATTGGAGCCCCTAAAAGTATTCTGCATAATTCCATTTATAAGAAACTGAGAAGTGCATCCTAGGGTTTAATCTGTATTTAATTTGATCTATGCAATACTTTAAGTGGCTCTCCGGAGCAATTGCGGTATCCTGTTTCTCACATTACATTTCACTATTACTGTTCCGTGACCTAGTCACTTACATAGGTGTAAACATTGGCTGGTAGGTATTCCATTTTACAGGTGAGGAAAGTGAGTGTCATAAACAGATAGTTAAGGGTTAATGCCTCTTTTACCTATAAAGGGTTAAGAAGTTCACCTAGCCTAGCTGACACCTGACCAGAGGAGCCAATGGGAGGACAAGATGGTTCAAAGGGAAGGAGGGAAGTTCCCTTTGTCTGTGAGTTTCACTTTGGACCAGAGTGGGAAAGCTCCAGAATTCAGCCTCTTATTAAGTAGTGAGTATTAGTGAAGGAAATAAATAGGTTTATGTTTATTTCTTTGTAACCTGTCTTGTGCAATTAGAGGAATAGTCAAATTGGATATTTGGGTATTTTTTGTGTGTGTAACTAAGGGTTTGCCCAGGGGAGCATCCTCTGTGTTTGGAATCTGTTGTCTGTGAGAGTAGCAGGTATGCTAATCTCTCCCAGAGGGTTTTCTTTTACCTTTCTTTTCTTTAATTAAAAGCCTTTTTCTTAATACTTGATTTTTTCCTTGTTTTAAGATCCAAGGGGGTTGGATCTGGGTCCACCAGGAGTTGGTGGGAGAAAGGAAGGAGGATGGTTAATTTCTCCTTGTTTTAAGATCCAAGGGGTTGGATCTGTGTTCACCAGGGAATTGGTGAAGAGGCTCTCAAGGCTACCCAGGGAAGGGAATTAGTGCTTGGGAATGGTGGCAGCCAGACCAGATCTAAGCTGTTAATTGAGCTTAGAGCTTCTCATGCAGGTCCCCACATCTATACCCTAAAGTTCAGAGTGGGGAAGGAACCTTGACAGTGAGACACAAAGATCGAAGGCCAAATCTCTGATGTAAACTCATGGAGGTTCACTAACGATAGTTGTTTTGCTAGTTTACACCAGCAAAGAATTTTGCCGTAAGTGGCTTATCTAAGGGCACTAGGAGTCAGGGGCAGAACCAGGCTAAAAAGTTAGGAGATCTTGATTCCTAATTCATTATTCAGTCTGTTAGGCCATAATTTTTTTTTTCTACAACAAGCAAACCTCCCACTTCTGCTTATATAAGACGTACCCCTTTCTAGATAACTGATGGAGTGATACCGCCCCAGTTCACTGCAAGCCCTACTGAGAGTTCTGTGAGATAGAGCTCCAACTGCAGCATCTCCCTAAGCATACTTCGTATGTTCAAGCATGTCAGGTATTGTCTTTGACACTGAGGCCTGGTCTACACTGGGGGAGGGGGATCAATCTAAGATACGCAACTTCAGCTACAAGAATAGTGGGTAGTGTAGACGTACCTTGAGTTTTCTATTGACTTTCGGTGCTGTACCTCTCATCCAGTTCCAGTGTGATAGACTCCTGTTGTGTCAATCTTCCAATTGAAAATGCTCCCTCTTTCAGCTGAGGGAGTTCAAACATGTTGGCTGGCTCAGAAAAGAGAGAACTATAGTAGCATGCTGAGAGCATGAAATCCCCAGCCAGGTGAGGTTAAGAACCCATTCCCTTTTCCCCATACAGAAATGAGGTAGAGCTAAACCTGATGGGTCCTGGTTGAGATTCTGTTCTCTTTTTGAATACTTCAGGCTGTCACTCCCCTTTAAAAAAACAGGAGTACTTGTGGCACCTTAGAGACTAACAAATTTAAGAAGTGGGCTGTAGTCCACGAAAGCTTATGCTCTAATAAATTTGTTAGTCTCTAAGGTGCCACAAGTACTCCTGTTCTTTTTGCGGATACAGACTAACACGGCTGCTACTCTGAAACTCCCCTTTAAGAAATCTTAAAGCTTGGGTACCTTGATTGGGTTTTGTGAAGCGGTGTAAACTTGCGGTGTGATCAGAGAGTTAAGTCAAATAAATAACCGAGAGGCTGGGAATCTTCCACGCTAAAAGAAGCATGTAAACACAAGTAATGGCAACTGGGAGAAAAGCCTTAGTTGAAGTATAGGGAGCTTTGCAGAAAGTACACAGTATTTGTAATGAAGAAAGTTGGGACAGAGTAAAATGAATCAGAAGAGCTTTAAAAAAACACAAAGAAAGAATGAAAAATTCTGAAAGGGAAAGTGTCTTCTATACATTTTATATATAATATATTGGAGTTTTTCTGCTTAGCTCCTTATACAAAAGTCTTATAGAAATGAGACTTGAACATTTCTAAACTGTGTGTATGGGAATTTTAATAGTTTCTGCTAAAGAATTCTGTAAACTGCTTTTGAAATTCTTTTGAAAGGATCTTCTTTAATTCCATCCCTATTAAATTATGGGGCTTTTCCACAAGGTACTGTGTCTAGTAAATAGTCTGAAACTTCTAAGTATGGGAGTCAGTCACTGTAGAGAGACTTGTGAATTCCCAGTACAGTTGAGAAGTATCTGTACAGTGGTTACGCAAATCTTTGTACTCTAATTATTGCTGTTAGCTAATTAAAGTATCTCTATCTCTCTATCCAGACATACCATATATTTACTGAAAAATTATACTGATTATACATATAAGACACTCAGAAAAAGCAATCAGAAAAACAAACATAATTTTTTAACTGGGAGGATAAGAGGGACTAGACGGCTGTATGTCAGAAACTGTATATATATGATTTTAATACTTTTGGTAGTCTATTTCCATATATTTTTCACATTATTGTTCAGCTGAGAGAGGTAACATTTCAAAAGCAGTTTATAGAATTCTTTAGCAGAAACTATTAAAATTCCCATACACATAGTTTGGAAATTTTCAAGTCTAATTTCGATAAGACCTTCGTATCCTCACACCTTCTTGTCAAACTGTCTGAAATGGGCTATCTTGATTATCACTACAAAAGTTTTTTCTCTTAATTAATTAGCCTCTTAGTGTTGGTAGGGCAACTCCCACCTTTTCATGTTCTGTGTGTGTGTATGTATATATATATATATATATATATATACATACAATCTCCTTACTATATGTTCCATTCTATACATCCGATGAAGTGGGCTGTAGCCCACGAAAACTTATGCTCAAATAAATTTGTTAGTCTCAAAGGCTTGGTCTACACTAAACCCCCAAATCGAACTAAGGTACGCAACTTCAGCTACGTGAATAACGTAGCTGAAGTCGACATACCTTAGTTCGAACTTACCGCCGTCCAGACCCGGCAGGCAGGCTCCCCCGTCGACTCCGCATACTCCTCGCGGCGAGCAGGATTACCGGAGTCGACGGGGAGCACTTCTGAGTTCGATTTATCGCGTCCAGACTAGACGCGATAAATCGAACCCAGAAGTTCGATTGCCGCCGAACCAGCGCGGTAAGTATAGACAAGCCCTAAGGTGCCACAAGTACTCCTGTTCTTTTTACAAAAAGTGAAGTTGAATGTCAACACTTAAAGCAGATGTCCCCAAACTGTGGGGTGTGCCCCCTAGTAGGGCGCAGAGGAATGTTCAGGTGAGTGCTCTGGGCCTGGGCCAGCTACCATGGTGGGCGGTGAGGGAGCGCCACCCAACCCAGCCCCTCCCCGCTCCACTCCCAGCTCTGCTCCAACCCCGCCTCCAGCCATGGCCCTGGCTCCCGTCCCCAAGCCTGGCCCTGTCCCCATCCCCAGCCTTGACGTGGCTCTGCATCTGGCTGCAGGCCTGGCTGCCGGCCCAGGGGGTTGGGGCCAGGAGTGGAGCCTCACTTGGCTGCCGGCCCCCACCACAGCCCAGCTGCAGCTCCGCTCTCTCGGCCTCAGGCTGCAGCTCCATTCCCAGCAGGGGTAAGTGGGGGAGCAACCCTGAAAAGTTTGGGGATCTCTGGCTTAGAGTGAAATACAGACTTTGATAGTTTATGCAATTATTAATCGGAATACTGACAGCATTAACTATTGTAATTAGTTGCTGGTTTTGCCTTATGAACAAGTGTTCTCTTTTTTGTAAAGTTGGTTATTTTAGACATTTTATTTTATTTATGTTGATCAGAAACTTATATTTTTGTTAGCTCTTCACGTTGAATTCAGTATGACTTATTAAAATAGTATGTAATGTCTGAAACATCCACACTGAAGCCAATCAAAATGTAAAGCCATACTTGTCTGGTGCAACTTAAGTATTTACTTCCTGTAATTTGATATTAAAATGCCTTGTGATATGAGCAACAAGAATGCTTTCTAAACATGAGATTGAGTAAATTTACAGTGTTTGTGAAGTTACTTTTAACTCCTCATAAAGGGTCCTGGGAAACTGATCTGCTATGTGAAAGCGAAAATAGTCTCAGATATTTCCTGTGTGAAATAATAAACTGATCTGTTCCCATTTCTAGCTTTCTTAACAAAATGGTGTGGTTCCTTGGAGGTTTGAGAGCAGAGTGGTAATACTTCTTAATGTGATTTATCCAGCATGAAGGAAGTGTAAGAGATTAAGACTATTCAAGGCTTAAATCACCCGAAGTAGTAGTCACAAATCCTCTATGGTTTTTATGAGAGATCTGGGGGTTCAGACATTCTCGTTTTGGAGGGACATTTTGACAGGCTTGTGAAAAATTTCAAGGTTTTTGCTGTGCCTAAAAGGAAACAAGAAAATCTAGAATTGTCTAGAAGCTGACAGAAGAAAGGGAATGGGTGGAACAACTGTTGATCAGAGAGGTGTTGGTTACTGAATGGAATCCTTTGTCATTAGAAATTGAAGAGGCGAGTAGGTGGAGCTGTGGACTACTAGGACTTTGGTTAGACTCTAGGAAACTTATAGGAGGTGGGCAAAGAATCTGATAAACATAGTTTTCTTAAAAACAAAACAAAACCCAAAGAGATACCCAAAACAAACCTGGTTAACATCTTATTTTAAATCCACTAGTTTCTCATTCTTACTGTATATATGAAAGCTACTCCTCAATACTGTAAATGGGTAATTAGTGTTTAGTAATTGTGTGCAAATTTAGGTTCACACATACTCTGAATGAATACAATTGAATTAGGTATGCAAAAAGCTAGATGTCTAAATGGCCATTTTCACACAGTTGTGGTTACTGTGTGCTCACATGTGAACACACATACATGTTCCCTTTTTGTGTATGCGCCTGGGCTACCATAATCTTTTCTGAAAATGTTGTTACCACTGCGCACCTATGGCTTAACATGTTAGCTGTTTCTTCCACATCCCAATCACACTAGGAGTTCATCTGCATACTTCTCTGAATTGTGTGTGTCTCCATTGTTCCAATAGGAAAAGCAGAGGGAATTGACAAAGGATTGCTTTATGCTCTTCTCTGGACAGTGCCAGTGGAACATGTGCATTGGGCTAGAGTAACACATGCAATTCTGTCTTGCAAGACTAGTGTCAAAGAGAGAGTTTATAAAAATCCCTTTTTCATGTTGTGAGTGTGTGTGGTTGGTTGTTGGGTTGGGGGGAGGTAAATTGGTTGGTCTCTCTGTCTGTCTTGGCAAGGCAAACTTACAGACCTTGAGTGCTTAGAATGAGTCTCTTCAGAATTCAGTGAGATGGTGATTGATGCTAGGACTCTTCGTTATCCCTGCAGTTGTCCCCATATACATTTACTCAATCACTATTAGTTTTTTAGCACTTAAAAAAATAAATTGAAAGTTGCTCTTTGAGCCAAATTCTACTCTGTGACATTGGTGCATCCCCATCTGCCTGTATTCCTGATACAGACTATCTTAACAAACAAAGGCTTCTTTTGCTAATTTTGTTTTTGTATGGCATGTACCTCAGTCATTCCTGTCCAGAATGTAGGAACAAGCATTCACTTTTCCTCTCTCCCACCTGCCTGCACATAGTTGCTGCCAATCTCACCACTGGACCTGACCCTAATTCTTATTCCATTCATTCAGAAATCTAGTGGGTATTACCCAAGAATCTGTATATTCCTAATTTTAGAAAATCCTGTATAATTATGGTCTCTTGGCGTTCGTCTCCGAGCAGAACTTTATAGCTAATTTCAGTATTGTACTCAGGAAAGCTGCTTTGTTTCCAGATTCCACAGTTAATCCTACTCCCCAGGAGAACTTGAAAGCTTTAGATGCAACATAGGGCAAGCAATTACAAAGCTCCTATGACTACAGATGATGATTTTCTTTATTGAAAGGCGTTAAAGTAATGTTACTGACTATTCAAATCCTAGAAGAGGAGAGATAGGTGACCTGCAATACATTAAAAAGAAACGATTTCATCAAGTTATTCTAATGACATCCTAAACTAAAAGGATGTCATGACAGTAGTTTGAGAGTTGTAGCCAGGAACTCCTGAGTTCTAATTCTGGCTTTGACACGGATTCGCTCTGGGGCCAAATCACGTATCCCATCTACCCCATTTTTCCTCATCTTTAAAATGTTCTCTTTTGGGGGGAGTCAGGGCCTGCCCACAACATTTTGGCACCTGAGGCAGGAAGCTCAAATGACGCCCCCATTCTCCCTCACTTGGGCCAAAACTTTGAAAGGTCTCAATTCTGCCTTCTTCCTGTTCTTCTCCTCTCCTGGTACTGCTCTGCTACCTACCCCAATAAAGGAGAACTAACCACTTAAAATTTTTGAACAAGGCATTTTAAGTAACACTTAACTTTCAAACACCTGAACAGCAAATTTAACCTTTCTTGTCTGCATAGTAAACACTGGCATTTTTATCTGTTTGAATAATCAAAATGGGGCTTTCCGTGCGTTCTTGGTTGCAAAGATTTGAACTGCTTCCTGAAGGTCCACAGTCTGGGCCAGCTCATGCTCTGTTGAGATGGTTGCAAGACCAACCAGCCTCTCCTATGTCATTGTGGAGCGTAGATGTGTTTTTATTAACTTCAGCTTGGAGAAGTTGCATTCTCCACTGGCAACTGTTACAAGAAGTGTTAGAAGTATGCGCAGAGCAACAAAAGCATTTGGAAAGAGGATGGTCATCTTATTTGTGCACATATATTCCAGAACAGCCTTTGGAGTTGATCCTGCTGAAATGTATCTTGAAAGGGCTTTCAGTTCATCACCTAAATCACTCTCATTAATATCACGCATGTCATCATGTGTCAACACTGTCTCTAGTGCCCTGTATTGCTGGTGTAGGTGGTCTTCAGGTATAGTGAGGAGTTTTGGAATATCGTACAACATCCTAAATATATTGCTGTATATTCCTTGAGCTGCATGAAATGTTCTTCAGCTGACTGTATTACACAATCTAGCACCTGGTTAAAGAATTCAACTTTGAATTGTTGTTTGGGGTCTCTTATGGGATTATCCCGTGCCTCGGAATCAAAATGTCGTCTTCTTTGGTGACTCTTGTATTCTTGAATGGGTGGGAAAATAGCTTCAGTATGAAGTTCCTCTGCCAACTTCTGTGCACTCTTCAGAACGTTTTGAAATCCCTCATCTGACCAGTTAGACTGTAGGTATGACTTTTTGCTTTGTCCAGTTGCTCCATTGTTCCAGATATATCAAGGTCAACATCTTGGAGTCTCTTGCTTACAACATTTATTTCAAACAGTATGTCATGCCACAACACTAAGCCACACAGAAACGTGAAGTTATGTATGTTTCTGGTGATTCCGTTTCCTTCTGCCACTGTTCTCCCACAAAAAGTTCCTGTCATAGCATTATCCTCCATAATGGCAACTATGGCATCATCTATCTTCCCAATTTGGTTTTTGATAGGCTTTATCACCTCCACTCGACTTTCCCATCGTGGCACTCAGTGGTTTCAGTGCCAGAGCGGATGTTCCCAGATGTTGCCTCAAAATTTGCCATTGATGAGTTGATGCAGAGAAAAATACATAGATGCTTTGAATTACATTAAAAAATTCAGCAGCTTCACTAGAAGCTGATGCTGCATCACTGACCACTAAATTCAATGAATGAGAACTGCATGGGACAAAAAACAGCTCGAGGGTTTAACTCTCGGATCCTGTCTGCACTTCTCTGTTCTTTCTTCATGTCGCCACCATTATCGTAGCCCTGACCTCTCATGTCAGCTATCGCAATTCCTGTCTCTTCCAGCTTTTTAAGAAGCACATTTGTCATACTACAGGAGCTGGTATCATCAATATCAATAAATTCTAGAAAATGCTCTCTGACAGTCACCATTGCAGGGACATTTTCACTAGGTTCTGTTGTTGTTACAAAACGCACCATTAAAGTCATTTGTTCCGTATGGCTGATGTTAGGTGTGCAGTCCAGAATAACAGAGTAATATCTTGCTGACTTCAGATCTGCCACAATCTTCTGTTTGACTTTTGTTGCCAGTAACTGTCTGATCTCCTTTTGAATTGTTTTTCCAAGGTAGTGGTGTGTGTACATTCCTTGTGTGGTGACTCTTCTTAGATGCTCCTGGAGTACAGCATCAAACTCAGCCATCAGCTTCACAATTTTAAGGAAGTTTCCATTGTTTGGCACATACAGCTGATCTGAAGTGCCACGCAGTGCTAGGTTTTGGGTAGCAAGCATTCTTACAATGGGAATGAGCCTTTTCAGAACATTTTGCCAGTAAAGAGACTCTGATGCAATCTTCTCTTGATGCTGATCATCTATGGTGGCCTTTAACCTTAGTTTCATCTCAAGCTCTTTTCAACTATGGAATGCTCTCTGGTGATTTGCTGCCTTCTCATGGCATGCCAGATTTCTAGCCAGATTTTTTCTAGTCCTTTGTTCTTGTAGAACCCCAATGTGGCTGGAACATTAGACTGGAAGAGTTTGCAACAAAACAGTATGCAGCATTCTGGGTTTTTGAGTACATAAGCCATGGCCTCTCCACTTTGTCACCATTGGGGATTTCACGCCTGTAATGTGTTGGATGGAAACTTCTATTTTCATTGTCTTTGGGGAACATGAAGTTTTTCACTTGCTGTGGCCCATGCAGTACAAGAAAGTCCCTCAGGCTACTGCTCAAGTGGGTCCACAATCCTGGATCATCTAGACTTAAGGAACTAAACTCAGCAGCAGCTATTTCTTGCGCCTCTACACACTCTGCTCTGATTTACACTTTTCTTCAGGAATGTGCATGGTTACATCCATTTGAGATGGAGATATGGATGCTGCAGTAGCTGCCAGGTCACCTGCACTCTGACTGACTGGAAGATCAGGCATCTCCTCACCACTCACATCCTCACTGGGCCCGGAAGGCTCACCGTGAACATTTGTGTCTATGTATCTCAGGAGAGCTCCTTCCTGCTTAGATAGAAAAGCTTCCTTTGCTTTTTCTTTTTCTGAATGCTGCCCCAGAGGGGCGTTTTCTTCTTTCACTCATGACTGCTGTTCTGTGCCAGCTATAGTGGCTCTCAACACTCAATTGAAGGGGACAAATAAGCAGGCTGGTAGCAGGGCCTGAGTGAGGGAAGATAACAGCGCCTTAAGGGCCTAACTGGCTCCTGCTACTTCAGTTGACTGCCTGTTCTCCTCAAGTGGGCTCAGGGAAGCAGCAGGAAACAGGAAGCTCCCTGAGAAGCTGGTGTTAATCAATCCAGGCTCCTGGGAGTGCTAGAGAGGTACATAAGAGGCTCCTCCTTCTCTCTCTCCCTGCAGTTCCTGCTGCTTTCTGTTATCCCCTCTCACCTTTTCTCCTGCCTGCCTGTTATGTCTCTTGTGCCTGCCTTCCTCCAGCACAGCACGCCACCATCTCTGTGCATCTAGAGCAGAAAGAATACATATGCACCAGCAGCAGACATAATTTTCTACACTCTGGGTCCTAGTGGCGCCCCCCCCCCCCCCCCCCCCCAGTCTGGCACCTGAGATGGCTGCCTCAGTTCGCCTCATGCTAAGGCCAGCCCTGGGGGAAGTATTGGGAAGATTGCTCAAAGTGCTACCTGTGTGCTATTATGATATAGACATCAAATTAATACATTGCAGCATTATTTGAGTTTATAACATGACTTTGAGACTTTTAAATTGTTGAAAATTGAAATTAGTTTTAACACAACTACCATTAGAATGTATAGAAACTAATGTGGTTGGTCTAAGTCAGTGGTCCCCAACCTTTTCCGTGGGGCGGGCGCCAGACGACTAGCCGCCGAGGACTGTGGCTGCCAGACAACAGCCGCCGAAATGCCACCGTGAAGCGGCGTCATCCAGAGGCGCCGCTGCCGAAATGCCACCGAAATTCGGCGGTAGCGCTTCTTGACATTGCCGCTTCTCGGCAGCATTTCAGCGGCTGCTTTTCCTGCGGCCAGTAGGCGGGCGCACATGGATGCCCCGGTGGGTGCCATGGCGCTCGCGGGCACCATGTTGGGGACCCCTGCTCTAAGTAAAGGGGCTTAGGTTAAGATACTGACTCTGAGAAAGTGACTAAAGTAAAATTCCTAGTAGAATCTCCCTAATGGATGGACCTCTTGGAAATAAAAATGCCAATAAAGCACTTGTGTTCAATAAGCAAAATATACAAAATGTTCCCTTTATGTATTTATATGTTTAAAGTAACAACATATTTGAGGCTAGTAGACTTCTAAGAGCCACTTGCTTGGCAAATATAGCTTCTACCTGTGGGGCTGTATAATAGGTTATGTGATGACAATAACAACAATAAATCAAATCCAGTATTTGTGCTCTGGGTGACTTGTTTACTGGGTTTTTTGTTTTTGTTTTTTAAATCATAGAGTTAATCACACTGCCCACTTTTGTATTTAATAGTGTCAGGAGAGGCAAAGATGGTCTTGTGGCTAAGGCACTGAACTGGGATTGAAAATCTACTTTCAGTGACCAGCTTTGCCATGACTTCACCAAGATTACAGAGGAAGTCTATTGATCTCTCTGCATCCGCTCTCCATCTGTAAAATAGAGAGGTGCTTATAGAGGTGTTGTGAAGATAATTTTTTGTGAGGTGCTCTAAGTACCTAGACAATTCTATATAGCAGTTTAGTGCGTTTAAAAAAAAAAAAAAAAAAAAAAACTCTATAATTCCTGAAGGACCCATTAACATGGGAAATGTAGGGAAAAAATATTTTTGCTGGAGACAACTCTTATTTTCTGTATCTTTCTTTTCCCCTCCCCCTTTTTTGTTTATTTTTAAACATCGTGCAGGAAACCAGTTTTTTTTTTTTTATTTTAGATGTCATATTCCTCTCATGAAGTCAGTGTTCTGTGTGACAGTGGTATTCTGATTTTTATGATAAGTGAAGAGTAAGCATCAGGTACAGAAGCTCTTGTTAAAACAGTTCTTAATTGGGATTAAACTGGCTTACCTTGTTTAGCACTCAATTCTGTTACCCTTAGTGAGGTTGTACCTTGCTCCCTGAGTAGTCCCATGATGCTGTTGAATCTGAATAAGCATGGCACAGTTGAGTCTTAAGTGAGCTGGGCTCTTTATGACTGATGGGAAACTGAAGACCTGTGGGAAAATAGATTTTTTCCCCCCTTTTGCAACATTAGCTACAACTAGGGACTGTAGAACATTCACTGTTAAGGATCTTAGCACACTAACACTAATAAATAATAAAATAAAGCTGTTTACAACATAAAATGTAGTCTGCCAACTTCTGTCCTTAGGTTGGACTAAATAATTCTTTATCTTTAATTCTATATAGATTTGACAAAATGTTTTATGTCCTAAAGGTGTTCTTAATTATGAATAAAGCATTTTGGACACCTTCCAGGTTAAATGGGGCTCTGCTTGTGTAAATTCAGAGCGGTGTATCTATTGAATGTTTTCCATAAGGTGGCTGTGGGCCTTTAAGAAGGGATACTGTAAATAAATTGCCACCTAAAGACTAACAGGTACAATAAATAAGATCCCATGGTGCTGTGCTCCAGAAAAATCCATTTAATTGGATGCCTTCTCTCTTACAGACCAGCAATCACCTCCTTGGACCAAAGCCATTCCCCCTGGACAGATTGTTAGCAATATTATACAGTATTGTGGACAACAAAGTTGCTCCAACTGCAAATATATTTTCCCAGGTGAGTACAGATTTATTTGTGGGTTTTTTTTGTATTTTTAAATTGCCTGGAACTTCTGAGAGAACACAGTAAATCTTTTCAGAAGTAATCATAAGCTTGGGATGTTTTGACTTTGTAGTATAGTTAATCCTCTGGTAAAAAGTGCTTTCTGTCATCTAATGAGAATTGAGCTATATGTCAGCAGTTTAAACCTAAGATTCTGGGAAAAAAATTCTTTATCAATTATGAATTAAAAATTGTATCTCTATAATGCTCTGAAACATTTTAATTGCTAACTTCCTGGATTCTGGAATGTGATCTGCACTGGTGGGTCTCTGTGCCAGCACAGAGCCAGTTGAAGTCAATTAGATTACTCGCATGCTTAAAGTTAAGTACAGATGTAAGTGTTTGGAGGATCATGACAGTCCAAAAGAAAAAGAGTCCCATTCAATTACATCATGTAATGGCAGACAGCTAAAAAGTGACAAGTTTTTAAAGTGCTTATATACCAATGCTAGAAGTCTAAATAATAAGATGGGCAAACTAGAGTGCCATAGAATAGGCATCACAGAAACTTGGTGGAATGAGGATAATCAATGGGACACAGTAATACCAGAGTACAAAATATATTGGAAGGACAGAACAGGTCATGCTGGTGGGGGAGTGGCACTATATGTGAAAGAAAGCTTAGAATCAAATGAAGTAAAAATGAACCAAACTGTACCATAGAATCTCTATGGATAGTAATTCCATGCTTGAATAATAAGAATATAGCAGTAGGGATATATTACAGATCATCTGACCAGGATGGTGATAGTAACTGTGAAATGCTCAGGGAGACGAGACGTTATTAAAATAAAAAACTCAATAATAATTGGGGATTTCAACTATCCCCATATTGACTGGGTACATGTCACCTCAGGAAGCGATGCAGAGATAGTTTCTTGACACCTTAAATGACTGCTTCTTGGAGCAGCTAGTCCTGGAACCCGCAAGCGGAGAGGCAATTCTAATTGGATCACAGTATCAGGTCCAAGAGGTGAATATAGCTGGACCACTTGGTAATAGTGACCATAATATAATTAAATTTAACGTCCCTGTGGCAGGGAAAACACCACAGCGGCCCAACACTGTGGCATTTAATTTTAGAAAGGGGAATTACACAGAAATGAGGAGGTTAGTTAAACAGAAATTAAAAGGTATAGCACCAAAAGTAAAATCCCTCCAAGCTGCATGGAAACTTTTTAAAGACACCATAATAGAGGCTCAACTTAAATATATATTCCAAATTAAAAAACATAGTAAGAGAACCAAAAAAGCCACCGTGGCTAAACAACAAAGTAAAAGAAGCTGTAAGAGGCAAAAAGGTATCCTTTAAAAAGGGGAAGTTAAATCCTAATGAGGAAAATAGAAAGGAGCATAAAATCTGGCAAATGAAGTGTAAAAATATAATTAGGAAGGCCAAAAAAGAATTTGAAGAACAGCTAGCTAAAGACTAAAAACATTTTTTGATATTACTTTTAAGTATATCAGAAGCAGGAAGCCTGCTAAACAACCAGTGGGGCCACTGGACGATTGAGAGGCTAAAGGAGCACTCAAGGATAAGGCCATTGCGGAGAAACTAAGGCTACATCTACACTACAGGGGGGAGTCGATTTAAGATACGCAAATTCAGCTACGTGAATAGCGTAGCTGAATTCGACGTATCGCAGCCGACTTACCCCGCTGTGAGGACGGCGGCAAAATCGACCTCTGCGGCTTCCTGTCAGCGGCGCTTACTCCCACCTCCGCTGGTGGAGTAATAGCGTCGATTCGGGGATCGATTGTCACGTCCCGACGGGACGCGATAAATCGATCCCCGAGAGGTCCCCGATTCAGGCGGGTAGTGTAGACCTAGCCTCAATGAATTCTTTGCATCGGTCTTCACTGTTTAGGATGTGAGGGAGATTCCCAAACCTGAGCCATTTTATTTAGGTGACAAATCTGAGGAATTGTCCTAGATTGAGGTGTCATTAGAGGAGGTTTTGGAACAAACTGATAAACTAAACAGTAATAAGTCACAAGGACCAGATGGTATTCACGCAAGAATTCTGAAGGAACTCAAATGTGAAATTGCAGGACTACTAACTGTCGTCTGTAACCTATCATTTAAATCGGCTTCTGTACCAAATGACTGGAGGATAGCTAATGTGACCCCGATTTTTAAAATGGGCTCCAGAGGTGACCCGGGCAATTACAGGCCGGTAAGCCTGACTTCAGTACCTGGCAAACTATAGTAAAGAACAAAATTGTCAAACACATAAATGAACATAATTTGTTGGGGAATAGTCAACATGGTTTTTGTAAAGGGAAATCATGCCTCACCAATCTACTAGAATTCTTTGAGGGGGTCAACAAGCATGTGGACAAGGGGGATCCAGTGGATGTAGTGTATTTATATTTTCAGAAAGCCTTTGACAAGGTCCCTCACCAAAGGCTATTAAGTAAAGTAAGCAGTCAATGGATAAGAGGGAAGGTTCTCTCATGGATTGGTAACTGGTTAAAAGATAGGAAATAAAGGGAAGGAATAAATGGTCAGTTTTCTGTATGGAGAGAGATAAATAGTGGTGTCCCCTAGGGGTCTGTAGTGGGCCAAGTCCTATTCAACATATTCATAAATGATCTGGAAAAAGGGGTAAACAGTGAGGTGGCAAAATCTGAAGATGATACAAAACTACTCAAGATAGTTAAGTCCCAGGCAGACTGTGAAGAGCTACAAAAGGATCTCTCAAAAATGGGTGACTGGGCAACAAAATGGCAGATAAAATTCAGTGTTGATAAATGCACAATAATGCACATTGGAAAACATAATGCCAATTATACATATAAAATTATGGGGTCTAAATTAGCTGTTACCACTCAAGAAAGAGATCTTGGAGTCATTGTGGATAGTTCTCTGAAAACATCCAATCAAGGTGCAGCAGCAGTCAAAAAAGCAAACAGAATCTTGAGAATCATTAAGAAAGGGATAAATAATAACACAGAAAATATCATATTGCCCCTGTATAAATCCATGGTACACCTACATCTTGAATACTGTGTGCAGATGTGGTGGCCCCATCTCAAAAAAAGATATATTGGAATTGGAAAAGGTTCAGAAAAGAGGAAAAAAAATAATTAGGGGTATGGAACGGCTGCTGTATGAGGAGAGAGTGATAAGACTGTGACTTTTCAGCTTGGAAAAGAGACGACTAAGGGGGGATATAATAGAGATCTATAAAATCATGACGGGTGTGGAGAAAGTAAATAAGGACGTGTTATTTACTCCTTCTCATAACACAAGAACTAGGGGCCACCAAATGAAATTAATAGGCAGCAGGTTTAAAACAACAAAAGGAAGCATTTCCACAATGCACTGTCAACCTGTGGAACTCCTTGCCAGAGGATGTTGTGAAGGCCAAGACTATAACAGAGTTCAAAAAAGAACTAGGTAAATTCCTGGAGGATAGGTCCATCAATGGCAATTAGCCAGGATGAGCAGGGATGATGTCACTCGCCTTTGTTTCCCAGAAGCTGGGAATGGGCGACAGGGGATGGATCACTTGATGATTACCTGTTCTGTTAATTCCCTCTGGGGCACCTGGCATTGGCCACTGTCGGAAGACAGGATACTGGGCTAGATGGACCTTTGGTCTGACCCAGTATGGCTGTTCTTATGTTCTTAAATTAAGGCATCCTTTACTGTATTCCAGCAATGGGTAATGGTCCACAAAAGATATGGAGAAATGTATGGGTTCCAGCAGTGAAAGATCACACAAGATGTTTGTTGTGATATGCACTTCTTTTTATCTAGGCTTCTTTTCGATGGAACCTTATTGATTATCTTTTTCAAATACTATCTTCAAATACCTGTTTTTAACTATCCTAAATACTTAATGAAATAACATTTCAGTAGATGGCAGTATAACTACAGGATATGGTGAACAGAAACAAACCTACAGTTTTCATTAGCAATTTGGATTTATCAAGCAGCAATAGCTGCTTCATTGTTAAATATGAAACTAGATTTGTATTATAAACCTGATTCTCAACAGTCTGACCTTAACCTTTGAGGATATCTATAAACCTCTAATACTTTCCTGCTTTCCTCTTTTATTCCTCTAAGTTGCCTCTTATCATTTGCTTTCAAAAACTGGTTTTCCCTGTGCCTTTTTTGTTTGATTGAGCCATGGCTGCATCTTTTGGGGAATAAAGTTCTAATATGCTTAATTATATTTAGATTTTTACATCCTTCTTAAAAAAAACCCACCAAAATGAACACTTAAGCTATCCCTGCTGTCATGTAACCCTTCTTCAATATTAGACATACAATTTGTACATAGCGTATTTCCCTCCCTAGCTATCTATGGTATGTTACAGGATAAACATTTAAAAAACAAACACATCATGCTAATTTAAAATGTACACTAGATGGCACTGTTGTCAAATTATATATTTAATAGTTAACATTTTCCTCTTAAATATATGTAGATTAAACTTTAAAAAACTGCAATAAATAACAAGGTTGTAATAAACATCCAACAACCAAGAGAAGCCTAAAGATGAGGATTGTCAATCAATCTTGAGCTTGAATTTTATGGATTTTCACTGATTGTGATATCTTCTATTACATTAGATTTTCAATTAAATAAGAAGATTTTTCTTCAAGTTTCTAACTGGAATAATATCAAATATGTTTTAACAGAATAAAATTTAAATTTTAAAACCAGAATTTAAGATAGGTTGAACAAGTTTTTATTGTTTTTAAGCATTTATAAGACTATTTTGATATTTCACTAATCACATTGTAAGCCTTTTCTCATTAAAGGTTTTATTCAAATTAAAATAAAGTCTTGAACTGTATAATTCTTTCAAAATCTGGCTATTTTGCTAGTCTGTATATATGAAACTTTGTGGAATCCACAGACAAGAAGCTATATGAAAATCAGTACTGTACACTGTTTTAAAAATGTTTTTCAAAGTAATAGTTGGCTTTTAGTTTGTTCAACAGTATTTTATTTTATCTACTTTGTGATCCACAGAGGAAAAGCTCTATATTAGAGCCACTTGTTATAGTTAGGTACAGTGTCACCATGAATTTTCAAAAACACAAGCCCATCTCCTCTCTAAATTTTAGTAACTTTCAGCAGAAAATGTTAATCACTAATAAAGGCTGCTGTAAGATCTAGAATGTCGTTGATAATGTCTTGCTTCTCTCATTTCTGTGCCAAATTTCTATCATGCAGAAAATCTACTCATTAACTTTTCAAAATAAGTCTTTCCATCTATAAATAATGAATAGACATATAGATTTTTAATTTTCTGTTAATGCTAAGATTTAATAAATCTAATTTTGTTTGTTTACCATATAGACCTTCAAGGTGTTTGAAGATTCAGCTAGGTTTTGCCTTTTGTTATTAGTCATAGGCCTTAGTAAATGGGCCTTTCTTTTACTCACATAAAAAGTTAATGTGTTCTTGTTTGTATAAGACTGAACTTTCTGGTTGATGAAATGTATGGGACCAAATTTTTCCTGGTTTAACTCCACTAGAATCAGGAAGGTTATACTGGGCATGAATTTGGCCCATTCATTTTCTTTTCATTTCCTCACTTGTTAGCATAGACTTTCAGCAAATCAAACTTCTCTCAAAAGAAATTTGTCTTAATTGCCACTTTAAAAGTTGAAACTCATTTTGGCCTTAGTACTGTGTTTTTAAACACAGTTTCACACATCTGCGGAGAATATCTAATGTATTTGAGGGAAACTTTAGTGATTTTTCCTCTTTCTATTATTAATGTGTGTGTACGCCTGAGTAGGCGTTCTATTTACTTGAAAAGTTTTGAATGATCTTTTTTTTTATCTGAAATGTTTATTTTTTCACCTGGATTGTTCTAATTGGTCAGAGGTAAGACATTACTGGAAATGGAAAGATTAATATATTAAATATAGTTTTAAAATGTTTCCAATAGGTTGCTTTTGTGTCATTGAATTCATTTTTTGACAAGGCATCAACATTTCTTTAACTTCAGAGGAAAAAAGGGTAGATAGAAAGTAGGCTCCTAAACCACTGTGAAACTCTAGAATGAGGAAACATACTATTTTAGACACACTTCTTTAGACACACTTTTGTCTAATCATTTACTAAGCTGAAGATTTTATATTTGCCTTTCATAACCACTTAATACAACTTTCTGTACCTGGGTGAACATATATAAATACAGTTGATCCTGTTGGATTGGGCATTTGCCAATCAACCTTGGGAACAAATGTTATTTTAATAATGAAAAATGGGAATAAAACCTACAATTACACAAGGCCCTAAAACTAGTGGAGCCACCATGATTTGCTGGTGCAAATTGAATAAAGGCCATAGAAGATTCCATCTTCTACACACCACTTAGCCCTGCTTTATAGCACATCTGTGACAGCCCTATGGGACAACTGGGGTGTAGTGAGTGTGTATACCTGGATCCAAGTGTATATGTGGATCCACTAGCTAAAACCTCAATGTAGGGCAGATACTATTACTACAGTTTGGTTGATGGGAGAAGCTACCTAGTTGCTTTATGTGCATTAGGAGGAAGATTCTTTGAGTCCATTTAATTTTGCCTTTGCATGAGGGATGAGAATTTGGCTTTAGTTGTACAGCATTTAAGGGAGAGAACTATTGAAGATTATCATATTTTTCTTGTTCCCTGTTTAAAGCCCAATAGGTATTAATAAAAACCATATTGTGAATTTATGTATGATTTCTCTTTCAGTGTTCTCTCTCACCATACAAAACCAAAACAAATTTAAATACTCTCATCCAGGCTTTATCTCCTGGGTTGACTACTGTAGTCTCCACTGCCCAAATCTTGGACACCTACTGCATACACATGACTCACACACCCTTAGGTCCATTCAAAATAGTGCTGATAATATTATTACCTGGACAGTCAATTTGCTATTCTATTTAAGTTCTAAAAGATGGCAAATGATGCTAATTTCCATCTCTTGTTAGTTCTCTTCTCCCGCAAGTTTCTAGATGGTTTCTTCTATGCCACCTTTTATATATGGAACACCTTCCCTGAACTAATCTATTAAACCATTATACTGTAGTCCTCCAAATCCCTCCTTAAAACTTGCTTCTACCATGATCACTAAAATAAATTGTCACAAAATTGACAAGGCCAGCAGGGAATACTATTATTATAAAAACATATTTTTGTTCTTTGACTAAATGAAAACTTCCTGCAAAATCTGCATGTAGCTAGTTTACACAGTCCTATCACTCTTGGCATCTTTCTAATCTTGTTCTCCCCTCCCCTCTGATTGTATGTTGAACCCACTTAGTGTGTCGCCTTAATTTAGGTCCTGATTCTACAAGTACTTATGCACACATATAACTTAATCATATCAATAAGCCCATTGAAGTCACTGTCCTTAGACTAAAGGCTTTGGTGTGAGGGCTGACTTTCACTGTGTAAATTATGGCAATCAGCAAAATGGGGTATATCATGGTAAAAGAGTACAATTGGGTCTGTGAGCGCTACCTTGTATAAATAATAATTGTAACAAATATTAGTTAGAATAAAGAAATGTGTAGAAATGGAGAATCTTATACCCTTCTATGCACAATAATTATAAAGTGTGTTTATAGTTGAAAAATGATTGGAATAGAATTGGGTTTTATTTGTGTTTTCACTTTATACTATCTCATAGTATTATAGTAGAACAAACTATGCTGGGTAATTTGAAAGGAGTTTGATGTTTATTTAGATCCAAAAATGAAGATGTCTACTGTCCCCCCCCGCTTGGGTTAAATTCAAAATAGGAATTATATGCATTTATTTCTGAGTGGAGTAGTATTAGAAAACTAGAGCTCTGCAAAAACCCTGTATCCTCCCGCCATTTCCAGATGTTTTCTGTTTTTGTTTCTGTGTTGTCAATCATTTCATAAGTCGTGAGCGTGCAATATAAAAAGTTTTGTGGTTCATTTGTTCCATGTTTCTGGTGTGTTTAACACCAGCAAAAGCAACCGAATTTCTACAGGCCTGTCATGGGTATTACTCATAAAATCAGCGCAAACTGTAATATTTATATATTATGTATATAGATAGATAGAGATATAACTATATATGGATATGAATATATATATGGCACTGTCCGGGATTCAAGTGTAGAGGAGGAACTTTCTAATATGGCAAAGCAATGGATGTAATTCCAAATGAAACTGGCACTGGAGTTTGAGCCTTTGAAAAAGGATATATTTCATATTTACAGTTATCCCTCTTAAAGACGGTTATGCTAAATGCTAATTTAATGTGACTCCATCAAAAAAAAAAATAGCATATTTAACATGCTTTCAGCAAGACGGAGCCAAAGGGACATAGCTTAAAAATCAAACTGTCCTCTACAGAAGCATCAAAAATATGTTCTATTTTCTCCATTTTCTCAAGTGGATTGGATTTGGGAATAACTCATTTTTATATATTAATTATTTACATAGCACTGTAGGTTTATGTGGCAATTTGCAGAGTTTACTAAAAGACTCATTCCCTGACCCCAGCAGCTTAAAAGGGTAATTTAAATAAATCTTTTTATTCTCTGAAGGATATCTGATGTTTTTTGTTTATCTGTTATCCCTTCATTTTTTTTCTTGATGACAAAGTGTGGCACCTGCTATACAGATTGGAAGGAACCATGCTTGTTACCCATTCCTCTGATGAATAGGTCAGCTGGAGTGCTCTTTTTACCGTGGCATATGCTCCCCCAGGAGACCAAAGGTAGCAACACTATATAGTGCTCAGTCTCACTGGTATAGTAAATTAGATTTCCAAATCTTTTCCTACGCCTGATTTTGGTGTGGTGGTGTTGTACTACTAGGCCAGTCATGCAATACAATCTTAAAGGGACACAGTCAGCTTTTAAAAATCACGTTTCTAACAGCTCAAATTATTGATTTTGTAAATAAAAAAAGAACAAATATTTCCTTTTTTTCTTTGTTTTTCTCTTATTCAACTGACAGCACTTAGTGTACAGTCAGCTTCAATCTTTTCTGTTTGATCAGTTGCACTTCCTTTCTCATGTTCTAGCATGATGCCGTCACTTTCATGCACTGCTCTGGGGATTGCTCCTGTGCATGTTTTACTCCAGGCCTTCTTTGAGTGTAACAGAAGCAGCAAAAGAGCAGTTGAAAATGAAAAGGGAGCATGCAGACATTCTCGCAGACAAGGAGGATTTGGCTAAATCATACGTGGTGGTGGTGGTGGTGGCTTTTCCTCAAAGGGTCTTACCAGAAAACAGAAAAAAAAATTTTTTTGAAAACGAGTTTAAAAGCAAAAATCAAAATATACCCTTTTGTTTATAGACAGAGTCCCCATTAGTTTCTGTTTTTTTTAAATTTAGTTTAAAAAGACAGTGCCAACTTGATTTTATTTTTTTAAATATGTTCCTTTTTTTTTTTTTTCTTGTTACTGGTTTGGAAGTGCTCTTTTCCATGAGTGAACAGTAAGATCTTGTTCATCCCCCTCCCTCCTGCAGTTTAAGGCAGAGCCAGTGCTAAAACTTCACCAGAGATTATTTAAATATTTATTGTAAACTTGGGAAATGTGTTGATGTGGGGGTGAAATACATTTTTATCCTGCTGCATCTTGATCTCAACTGACTTGCGTGTTCAGAACCTGGAGATGATTCTGGTTTTCAATAGAGATTACTTTGTATAGAAATGAGGTTTCTTGTTTTCTTGCTGAATGTCAGAAATAGTTTGTAAGCTCATAGAAATTTAAAACCCACCCCAGAAAGAATTATGTAGTTCATGTCTCCAAATTTGGACATTATATAACAATATCACTAACTTTTTTCCAGTCAGGAAATATTTTACCGCGGTTGCCCTCAAAATTATACACTATTTCTAGTTGGCGTGTGTGTCGGAGGGACTTGACACATGGGGATTCCCCTCCCCCAATATATAGAAAAGTGTTAATTCAACACTGAGGATGAAATATTAAGCTTTCAAAAGTGAGGTGATTATAATAGTTAAGGATGCTCTCCCTCAGTTTTAATTCATAACAATTTATTTTGCCTTGAGGGTTTCCACCATGCTATAGATGCTGGGATACAGATAAATAGGTGATCTTTCAATTCCCAGCCCTAGATTTAAATACAAAGATGACACTCACTCTGAGCATGGTCAGATCATAGGTCTTCCAAGTAAAAGTTAAACTGTGCTAAAACAGAATTTATATCTGTGTGCAGTATTTAGGGTTAATGTGTTTAGACAAAAATATATTTGTCTCGGTAGCTGCAAGAAGAATCACAAGATACCAGGAATGTGGTTTAAGTAGGCCACAACTTTATTAAGTAATGCATCTGTGAATCATCCTGCAATAACTCATCCAGTGTAGGATCATACCTTCTTTGTAATTGGTACCACCTGGTAGAGGGCTGCCATTAACTCCCCCACACTGTGTTAAACTGGTCCCAGCACTGGTGCTGGATCCCATTGTCCTCCCTTGGTCCAAGGGTTAAGGGGTGGGTGAAGAGAGTGATGTTTCCTTGCTGTACCAGATATTAGGAGTCCCAACCATATTCCCCACCTTTTAGGAGATCTTCTGCTAATTTGCTTCCAATTCCAGTTTCAGGGAATGAGATCCCACTAGATATCTGCCAAGTTGTGACAAAATGAATTTTACGGTTCAGATCCCTGGACTGCTGTGAGGAAAGCAAAAAAAAAAAAAAACCAAATAAACCCACAATACCAAGACCAATCTGATAGTGAGGGAAAAATTCCTTTGTAGCACCAACAAGGTGACTATCATGGAGTCCAGAGCAAGATTCAAACACACCCAATCCTACTTTAATCCCAGGGCAGTAGCTTTTCTTCACAGGGCTATGTCATGCTAATGGGCTGCCATACACAATCAGGGAATCTGTCATATGTACGTCACTAAGAGTCCCTGGTTATGACTGCAACCTGGTGGTTGAGAACAAGCTGCATGGTTGCTCCATGCTCATCAGAGTTGAGTTATTAGGAGGACAGTTCTTTTTACTGTTGGCAGGTGTATACAAGAAACAATACCCCACTAAATATGTATATCTGTACTATTGCAATTGGTCACCACTATCTACGTTCCTTGTACGTGTGTATGCACATGTGTGCATGTTTGTGCCATATTTGTCTAAAGATCAAGAAAATCCCTAATAAGTGTAAGGGCTTTTAGGAAATAAGAAAGAAAGGAAGGCAGTAAATCAACTGTCCCCTCTTCCCTGCTTCTTATTTTCTCATAATTTCTTATGCCTTTTCTTGATTATTAGACAAATCTAGCAGAAATGTGTAAGCAAAAATGGGGAACTGTGTATGGAACACAGCGTGGTATCATGGGTTAGCACTTCAACAGAGTATGGCAGCTTGAGAGCCTGCTGTTAAACCAAAGAAAATGAGCAGGCAATACTTCTTTTTAACCAAATAACTGATTAAACAACTTCAAGCCTCAGCATGGCTGTGAATAAAATAAAACCCTAGACTCATATCTCAGTCAAAATAATGTTTTATAATTAAAGCTATGGAGAAGCAGCTACTATAAGCTCTGTAATATTAATAGGTTTAAAAAACAAAGTTTTTCTTGGGGGAAAAATTGGTCTGAGTCGTATTTTGTTGAATGATCTAAATTAGATTTTAAAGTATTATGATTAATTTTAGATATAATATTTTGCTGTCAGTTTCTTAAAATATAAAGGCATTGTCTTACTCAGAAGCTAAATTAAAAAGAAAAATTCCTTTCTAATTTAGAGCAGCAAATTTCTGAACCCCTGGTTTGGTGAGTAGGTAGAAAATTGCTAGGGATCTCCAACCATTCCTGGAACAAAGATACTGTATGACTTACCAGGTAGTTGTAAACCATAATATCTTGTTTCTTTTTATTATTTTGATGCTTGTGATTATATACTGAAGGAGTCTTCAGTAGCCTTTCTTATTTGCTGCTTATGATATCATTTGTTAACTGGAAAGCTGAATTCATTCTAACTTTACATTACACTAAGACTTGTATGTGACTTTGCAATAGTGAGATAATAAACATCTGTATTATCACACGTTAAACACTGATGATACACTGCGTACTGTACAGTACACTTTAAATGAAGACAATCCCTATCCCAAGGAATCTCCATTGACAAGAGTCCAATTGTACAGTTGCACTTTTCTAAACATTCAGTGGTTTAGAAAAAGGATGTGATCTATTTTTTTTCAGCCCTCTCCTAAAGACTGAAATTATTGTAAATTAATATAAACAGATTTTCAGAACAAAAGCTTATGATATAATGGAAGAAAGGATGCTAAGGGGCAGAACTTTAACACTGGTACAGTCTGTATGGAAGCACGGAGAATTAGTCAGTTTCAATGGTAAACATTCTGTCAAGGTTATTAATCCTAAAAGTTGACCTACCTTGAAAGTCTTCCCTTGTTTAGTTTTAGTTTCTTGGCTCCAGTAATATTTTTTTTTAAACAAATTTTGCATTGGCTTACTTATGTTGTGCCTATGTATGAACATTATGATAGAGGATTGGTTTTTTGTAACAGTTTTGTGAGGGGCGCACAATATATTGGATTTTTAATTAAGTATTATGGTATAGTAATGCCAGAATATGGTATATGATTGATCTTTTCAAAGATACGTCAGTCAGATTTAAAAAAAAAAAAAAAAAAAAGCTTTCAAAGCAAATGAATGTTTAGGCTAGCAATCTTGACAATAGCACTTAACTGCTTCATGCAATATGTTCATTATATGCATTCATAAATGTAGCACATATCGTGGCCCTCTGAATATAACACTAAGTACTCTTTCATACTGTGGCATCACCTGAGACTGCATCAGGTGTAGCATGGAGGAGGTTTCGTATACTGATTAACTGCTGATTATCTTATTTTTTATTTTCTCCTGGTATTACTTAGTCTTAATTTTGCAAAAGCTTAACTATTTTTTCATAGATATAATTATTTTTATTTCAATATACTGTTCAATATACAATACATAGTATCTAACAGTGTTAAATATAGAATTGTGTTTTAAAAAAACTAAAACCCTCCATTTGGAAATTACTTTATTTTTCTTAATGAAAGGAACATCATTTATTAGTTGAGGAACAAGTTCATACTGTTTTTACATCAAGCAGTTCCAGCTGAAGCTTGTTAGTGATTGCCTTCCAGATTTAAAAAAAAAAAAATCTCCACACTGTAGTACACGAACTCCTATTGTTTGGAGATAAATAATCTGCTCATCCCCGCTGCAGATGAGAACAAAGAACATAATAGTACATCTGGTTTATCTGTTAATAGAGCAAAGATTAATTAAGCAAATACTGCACAACCTCTTAACTTCTGTATCTAAATCCAGCTTGTATGTGTGACAGATTTAACATATATTTTAACTATTTAGCATCTGTGTGCATAATTCTATTCCAAAATGCTCTTCTTTTCATAAAAATAAATTTGGGGGCAGTGTTACGATAGGTAGTGGACATTTTTGTGCTTTGATTAGGTAGAATCAAAGGGTTTAGTAGCTATAAATCTGTATTCCTCTCTGTTATGTTATGTTATATTCCCCATAAGGCTGTATAGATTTGTAACTATTGCTCTCTGCCATGATGCAAAGACACAAAATATGATCCAGTATGCCTGGTGGAAGATTCAGCTATAGTTATAGATTCTTTTCCTGTCCTGTCTGTGCCCCTTCCTACTGTCTTGTTACTCCTTCCCACTCCTATTCTGTACATATATACCACTGAGATACTTGAGTGCCTTTGTTGCATCATATTTGAAATTAGTTTGTAGTTTATCTGTATTAGGAAGCCCCTATAACAATTTTGGGTGCTGTCAAAAATGAAGTACCAATGCGTATATGGACAACTTATTTTAGCACAAACAGGTAACAAAATGGAACGTTAAAGAATGTATTTTATCACTTTGACTAAATATTTGTAGAGTGGTTGTATTTCTGCTTTATGTCAAGTACAGTTCTAGTCACTGACTTTTTACTTGACCCCCCTTTCTTCCTCCAAATACCCTCTGCTGCTTTCTATTCATTTAATTGGGAACAGCGGGCCTTGACACAGCATTATGGACAAAAGAAGCAGCTGCAGTACAGTTAATTTGGAAGGCAGGATTTTAAAATATGAAGCCTATTGACAAAAGAATGCCCCTCCATAGATGGTGAATAGTAAGAATTGGAATAATGTAGCTGTCCTTCTAGGGAAATTAACAAATATATTATTTTGGGGAGTGGACTTAGGAAGATGTGAAGCTGGAAATTAGAGTAAATTTTCACTCTGAAAAGTTTATATACTTGGTAAACAGAAGTCAAAGATTACAATTATTGTAGCTTGTTTAAAAATATAACATTGTGACAGAATATGAGGCTAAGAAAAAAAAACAACTTTCTGATTTCCCATGACAACCTAAAACTTGATCCAAAAAAGTGAAGCTTAATTGTCTTGTCCTGAACGCAACAAGGTGCTGATGTTCCATTAAAAGTCCTGCATTAGCTGGGCAGCATGTCTGACCAGAGGATGATTGATTATTATTATTTTCAGGGTTGAAAATTGTGCAGAATGTCTCACGGTACATAGATGCTGTACAAGGATGCTCATCTAAGATCTTGTAGTCTAATTTCACTTATAATGTAACAAAGGGGCAACAAAACATTGGGCTAGAGATGGAGAGGAGAAATGTAGAGGACACTGCAATACGGTTATATGGTGACTTAAAAGGATGTGAATAGCTTAGCTCAGTAATCTAAAAACCTCCCTCCGCAAACCTCAGGTTTCCTGTGAAAGCCATTGAAGGACCAGAGAAATCAATGACCATCCCCCACTTGTGAATTCATCCTGTGGACTGACTTAGCCAGTTGTGCTGCACAGTGTATTTTGGGAAGGGGGACACTAATGGTGGTGTTGTACTGCTGGCTGGCCAGTGTCAGCCCTCCTGTTTAGGAGGGCTGCTGTTGGTTAACTCAGCAACAAGCACTGGAACTCTGGCAGTTGAGAACAGGGGCTGCTAACAGGGAGTTTTGCGAGGGAGTTTGGAAGGGGAGTGGGAAGGGAGTAAGGGCCCCTTGCTGTTTTCTTTAAAACTATAAACTAAACTACATTCAAAACTTCTTGATTTAAACAAACCCTTTCATTAACTAGGAGACCATGCAGGCAGAAGCCCAGCAGCAGAGTGGGGGCTATCCAGTTTATTGCGCCGAGTGCAGCATGTATGATTACCTGCCCTGTGGGCGGGTGGCATATGTGTGCATTCGGTGCAAGGAGCTTCTGGCCCTCAGAGACCGCGTATGGGCATTGGAGGCCAGGGTGGCGGAATTGGAGGACCTAAGGGAGGCAGAGAGGTATGTTGACGAGGCTTTCCGGGTCATTGTAGAATTGTCCCACCTCCAGCCAGACAGCCCCTGTGCTGTTGAGGAGGATGAAAGCCCAGGGAAGCAGAGCAGTCAATGGGAGCAGAGGGAAACCTTCCCATAGTTGGGACCCTCCTTCCAGATGGTGTTGGGGTATCCTCTCGCACTGAGGTTACCTCTCCGGGGGTAGAGATGTCCTGGAGGCCAAATTTAGGCTGCTAGGAAAGAGACTGAAATCCAGGACCTCTATGGTGGCATTCTCAGAAATGCTTCCAGTTCCACGCGCTGGGCCAGGTAGGCAGGCAGAGCTTCAGTCTCACAATGTGTGGATGAGACAATGGTGTAGAGAGGAGGGGTTTAGATTCATTAAGAATTGGGGAAACTTTTGGGATATGGGGAGCCTATACAGGAAGGATGGGCTCCACCTAAACCAAAGTGGAACCAGACTGCTGGCACTTAACATTAAAAAGGTTGCAGAGCAGTTTTTAAACTAGGAGATGGTGGAAAGCCTACTGCTGCAGAGGAGCATGTGGATCAGACAGAGATTTCTCTTAGAGGAGAGTCTATTGATAGAGATTCTCTAGGTTCTAGTCAGGAGCAGAGGATGGAAGAGGATAATGTAAGGGCCAGATCAGACGAGAAACATTCACATAAAGAATCAGACACATCAGAAAAGGGCAGACAAATAAACAGTGACAAGTTTTTAAAGTGCTTGTACACAAATGCTAGAAGTCTAAATAATAAGATGGGTGAACTAGAGTGCCTCGTGATAAAAGAGGATATTGATACAATAGGTATCACAGAAACCTGGTGGACTGAGGACAATCAATGGGACACAATCATTCCGGGGTACAAAATATATCGGAAGGACAGAACAGGTCGTGCGGGAGGGAGTGGCACTATACGTGAAAGAAAATGTAGAATCAAATGAAGTAAAAATCTTAAGTGAATCCACATGTTCCATAGAATCTCTATGGATAGTAATTTCATGCTCTAATAAGAATATAACATTAGGGATCTATTATCGACCACCTGACCAGGACAGTGATAGTGATGATGAAATGCTAAGGGAAATTAGAGAAGCTATCAAAATTAAGAAGTCCGTAATAGTGGGGGATTTCAATTATCCCCATATTGACTGGGAACATGTCACCTCAGGACGAAATGCAGAGATGAAATTTCTTGATACTTTAAATGACTGCTTCTTGGAGCAGCTGGTACGGGAACCCACAAGGGGAGAGGCAACTCTAGATTTAGTCCTGAGTGGAGCGCAGAAGCTGGTCCAAGAGGTAACTATAACAGGACCACTTGGAAATAGTGACCATAATATAATAACATTTAACATCCCTGTGGTGGGAAGAACACCTCAACAGCCCAACACTGTGGCATTTAATTTCAAAAACGGGAACGATGCAAAAATGAGGGGGTTAGTTAGAAATTAAAAGGTACAGTGACTAAAATGAAATCCCTGCAGGCTGCATGGGCGCTTTTTAAAGACACCATAATAGAGGCCCAACTTAAATGTATACCCCAAATTAAGAAACACAGTAAAAGAACTAAAAAAGAGCCACCGTGGCTTAACAACCTTGTAAAAGAAGCAGTGAGAGATAAAAAGACTTCCTTTGAAAAGTGGAAGTCAAATCCTAGTGAGGTAAATAGAAAGGAGCATAAACACTGCCAAATTAAGTGTAAAAATGTAATAAGAAAAGCCAAAGAGGAGTTTGAAGAACGGCTAGCCAAAAACTCACAAGGTAATAACAAAATGTTTAAGTACATCAGAAGCAGGAAGCCTGCTAAATGACCAGTGGGGCCCCTCAATGATCGAGATACAAAAGGAGAGCTTAAAGATGATAATTCGTTTAGTTTCTCCGCAATGACTTTCTTTGCTTCAGTCTTCACAGCTGAGGATGTTAGGGAGATTCCCAAACCTGAGCCGGCTTTTGTAAGTGACAAATCTGAGGAACTGTCACAGATTGAAGTGTCACTAGAGGAGGTTTTGGAATTAATTGATAAACTTAACATTAACAAGTCACCAGGAACAGATGACATTCACCCAAGAGTTCTGAAAGAACTCAAATGTGAAATTGCGGAACTATTAACTAGGGTTTGTAACCTGTCCTTTAAATCGGCTTCTGTACCCAACGACTGGAAGATAGCTAATGTAACGCCAATATTTAAAAAGGGCTCTAGAGGTGATCCCGGCAATTACAGACCAGTAAGTCTAACGTCGGTACCGGGCAAATTAGTCGAAACAATAGTAAAGAATAGAATTGTTAGACACATAGAAGAACATAAATTGTTGGGCAAAAGTCAACATGGTTTCTGTAAAGGGAAATCGTGTCTTACTAATCTATTAGAGTTCTTTGAAGGGGTCAACAAACATGTGGACAAGGGGGATCTAGTGGACATAGTATACTTAGATTTCCAGAAAGCCTTTGACAAGGTCCCTCACCAAAGGCTCTTACGTAAATTAACTTGTCATGGGATAAAAAGCAAGGTCCTTTCGTGGATTGAGAACTGGTTAAAAGACAGGGAACAAAGGGTAGGAATAAATGGTAAATTCTCAGAATGGAGAGGGGTAACTAGTGGTGTTCCCCAAGGATCAGTCGTAGGACCAATCCTATTCAACTCACTCATAAATGATCTGGAGAAGGGGGATAAAAAGTGAGGTGTCAAAGCTTGCAGATGATACTAAACTTCTCAAGATAGTTAAGACCAAAGCAGACTGTGAAGAACTTCAAAAAGAACTCACAAAACTAAGTGTTTGGGCAACAAAATGGCAAATTACATTTATCCACATTAAATTTCAAAAAGAACAGGAGTACTTGTGGCACCTTAGAGACTAACAAATTTATTAGAGCATAAGCTTTCGTGGACTACAGCCCACTTCTTCGGATGGGCTGTAGTCCACGAAAGCTTATGCTCTAATAAATTTGTTAGTCTCTAAGGTGCCACAAGTACTCCTGTTCTTTTTGCGGATACAGACTAACACGGCTGCTACTCTGAAACCATTAAATTTCAAGTAATGCACATTGGGGAAAAATAACCCAAACTATACATACAGTATGATGGGGGCTAATTTAGCTACAACTAATCAGGAGTCATTGTGGATAGTTCTCTGATGATGTCCATGCAGTGTGCAGAGGCGGTCAAAAAAGAAAACAGGATGTTAGGAATCATTAAAAAGGGGATAGCGAATAAGACCGAATATATTATTGCCCTTATATAAATCGATGGTACGCCCACATCTTGAATACTGCGTACAGATGTGGTCTCCTCATCTCAAAAAAGATCTACTGGCACTAGAAAAGGTTTAGAGAAGGGCAACTAATATGATTAGGGGTTTGGAGCGGGTTCCATTTGAGGAGAGATTAAAGAGGCTCGGACTTTTCAGCTTGGAAAAGAGGAGACTAAGGGGGGATATGATAGAGGTATATAAAATCATCAGTGATGTGGAGAAAGTAGATAAGGAAAAGTTATTTACTTATTCCCATAATACAAGAACTAGGGGTTACAAAATGAAATTAATAGGCAGCAGGTTTAAAACAAATAAAAGGAAGTAGTTCTTCACACGGCGCACAGTCAACTTGTGGAACTCCTTACCTGAGAAGCTTGTAAAGGCTAGGACTATAATAGCGTTTAAAAGAGAACTGGATAAATTCATGGAGGTTAAGTCCATTAATGGCTATTAGCCACGATGGATAAGGAATGGTGTCCCTAGACTCTGTTTGCCAGAGTGTGGAGATGGATGGCAGGAGAGAGATCACTTGATCATTACCTTTTAAGTTCACTCCCTCTGGGGTACCTGGCATTGGCCACTGTCAGTAGACAGGATACTGGGCTAGATGGACCTTTGATCTGACTCAGTATGGCTGTTCATATGAGAAGAATGTGTTGATTGCAAAGACCATACTTCTGTGGGAATCCCTAGGAGAAAGATGAGCCATAGTTTTGCTGCTTTTAGGTCAAAGACAAGCCTTATGTCTTTGCGTAGGCCTTCTCTCAATAATGGTAGCAGCAGAAAAGCCTGGTAGTGACTCTTGAAAGACAATACTGAGAGTGATCCCACTACAGGAAAACATAGTATGAGGAAAAGGTGGAGAGATGGGTCCCTTAGTTAGTCTGAAATGTTACCTGTGGAAATGGGACATACATATAACCGGTGCACTAGAAGTGCATAGATAAATAAAAGGCCAAGTATTTCTCAATTGCTTAAAGTTTAGAAAGTAAAAAATATATAGCCTTGATACCACTTTATTCATAACTAATGATTTTCAGGCACAGTTAGCTTAAATAAGAACTGAAATGTTTTAATACAACTTTTGATCATAAGGACAGAATGCAAATGCAATCTGTCTGATTTAGAGATGTTTGTCATTAGTATCTGATGCGGCATCCTTGAATATTTGAATGAAGATAATCTCAGTTGCCCTGCTGCTATCCACATATAGAACACTAATAGTTTAGATAATAGCAATTAATAGCAACAATTAATAAATAAAATAGATTAATAGCAATAATTCAGTATTTAATTTTTAGATATTCCACTTTTGTTTTCTATATTAGTATTTGTTCTTGCAATATAATTCTAAATACAAATGGTATGTATGAATGTTATTGTATATGCAGACATTTCTAGCAAGTTGTGGTGGTAGAGTATTGCAACAGTGTAAATTGAATATTAAAAGATATTTGTATATCTGAAGAGAGAAGTAATTTTAGTTATTGTAATCAATTAATGCAAATAGAATGTATATATAAAATTCATGATTAGGTAGTATACATATTCTTAAAAAATTTCTTTCTAATAATCTAATGACCAGACTGAGTAGCCAGTGAAACAAAATGGCAGCTTCTTCAAGCGGCAGTGAATTCAAATTCTGATGAATTTGGCTCTAATGGAGTGATGGTAGCAGGGGCATTGATTATAATTGATACACTAGAGATGTAAAAGCCAAGTTGATCTTGTTTAGTGACTGGATAGTGGTGAGTATAACTCAGGGTACCTGTGACCTAGATAAAATGGACAAGTTGGTATACTGCTACCTAGGTATCAGAGCAAGAAGCATGAAAAAGAATGGCCAAGGATAAATTGAAGAATAATGGTGACACTTTACTAGTTATAACTGATATTGAAAACAAAAAGATTGTCTGAAGGATTCCTGAAAGGACATGGGCAGAAAACTAAAGACTGTGGTTACAAAATGATCTTTTTCAGCCTTTTTCCTTTATTCACAAGCACTTGGCTCTGGAAAACTGTTTGCAGCAGCTATTTTCTAGCCTGACATGGTTTCTAACGGATGGATAATGCTGACGGTAAAGGGAGAAGCTTTTTAATAATTTGTGTGAATGTAATGCTCGTGAAAGATGCTAGACTGACAACTCAGGAGATTGACATAATCTTTTTATTTATGGAATGCATACAGCATCACAGAGTAATCTCCTCTACATTGCATTTTTCCAGTATCTAGAAGAATCATCAGGTGAATGCCCGTTCAGTTTTTGGTTTCTCCTGAGACCGATAATGTGGTTGTCAGTTAGTGACAAATGAGGATTTGTTGAATGTGATCTGGATACTTACATGCTACAAACTACTTTTTGAAACTACCAAAGTAATTTCATAAAACACATTAAGCTGCCATCAGAAATAGGAACTTTTGGTCATACCAGACTCATCTGTCTAAATAAATGTGACACATAAATGTAAGGTTCTGTATACCACTACCAGTTCCCTGAGCTATTTGGTCCACATGTCAAAAGCATAACAGTTAGTTACAATTTGGCAATGAACTGTGTTGTACATTAGCTATGAGACTATGGTCATACCATAATATAGTGGTTGATAGAAAACCAGGAAATACTTGGGAAAAGTTAGCATATACAAACCAAAAGGTCTGGACAATATTCATGCTAATACCTGGAGCCAGATTATGATCTTATTCACGTCAACTAGTGCTTTACACCAGAAGTATCTCATTTTAAATCCGTTGGACCTCTTCTGGAGTAGGGCACTACTTAGTGGCTGATATTAACTTCATTGGGGCTAGGATTTCAGCCAGTATGAGTAAAGCTATCAGTATGGCTTACAGGAAGCTATTAGGATTTTGTATAGTATTCAGCACCATAGTATCAAAGATAGTTTAGCTGATCTCTTAAGAATGTACTGAACATGAGCAGTCACTTTGAAACATTCATGGATGACTGGGACTTCAGCAAAAAATATTTAAAAAAATAAAATAGCCAAATGTGAGCTTCAAAATGAGAAGTGATCATTGCAATTAATAGCCAATTAATTTGTCTTCATTCCCTAGTAAAACGGTGAAACATTTTAAAAAATATAAACCAAGTGCTAAGCACCCATCTTCTGGAAACCAAATTCCTTTAATGTGTGTCAAATTGAGCAAACAAAAATCAAGGCATCCAAAATGACTAGTCACTTTGGAAATTTGTGGCCATACAGAATAATAGCAATCAGATATATAAACAGCATGGATTTATAGAGAACTCACACTAGTATGATTTTTCATAAATTATAATAAAACACTATTTAATACAAATTATTCTGTTCCTTCCTTGTGTGTGCGTGTGTTTTTTGGCGTGAATGGAAAGGGATAGTTTTGCTTCTGTTTTCTTATCAAACTCACATATCAGTGTGAAACTAGTGAAGGCCAAAGCTGGTAAATTCAAGCAACTTTTTGTAGAGGAAAATAACCTGAAATAGAACTACTAGTGAGAAATAACCGGAAAGTGGTTATAATGAAAAAAACCTAGGGATGAAAAGCAGCAAAAATTGGGGACTAGAGGGGACTGACTCAGGTCAGAAGAAAGAGGAAAGGAAATGTATATGTATACTTATTACTGGGTGCTTGGTGATGTACAGCCCAAGAGAGGTGATTCCCCATCCTCCAAATTTTGCTAAAATAGCTTCAGAGCTGCAATATAACTGTCTGCAAGTATTTGAAGTCTGTCAATACCAGAAAAGGAATAATTTAGAAGTAATTCAATGAAAAATTAGAGGAAAAAGCTTTTAATACCATGAACAAGCTTCAGTCAGTGGTATCTTAAACTATTTAGTAGTCTCCCATGAGGTTTAGTGGAAGACTCCACTTCTTGAATCGTTTAAAATGACACTGGACAAAGCACACAAAAATATAATTTACTAAAACGTTAGATACTTTCCATCTCTAATTTTTATGATGATACGGTATAAATTGACAAAGTAAGCCTCATAGTTTAGTAGGAAGGCATAATTTATGTAAATTCTCTTCAGAATAGGCATTAACCTTGATCCTTACTTCAATTCTGTATTAAGTCTTGCCTTTGATACAGTAATCTTAATTAAAAGTGAATATTTCATGATTTAACTCCATCCTCTCACCACAGGAACAATACTCTCTCTTCTATATTACAAATAAAAATGCCATCGATAGAAAATATGTATTGCAAATTTCAAATTATAGGTTTGCATAAGGTGATGTATATTAATAAAATATCAAAACGGGTTTTTTTAACTGAAAAACTAACTCTTGTCTTTAAAATTTAATTTTTAAGATTTAGGTTTAAAATTAAAAATATTTTTCCTTAATTTGACCTCTTGTATTCACTGAATCAGAGAGAAAATGTTTGTTCTACTAGTAGCCCTTGTACTTTCAGTGGAAAGTACCACATTGATCAGGAAGGTTTTTTTTGCTAGTGTTGACACAAGCATATGATCATGTGTTGTTGTTTTTTAAACAGTAAGTGCCATTTAGTATTACTTTCCATTGCATGCACTTGAGAGTGAGAGAGGAAGGTCTTTTTTCAGTTTAATTTTATCTTTTTTTAAGGAGTTTATGGAATGGCAGGTCAGGGATTTGGAAAGAAGGAAAATGAGTGCCAAAGAGTTTACACTTTGCTCCTGTCTTTTCCTCCCTTGGTTTTATTTTTGTTTCAAAACTCCAGCATTAGTCTTTAATAAATTAGCACTATTCTGAGTAGTATTGATACTGGTTGTGAAAATTGTGCACAGATAAAGATATCTTCTTGACATAAGGAACTGTGCAATTGAAGTCACTACTAAACAAACAGATATATCTCCATATATATATTATCTCATAGAACTGGAAGGGACTCTGAAAGGTCATCGAGTCCAGCTCCCTGTCTTCACTAGCAGGACCAAGTACTGATTTTGCCCCAGATCCCTAAGTGGCCCCCTCAAGGATTGAACTCTCAACTCTGGGTTTAGCAGGCCAAAGCTCAAACCACTGAGCTATCCCTTCCTCTCTAATACATCTGTATTATTTCAAAACCCAGAAATTCAACGCGTGGCAAGTGGGGCAAAGACAACTGGGGAAGAGACTTTTTGTTCAAGCTTCTAAAAGCAATTCACAAGTAATACAGAAATTAAGTATACAAAATTATGTGGCAGAATCATTTGTAAACCTTTTTAAATCTTATTTTTCCAATTATGTGGTACGGAAAGTTAATACGTAACAACATCTAAATAAGTATTGTATTGATATACAAATGAGAGAGTGAACAAACTGGGTGACAAAAATATTTAGTATTGATCACTGCAGATATGTGCACTAAGAAAGGTTTAGGGGAAAGGATCTGCTATTTAGAAGTGACTATATGGACTTAAAAACACAAGAACTTTTGATTATACAACTTAGTTGTAACCCTGACAGAGGTCACGGAAACAATCAAACTATTGGAAGTATGCCTGGTATTTCAAAGGATTCAGTTCCACGCTAGAGCTGTTGATAGTATTAACAGTTTCTATAGAAATAAAGTTGTCATAAAATCTAATGCCTTGATTGGGACGAGATTTATTTTGCCTCTTTATTAAGTAACTGATTTGATAGATGACCTTTTGAACTCCATGTAAAAGCCCTGGAGCCTTTGGATATTTGAGGAGTTTGGACTAACCAATATCAATGATTTTAGCCTTCCCTCCAACTAGCAGCTAGATTTCTTATTTATTTAAGAATTTTTTCTGATCACTTTCAGGACCTGAGTGGTTAATACCTCCTGACCTCATTTATCCATTGGTCAGATTTAAATATTGAGCTACAGCTGTGATTGCTTATAGCGGTCACCCTTAAAAACACATAATTTACTATTACCATTATTTGTACAGTTAACTATATTTAGGATTGGCAGCATTTGACTTTTTTTTTAACTTCAAATATCAGTGTTTATTTTTATCAATTTAAATTTTCACTGTTGTGGGAAGTTTTTTGGGGGCTAGATACTGATCCTACACTTAGAGATTCAAAAAGTTAAAGATTCATAAATCATTAAAGCACAAATTGTCAACATCATACTGTATGCCTAAATATCCGTACATCAACAAATCATACCTGTTTCTACTATTCATTCACTAGTCAATTTAAAACAAGCCGAATTCAAAAGCCGCCTATATCACTAGAATTTGCCTATAAAGTCTTCCGTTCCCACAGCTAGGAGGTTTGAGAAATAAAAATATATAATATATCGGCCTTTTTTTAGAAGTACTGGAATGTGTAATCTTTTGCTAGAGCCAGCGGATTATTCCAGTTTTCAAAAGCTCTCCAAATTTTGAACTTATGTCCTTATAATAGTACAGAACGTTGAGCTGCGCAAGTCGGTCCTCGGAGAGGCACATGCAGTGTTTGTCTTGAACTTTTTTAAACAGACTGAATGATCTTTCCACAAACATTAGTTACTAGCTCTTTGAGTATATGTAATGCCATAGTGAACATGACAGGTAATGACTGGATTTTACTTCTGCAGTATTCAAGTGCTGTTACAGTGTCATGACAGGGCACTTCATATGCCATGTACAAGTCAAAATTGGGCTTGAATTCTTATGCCCCGTGCCAGGGAAAATGCACAGAATATATTCCTAGTCACTAAAATTGTGTGACATCTGAGCCTGGACAAATGGATCAAACGCTTTACAGTTGGCAAAAAGTGATCCTGATCCATAGAGTCTCTCGGGTACATTGCAAGATATGGGTACCTTTAGTTTGAAGTGGATATTCACCTACGAAAGGTCATGCTCCACTACGTCTGTTAGTCTATAAAGTGCCACAGGACTCCTTGCTGCTTTTACAGATCCAGACTAACACGGCTACCCCTCTGATACTTAGTTAACTTTGAAATTCAGATGCAAAAGCATTCATTGCAGATTAAAGAAATTGCCTTTTGAAGCCCATTGACTTGAGTTCCACTTCTTTTTTAGACTTCTTCTGCATCAGCAATAACTTGTAAACATCACAATTAAACAGTGTATCAATGCGGTGTATCGGGGTGCATTTGTGTCCATTTGCAAATGAAACCCTGTAGATTTTGTCCCAAAAATACATGAAGAAAATATAGCTTGCAATACAGTTCTCTCTGGTTTCCATCGTTCTCAACCATCTGGCAAAGTTTCGTTGCCTTCTTTGAGGTGACTGCATCCTCTTCTTCAGTTGGAGAGTCTGTCACACTGTCCCAATATGCATGAATGAATTTTGCTGCCTCAAAACAGGAAATACAGCGTAAGAGCGTGCACACAAACCTGATGGGCTCACATTGTTGATCACACAGTCTTTAAAAAACACTCACCTTGTCCTTGGCAAGTTTAAATATTTCTGGAAAATATACCACCAATTTGGTCACATCATGGAACTCATTTGATTTGGTTGCAATGATTAATAGCTACATTCAAAAGATGAGCAATATGTGGAATATGCAGCACATGTGGACACATTTCTTTCGAGTCCTTTATTAAACATTGTATATACATCACAGAATCACAGTTAGTTGCCACATTTAAACTCTGAATACCTTGCCAGTCCAGCCAGGAATCAGTATGGCTATTCTGTCATTTTGCCTCTAGCTCCAGGCCTCATGAGCCACATCCGTTTTGGTTTACACAACAGTATACATATAACCTGTTCACAAGAAAGCACGAGCATTAGCACATCTAGAACTTCCAAGGCCAAGTATGGGGGAAGTATGTTAGAAAAGGGAGGTGAGCATTAGATAGGTCTTGAGTTTGTACTTAAAAAGAAAAAGTTTTAGGATATGCTACTAATACTAGAAGGTATTGAAAGGGGAGAGAATGGCTATCTCTGGAAGAACCCACGGGTCTACAGCTGGAGTCTGCGGGGTTCGAGACAGGCACTGCTTCCTCGTCACCACCAGGGGCCTAGGTAGGGTTGCCCCCAAGAGGCTATGTGTTGCAGGAAGCCCTTCCCTAAGGGGACATGAGCGATAGTCCTCAATCATTCCCTGATTGGCTGGCACTCCTGTAGCCCGTAGGATGATTTAGGTTAAGAAATAAGTAGAAGCTAGGTTTTGAGCCAAAATTAGCTTAAGGGTAGAAGAGTATGACAAATTGAAGTTGGTAGTGTGGGAAAGTTGGAGATACAGTGTTGTGGGAAAGTTAGAGTTAGCCAGGATATGACCCAGGGTTATGTTACCATTACGTTTTGGATATAACTGGTTTGAACAAGGTTTTTAATGAGTGTGTTTTAAGAATTGTGAATGTTTTATTAAAATTAGGGCTGTCAAGCGATTAATTGCACTGTTAATAATAGAATACCATGTATTTAAATATTTTTGGATGTTTTCTACATTTTCAAATATATTGATTTCACTTACAACACAATACAAAGTGTACAGTGCTCAGTTTATATTTATTTTTTATTAAAATTATTTGCATTGTAAAAAAAAGTGTTTTTTAATCCCCCCCATTTCAAGTACTATACTGCAATCTCTTTATTGAAAGTTGAATTTTAAAATGTAGAATTATGTAAAAAAAACCCACCCCGTATTCAAAAATAAATCAATGTAAAACTTTAGAGCCTACAAGTCCACTCAGTCCTACTTCTTATTCAGCGAATCACTCAGACAAACAAGTGTGTTTACATTTGCAGGAGATAATGCTGCCTGCTTATTATTTACAAAGTCACCTGAATGTGAGAACATGCATTCCCATGGTACTGTTGTAGCCAGCTTCACTTTATGCTTCAACCACCATTCCAGAGGACATGCGTCCATGCTGATGACAGGTTCTGTTCAATAACAGTCCAAAGCCGTGCGGACCAACGCATATTCATTTTCATAATCTGAGTCAGATGCCACCAGCAGAAGGTTGATTTTCTTTTTGGTGGTTCAGGTTCTGTATTGCTTTTTGAAGACTTCTGAAAGCATGTTCAACACCTAGTCCCCATCAGATTTTGGAAGGCACTTCAGATTCTTCAACCTTGGGTCGAGTGCTGTAGCTATTTTTAGAAATCTCACGTTGGTACCTTCTTTGCATTTTGTCAGATCTGCTGTGAAAGTGTTCTTAAAACAAACGTGCTGGGTCATAATCCGAGACTGCTGTAACACGAAATATATGGCAGAATGTGGGTAAAATAGAGCAGGAGATGTACAGTTCTCCCCCAAAGAGTTCAGTCACAAATTTAATTAACGCATTATTTTTTTAATGAGTGTCATCAGCATGGAAGCATGTCCTCTGGAATGATGGCCTAAGCATGAAGGGACATATGCTAAATATTCATATCTAGCACGTAAATACCTTGTAATGCTGGCTACAAAAGTGCTAGGCGAATATCTGTTCTCACTTTCAGGTGCCATTGTAAATAAGCAGGCATCATGTCCCGTAAATGTAAACAAACTTGTTTGTCTTAGCGATTGGCTGAACAAGAAGTAGGACTGAGTGGACTTGTAGGCACTAAAGCTTTACATTGTTTTGGTTTTGAGTGCAGTTATGTAACAGTGCAGTTTACACATGTAGATTATTTTTCACCATAAAGAGATTGCACTACAGTACTTATATGAGGTGAATTGAAAAATACTATTTATTTTATCATTTTAGAGTGCAAATATTAGTAATCAAAAATATGTGAGCACTATACACTTTGTATTCTGTGTTGTAATTGAAATCAATATATTTGAAAATGTAGAAAAACATCCAAAAATATCTAATACATTTCACCTGGCATTCTATTGCTTAACATTAAAACTGTGATTAATCGCGATTTTTTGAATCGCAATTAATTTTTTTGTTAGTCACGTGAGTTAACTGCTATAAACAGCCCTAATTAAAATGCTATCTATATTGATAGTATGGGAAGGACATTGGTGCAGATGTTAATTTAAATGTGTAATGTAAAAAGCCAATATGGAGGTAGCAGAAATATAATTATGGGGAAAGATAGTTTAATGTGAATTAGTATTGTTATAGATTATAAAAGGAGTAGCCTTGATAAATTGCAAGAGATCTCCAAATAACATCGAAAGGGTAGCATCAAATTCCAGGATTATAAGGTTGTACTTCACCCTGTTGTCGGTGGACTGATCACCCGTTGATACACTATTTCATCTTTGTGTCTAAGTATAATTGTAATATTGTGTAAGTGGTAGTTGCATGTCTGTTTGCTTAACTAATCATTTTCCTTTTTAAGAAAGGTTGGTTTTATCATTCAAAGTGTCATTTTGTGGTCCTCTATTAAATACATTTTCTGTACCCAACCTAGAGGCTCAGACCTGAAAATTGTTTAGTTTTATTGCAACCTGATCTTTAACAACTTAATATTAATTGGGAACATTAAAACATAAGATTACAAAAGGTTACATAGGAGCCAGGAAGTCCTCTCCAAATCATGCCATATCTCCCATCTTTTGGGAGTTGCCTGAGCAACACAGATCAATGGTGTGCTTCTGCCTTAGACCTGCCTCAGTGCTCCTCGCTGCAACTTGCCTTGACCCTAGACTCCCAGCTCTCCGTGTAAGCTGGGCTTCTGACTGTACTTCTGGTTAACTTTCTTTGGCTTAAGACCAATGGTAATCTTAGTGAAAGACCCTGGTCTGGCCCAACCCAGATTCTCACCTCATGCTTTCAATTTGGTAACGAACTCTGACTTTGTGGTATTGACCTGGCCTCACCCTGGAATGTTTTCTGACCTTCAGCCTACATGGTGAACAGCTCGCTTTGTACCCACAGGCTGCCCGTGACCCAGCTCTGACAATCTAGTTATGTATTTTTAATGTACCTATCACTGTGGTGTCTACATAACTCTTCGTTATGGACTATAAGTTCCTGGAGTGTATGCTTCTTTTGTTCCCCTCAGTGCTGCACAGAGAGGGTTTCTATATACATATGTGTATATGTATAAATATAAAAGTACAAAAGAAGCATAAATTATGTGTATATATGTATTTGTCCAGGACTTCTTGTGTTAAGGTTTTTGAAAAAATCCACACAGAGGCTGAGCCAGTTCTGCTTAGATTTAAAACAGTGGCTCTAAAGATGATAACTATTTAAGACCAAATTTATCCCCCTTGTAACGTCAGCCAGCCTATAGAGTTGCATGAGGGATTATACCCTAATGCAGGGTGGGCAAACTGCATCCAGCCCACCAGCCGTTTTAATCCGGCCCTCGAGCTCCCGCTGGGGAGTGGGATGTGGGGCTTGCCTTGCTCTGGCGCTCCAGCTGGGGAGCAAGGTCAGGGGCCGCTCCACGCAGCCCCCAGAAGCAGCGGCATGTTCTCCTTCTGGCTCCTACATGTAGGGGCAGCCAGGGAGCTCAGCTCCGCACGCTGCCCCCACCTCAAGCACCGCCCCTGCAGCTCCCATTGGCCAGGAACCGCGACCAATGGAAGCTGCAAGGGCGGCGCCTGCGGACGGGGCAGCATGCAGCAGAGCTGCCTGGCCGCGCCTCTGCGTAGGAGCCCGAGCAGGAACATGCCACTGCTTCTGGGAGCCACTTGAGGAAAGCACTGCCTGGAGCCTGCACCCCTGAGCCACCGCTCCCCAACCCCCTGTCCCAGCCCTGATCCTCCTCCCAGCTTAGAGTCCCTACACCCCAAATCCCTCCTCCCCAGCCGAAGCCATCATCCCCCTGCGCACCTGCCCCAGCCCGCACCCTGAACTTCTCATTTCTCGCCCCACCCTGGAGCCTGCACCCCCAGGTAGAGCCCTCGCCCCTTCCCGCACCCCAACCCCAATTTCATGAGCATTCATGGCCAGCCATACAATTTCCATATCCAGATGTGGCCCTCGGGCCAAAAAGTTTGCCCATGCCTGCCCAACGGAGTGTAAAATTTCCAGTGCTAATCCATGAACCTTATCTATTTTTCTTTGTAAAATACTTCTGACACAGACTCATAGACTCATAGACATTAAGGTCAGAAGGGACCATTATGATCATCTGGTCTGACCCCCTGCATGCTGCAGGCCGCAAGACCCTTCCCTGGACTCTACCGTTGAAGTCCCCAATCCTGTGTTTTAGTGACTTCAATCGGCTGGGACCCTCCTGCTAGTGATCCCTGCCCCATGCTGCGGAGGAAGGCGAAAAACCTCCAGAGGCTCAGCCAATCTACCCTGGAGGAAAATTCCTTCCCGACCCCAAATATGGCGATCAGTAATACCCCGAGCATATAGGCAAGAGTCTCTAGCCTGACCCTTGTTGGCCATTATGCTGTTCATGTACCATTGCTTGGTTTTCCTTGGCTACTATGTTTTATCATTAAACCATTCCCTCCATAAACTTATCCAACTTAATCTTAAAACCAGACAGGTCCGTCGCCCCCACCGTTTCCCTCGGAAGGCCGTTCCAATATTTCACCCCTCTGATGGTCAGAAACCTTCGTCTAATTTCAAGCCTAAACTTCCCCCCGGCCAGTTTGTATCCATTCGTTCTCGTGTCCACATTAGTACTAAACTGGAATAATTCCTCTCCCTCCCTTGTATTAACCCCTCTGATATATTTAAAGATAGCAATCATATCCCCCCTCAGCCTTCGCTTTGTCAGACTAAACAACCCAAGCTCCTCTAATCTCTTTTCATACGACAGGTTTTCCATTCCTCTGATCATCTTAGTTGCCCTTCTCTGCATCCGTTCCAGTTTGAGTTCATCTTTTTTAAACATTGGAGACCAGAACTGCACACAGTACTCCAAATCATGCCAAATCAAGTACATTCTTCCCCTCCAAATCATGCCATATCTTCTGAACCTGTGTACACTGACAATGTCCTGTCTGCCAAAGGGCTCTAGTGAAGGCAGCTAAACTGAGTTTATAGAGAGGAATGTTTGATCTCCCCTGTTTAGGGCTACTCTCTGCTCACCGAAGCAACAGAAGGGCATTTTTACATTTTCCAAAGAACTGAACTAAGTCTCACTGCTCCCCTCAGAGGGAAGGAGGTCCAGTGGTCAGGGTGCTAGCCCGGACCATTGGGAGATCCATGTTAAATTCCTGCCCTTCCACAGGCATCAGTTGTGACCCTAGGAGTGGGCATCAACGTGTCAACTCTGGACCCTATTTGGTCCCTGGAATTCGTAGAAGCTTGCATTCACGTGACCTCCACCTGAGCTTATCTGCCACAGAACAGATTCCAGAACCTACTGGACCAAATAGCCCTGGCAATCTCCAACCCTTCAGTCATGGACAGGACCTGCCTTTCCATTCTAGGGCATGTGGTGGTGTGCACATATGTCATGCCCTTTGCCCACCTGCACCTTCGCTATATAGTTAAGGCTGCAAAGAATCTATTCTCCAGGCACCAATCCATGGACGCCATACTCAACATTCCACTGGAGGTCATCTCTTCTCTTTGGTGGTGGACAGACCCACTACAAGTCTGCTCCAGGCAATGCCCTTCCTCCCATCCTCACTGACCAGGACAGTTTCAACAGATGTGTCACTCACAAAATGGGGTGCTCAAATTGGAGATCACATGACACACGGCACCTGGACCATGCAAGAAGCCAGGATGCACATAAACATACTAGAACTTCTGGCAGTATGCAAAGCATGCCAGGTGTTCTTACCAGCTATGTGCTATCGCCACGTCCTTGTCATGTCAGACAACATCAGCACAGTATAGTACATAAACAGACAAGGGGGCACGAGGTCCCCAGTGGTGTGTTTGGAGGTGGTTCACCTCTGGGAATGGTACATTGCACATCATATCCTTTAGTCAGGAGCCTATCTGCCTGGCATCCAGAATATCATTGCAGATTCTCTAGGAACTTTTCAACTGACCATGAATGGAAGTCGTACAACATGATAAAGATCTCTGCAATTGGTCGCTGGGGTACACCAATCAGATACCTCTCTGCATCACACATCAGCACCAAGTCAGTATTGCTTCAGAGGAGAACTCGGTGCCCAGTCACTGGGCAAACCCGCGGTCATCAATTGGTCAG